>NC_136059.1:1688997649-1689569119 GCF_964261635.1 Lissotriton helveticus
GTTTATATGTTTAAAAATGTTGAAAAATAGTGTAAAATGGTTAATATATGTACAACAAACATGGACTCGGTTAAAATCTGATTAAACAACAAGAACAATACATTTGATAAAAATATTGGACCATCCAAATCGGTACATTAAATGTTGATCTCTGTTACAAGAAGTAACAAACAACATTACATTTAAAAACACAATACAAAGAGACTAAGTTAGTAAAAGCAAGAAATAATTATTAAGCAAAATGACATGAAATGAATGGAAACTGTGCAGTGGCAACCAATATTCATGTTAGTCTGAGACCCAGACTCATTTCCAGGCCTACTGTGATTCAGTGAGTTTCGAATAAACCTTGCAGGTCCCA
This sequence comes from Lissotriton helveticus, assembly GCF_964261635.1. Classification (NCBI taxonomy): domain Eukaryota; kingdom Metazoa; phylum Chordata; class Amphibia; order Caudata; family Salamandridae; genus Lissotriton; species Lissotriton helveticus. Next base: position 1,688,998,011 of record NC_136059.1, read on the forward strand.
TTGCTAAAAGTTTTACTTTGACACTATGTTCGTTTTTAGGTCTCGCGACCTATCGATGCGCATCGAGCGGAGCGAGAATTCAAGTGGCCAAAATCTTCGTGAAACCACCAGCTTTTTGCTGGCGGTTTTCATGAAGTTCACGTGAACCACGTGTTCAAACATGAACGCGCATCAGCCTCCCTCCATTTGCCGCACAGCACATCAAAGGGCTTCGCCCAGCGTGCGCTCTGCGGCTTCTCGGCTTCTCCTCCCCTAATTACGCCGCACACAGCCTTCCTTGCATTTCTCCTCCCCCTCCCCAGCCAGCTTCCCCCAGGCCGTGTTCCCTCATCCCTCGCACCCCCTCCTCCTTCAGCTTTTTATCGAACAGGTTTTCTCAAGCTTTGGAAAAATAAACAGCATGCCGGTATGGTAAAGAGATCAGCCCCCTGCCTTTTATATGCAACATCTTTAACATTTGCTCTGCTTTCTGTGCGTGTGATTAAATGTAGCATTCTGAAAGGCCCGAGTTCTGAGAGCGACATAAATCGTTGTCTCGCAGCTGCTGCTGGACTCGGGAAACATGTGCATTTTCTTTTCAAGCAGCGGCCATCAGACCCTCCCAGCGGGCCGGCGCTGGAGAGCACCTGCATCTCTTCATTTACTTCCAATAACAGTCTCAGCCGCGCAGTCACAAAAATAGCGGCTCCCTTCAGCTGGACGGACATTTTGCCTGTATGGTAAAGAGATCAGCCCCCTGCCCAAACTGCTCAGTCTTGCAATCGCAATCGCTCTCTAGCGCCACCCTCACGTCAGTCAGAAAAACATTCGGGATTTACAGGTACTCTACCCACTAGTATATGTAGTACTTTATACTTACTACCATTCCTATGTGATTTTATAGTTTACCCGTTTGTATCTCTTCCTTGAGTTACTCTACAACTTGTACACTTGCACACAAAAAATTCTGTTTGTATCTCTTTCTTAAGTGACTTTACAACTTGGACATTTGCAGTTTTTTGTTTACATCTCTTCCTTGAGTGACTTTACAACTTGTACATTTGACATTTTTTCTGTTTGTATCTTTTATTGTAACTGATGTAATCCAAAGTCCTTATAACGCAACTGGTTCTTTTGTAAAGCGTTCTGACACCTTCGGGCAATGTTCGCGCTATATAAAATATCATTAAATAAAAACAAGCATTGGCACTGCCAATAGGTCTCGCTTGTGGGACCTTATAAGTATTTAGTTTTGCAGCACAATATCCTTGTTGCATAATCGGATATTGTGCTGCAAAACTAAATACTTATAAGGTCCCACAAGCGAGACCTATTGGCAATGCCAATGCTTGTTTGGATTCACCTTTTTCCAGCTGGACAAGGAAGGAAGGAATAAACATCTTATTTACTAACTTTGAGCTCCTGCTGTAGCCTTCAATCTGGTCACTAAAAGATGTGAGAAGAACAAAGCTGAATTTTGTGGCCATCAAGGATGCTGCACCACTTGGATGAACTTGTCTTCTAGCCCCAGTCTCAATTCTTGCATTAAGCCTTTGTTGTGTAGTTTCCACTGATCAGTAAAAACTGTGCATGTGTGGATGACATCAATGTGGGCATGGTGCCAGACTGATTCCAGGAACCTCCACAGGATATGTTGTCCCTTGTACCACCTAGCTCACAGGTCAACAGTTAGCCCCACTAAATCTTGGCAGGAACCAAAAAGTACTGGCAACCACTGAACATGAAAACTCAAACCCCTTAGGGATCGTGGTGACAAACCTAGAACTTTTTGCACAGTCACTGGTACTCACTCGTACTCAGAAAATATCCAAAGAATGCACAAAGGGATGTTTTCCATTATTTATTGAACCAAAGTAATTCTTGTATATAATATATTTGTTTCAATGATCAATTGACAGAAGCAGATGAAAGTTATAGAGAGCGTCAAAATAGTGAACAGAATTAACAGTTCCACCATTTTGTTAATTCAGTAGATATATGCAGGCATACAACAATGAGGTAACAATCTAACATACTCCTACGATGCAAACCCTACTATACGTGTCTATTGTGTAAATGCATGTTCTGCCAAGAAACCCCCTTCTGGCTGATCTAACCCTTTTACCTGGTGGGTAAGAGTGTAGGACCCTGTCTTGGTCACGTAATGAACACTCCTTGTGGAGATGTCAGTCGGCTGCCAGGCGAAAGCTTCAGCAAGGATGGACCCCCACTAAGTCAGCATGCTTATAGTGTATATGATAAAAATCGCTTTAGAATCGGGCACTCGAGGCCCAAAGCATAAAGAAAGCAAACATATTATAATATAAAAGCATTAAAATTAGACAATTTAAAACAAATATGGAATTTAAACACAGGCCAATTATAATACGGCCAGAAGCAATGGTATCCACAAAGGACAGCAGCACAAACGGGCCTTTAGTTGGTCTACCAGTAAGTGTACGTCCGAACATTCAACCAATTGTGACCCTAAGCACAAGTCCAGGGCACACTCATACGTGAGAAAGCCGAACACAGGCTGTACGCAATGAAGCCACAAAGGCCAGAAAGACAGGAACCATTGCTCATCCAGTTCTTGAAGCAAAGGTATGCCAAAGAAATGCACCATGCGTTTACGTCACAACAGGATGTGAGGCAGTGCCAGCTCCATTTGACCTCGAACTGTGACATCCATAGCGGAGCAAAAATAATAAAAGCAATATCAATGCAACTAGGATCAGGACTAGCAGAAGACCCCCACTGATGCTTCAGAGGAGGGAGTGGATGAAGAATGGAATAAATCCAACCACCGTGTGGAACCCACAGCCCATACTCTTGAAGAAATCTACAATTCCAATCATACTAATTATATAAAAAATATGATGGACCAGCTCCCCAAAATGTTGCCGGACGTTAGTACAAAGAAGCACCAGTATCTCTGAAGAGGAACGCGTCACCTGAAGATCAAACGACTCCTTGGCCGAAGGTAAGGCTATATGTTTTTGGAATAATATGGCTTTCAGTTTGCTCGGGGCATCAAAGCGCACGTTGGTAAGATTAATTGAAATCCACAGCGTATCCCCCCTAACTACACAGGCAAGCAGAACCAGAACTTTTAGAGAACATGTAGCAATGAAAGACACGGTCACCAGATAGGCAACCCATGGTTTCATGCCAAAGCAACCTTGACTGTTCAAAATAAAAAAAATCCCATTTGAGAGCAATCTGAAAGTCAGACGTGTCACAGCCGCCGGAGACCCTTTCAAGATGCAAGACACGTTTGGCATAGATGCTTTGTATTTCTTGTGCAACAAAATGTCCTTGCGTTCTAGGGACCACTTAAAGCATTCTCGCAGTCAGTGCCGCTGAGAAAATACTTCAGTCTCCTTATTCCTACGCTCGAATGTGAAAGGAAGCCCCCATTTTTCATATGTGTAACCTTCACCTAACACTTCATATCTGGCCACTTGATGGTGTTGTACACGGTACTGAAAGTGAAAAGTCGAGATTGGCAGTGTAATGTACCTATGAATTATCTAATCTGAGGATGTCATTTCTGCAACAGTAAAAGGTAATTTCTCTAGCTTTTTAATGTGTGACATTGTGAATTTACCATCTTTCCATGCCATAGCTATCTGTTGTTCAGAAAGATAGCAAAGTCGAAACAGATTTGTGATGTTTATGTGTCACCAGAACATAGTGCTTGTAGTGACCAGCTCAAAATAGAATGGACCTAAGCTGAGACTGCCCATGTTGTAACGCAGGCAAGTCTTATTTCATAACATCTATTGTAGATGAGACAATGTTACCAAAATAATAAATTCTAGAAGATAAGGTAGTCGGTAAACATCGTCTACAACGATGTTGATACATCACATGCCATTAAAACCCGGTCATTACAACGACCGCATTGTTACATCGCATAGCATTACAGTGTAAGTCGTTACAACGACTTGCTGTAGGGGCAGAAGGTGTTGGATTGCATATCTAACACCTTCCCTACTGTTGCACAGACTGGAGTTGGAATGTTAAATTATACTATTCCAAAATCCAGCAACCCCCACAACAAGTCATAATGACTTGTGTTGTAATGGTATGTGGGGTAACAACGCAGTTGTTCTAATGACCACATTGTAGTGGTATGTGTTGTAAATGCATGCATTGTAATATAGCCTATTCAAGGTAGTCATATTGTTTTCTACCCTATCAATCTCATGCAGCCTTTCAGCAGCTTCTTGTTGGGATGTTTTCCATATCTCATTATAGACAGCATAAAGGAAGCCTTTTTGACGTGGTTTTCGAGGACCCAATGGAAAGTCTCATAATTCTATGTCATCAGATAAAAGGAACAGTGCTGTTTTCCATGGCACAGTGTCAATCAAGTCACAATTTCCCAACACTGTAAGTTGTTACCATCCCCGAATGTTCATTCTGCACGTACCAAATGTCAGGCATATGGGCTGTGAATCCTGTGCTGTTACCTTGTAATCTATTCAGACATTTTATCAGTGTCCAGGGCCATATTAACCATCCCTTCCAATTAGGATCCAATGAATTATGTCTACTCTTAGGCAGCATAGTGTCAATAGTGTTTTCATCATAAAGTGTTAACTGCTGCCAGTTGTTAAATTGTGTAAGAATGGTGGTGTTCAACTCTTTTATCTTGGCTAAACCATGATATATTGTCTGTTGCACAATTTTGTTCAAGAAAACCGTCTGCTGTGGTATTAAACAGACCCTAAATAAAGCCTCAGTTCCCTGAACCTGCCAATCTTTTGTCCCTCAGATAGATGTCATATCTATGATATCCCTCCTAAAGTCAAAACCTTGTACGAAGAGCTGGGAAAGGAAAGAAGCAGAATAAATCAGCTTACTGTCAGTTGACATATTTTGCTTTGCAGTTGATGGTGCAGTCCTATAATGAAACGAGGCTGAGTGAGGCGTATCATAACCAGAAAAATAGTCAAACTTTTGTGCAAATGCTTTTGAACTACCCCTTGGTGGTGTAGGACAATGTTTCCATTGTGTAAAGTTAAAAACCTCACAAGGTGTACTAGCCCTGTGTAAAAAAGGATGACCGTAATGTTGAAAAAAACACAAAATTAGCTGTAACATCATAGAGTTCATTAGAAGAAAACACAGTTGAATGTTCTAGATCTTCTATCATTTCATACACTGTATTAATGTCACAATCATCAGAAGTAGTACTGGGGGTGATTATGTCATTTAAGGAAATTTTAAATGCATGTAGAATTTGAAACAGTTCAGTGGGACCATACACATCAAATGATACTTTGTCCTGTACAATCCCATCCGGAACTGGAACAGCTGAAATGTTCACCAGGGACAAGTCTTTCTGTTTGTGGTGTGATGATGCGTCTAGTTTCTGAATCAAGTTAACCATTTGCACTGCAGAGCAATCCAGGACAAAATGTCCATTCAGTAGAAGAAAGGACACAGTTACAAAACCATTCCAGAGAACTAGGAAAACTTATGCAATTGTAATCCAAAAGTGTAACCACTGTGTAGCCACAGGTAGAAAACATGCACCTTTAATTTAAATTGCAGGGGCAGTGGGGGTGGAGGCAGCTCCGAATTATCAGAGGAGAAGTAATCAAAGTTGATGAAATATCCAGACGCTGTCCAGTCTATCTTTGGCAGCACAGCATGTTGTGTTGAACTTGATGCAGATTCGATCTGTGGTACATTGACATAGACCTTGTTCTTTTCAGGATTCAGAATAGAAATCTGTGTTTCTGTACTTGTTGATAGCACAGTGGTAGTTGTTTTTGAAATAAAAAGAAGGCATTTAAACTTGTTGTTTATCAGTATCTCTTATTGAAGAGTACAGGCTGTATTTGTAACGAAAGCTTCCATCTAAACCTTCTGTATGACAGCGATAGGAGATTGATAGCTACCCAGGAGTCCCATTGGCTTACTGAATAGGCCACATAGTGTGTTTTGATCAGATCAATAGAGGTAAACCTTTTGACTCGGTGTCCGGCAAGGTAAAGGAGAAGTACGGTTTATGTGCCTTCAACAGCCAGGAAAGGCTCAAACTCCTTCTTGTCCACAATCTTTGCTCTGACCAGATCCCTGATCTTTGGGATACAGCCGGTTCAAGATGGGGCAACCTTCACTTTTCCAGTGGTGGTGGTGCATTTTACTTGGACGCTGCTTTGTTCGTTCCTGTAAAACACCCAAACTTTCATAGATGTCAAACTGTGATTCTGTTGCCAATGTGCTTGCATTATTGAGTCCATCCAGAGACATTTGTGGCTTATTGTCCAATACTCTTTGTACCCTATATAGGTGATGGACCCAGCTGCGACCAGAGCCTAATGCCCTTGCTATTAAAAACTGCTTATGTCCCAGTTTTTCCTCTTCCCGACCATGTTTCCCTCAAGATGGTATGGAGACAAGAAACGCAGGGCCACTCCAAAACCTCCTCTTTGTATGCCCAAGAGTTAAACACCGGACCCTGATCAGAAAGTAATGTGCCAACTGTGTATGTCCTGATAAAGACTCTCAGATCCTTTATAACAGTTTGGGCATCAGCCGATTGCTGTGGCCATACCCACAGGAATTGAGAGAAGGAATCCACCCATTGCCCCATCAGATGATAAAGGGATGAAGTGGTCCAATTAAACACAAGCCAAGGGCTTGTTTGAAATCAAAAGCGGAGTCTGGGGTGGACGCACCACAGTGGAGCCCTTCATCTGCTGAGAGATGTCGCACCCCTTAACTGCTCATTTCTCAGCTCGAGAAATACCAGAACAGAGACAGAGAGCGACCTTCTCAAAGCACAGAGTGGAACTGAAACCAAATCTGTTATTCTGCTAAAGATATGCGGGATAGATGTCACCTAAGAATCTCAATGTCAGGACTATCTTGTCTTGATTACAAATCAAAGGAACATGGCGGTCGCCAGCTAAACGGCCGCAGTCACGCTCACCTCTTTGTGTGAAGCTACGGATGGGACTTGACGCTGTGCTGATTTCGGTGGATTTCGGCGGGTCTGTTTTCCTGGTGTTCTGGATGGGGCGAGGGGGCCTCCTTTGATGCTGCTGCAGAGAGTGTAGTGGTTGCAGTCGATTCACGGGGATCGGCAGGACACGATTGCTACGGCTGACGCGGTGAGCGATTAGAGGCGGAGGTGGGAGGAGGCAGCTCGGCTTTGGAAACGACGAGACGCTGCCCGCTTCTGCGTTCAGTTGGACTTGAGTCATTTTTTTTCCCGGAAGATTTATCTTCTTGTATTTTTTTTGTCTGATGTAAGGGGGTTCCTCCTTCAATGCGACGAAGCACAGTGGTTGTAGTTGACTCACTGGACTCGACGGACACGGGTGAGGCTGCTGATACAGTGAGAGACTGGAAGTGGAGGTGGGAGGAGGCAGCTCGGCTTCGGAAACGCCGAGACGCTGCTTCTGTTTTTGGCACGGAACGGGCAGTTTTGGAGTTAGGAGCTCCATCTCATCTGCAGCAAGGCTGCCCTTATTGTTGCAATTGGGACTGGAGGTCGGTGAGTTTTTTTCTTTGACCCGAAGAACAAGTCTAAAATTAAATAAAGCACTGGAGGTAGAGTGGGTTGGCCAGTCAGAGGCAAATCTTGGTTTTCTTTGTGGAGAGGAGTTTGAGGGGACGGTTGTTTCGCCGCATGAGCATTACTAGCTGAGTTTCCTCTGTAACAGTTCCGTGCAGTATATGGAGGAGAAAAGAGGGAGTAACGAGGAACTAATATTGGTGGAAAAGGGCAGAGGAGGTACACTCCTTTTAAAAACAGGGCGGTACACGCTCAGGACACGGGCAGCACTCTTAGATATAACCTTGCCCATAGTGACCCCAAGGAAATCCCCCCCTATTGTAGAAACTAAAATAAGGGGTCAGCAGAAGAGTCAGAACATTACAAAAGGAGGAGAAAAAAGGTCAAGGGAAATCCCAAAAAACAGAGGGAAGAGCAAGGGGAGGAAGGTGGGTGCTGTAAAAACCAGAATAACACCCTCGCTGAAAGTGTATCAAAAAATAATGTCCTCCACAATAAGCCCAAGCAAAACAGCCGAAATAAATAGTTTAAAATTGCAGGAAATAGGGGCTGTTAAAACTAAAAATAAAGTGAAAACCAAAAATTCAGATGCTGATAAAGACTCAACGCCCCTGCTGACTCCGTTCCAGAAATGTAAACAGAGGGGGATTAAGCAACCCATAGCTATGAACGGAACGAGCCAGTTAGATTCTATACCAGGTTTTTCTTGACCCACAGCCGCATCCAGAGGTGCTTTTGTCGAATAGATTTAAGGCGCTGGAAGTTCAGGATCAGAGTTTACCTCCTGCGGAACTTCAGGATGTTCAAGGAAATCTGGGTGAGGTTTTGAATCAGGACATAACAGATATGAATGCCACCACTGATCTTGAACCAGATCCTGAGTTTGAGCCTGAGCCTGAACCAGACCCCGATCATGGGGAAACAGAAGTAGACTTGGAACATTTTGGAGCTGTAGGGGATACCGTAAGGGCCTCACATTCTCTATCGGATTTTTTATTGACAATGAAGAGGGAAATGATATCGGGTTTCAAGATCTTGGAGACAAACCAGGCTGATCTTGTGAGCAGATTCTCCGTCTCGGAAGCTAACCAAACGGCAATTAAATCTTCCTGCGGGGTGTTGGCCCAGAGATTGGAGGAGGTTGTAACAAGAACAGATAAAATTGAGGCAGAGATTCCTGTTATTAAGAAAGCATTACGTTCTGCCGCCTCAGGAATGTCAAAACTGGTAGCCCAGAATAAGACATTACAGGAGGAGGTGGAAAGATTGGAAAACCATTCTAGGAAGAATAATTTGAGGTTTTTGAATGTCCCAGAGACCATCGAAGGGGCTGATCTGAAGGGTGTTATAATGTCACTGTTACAGGGTACTGTACTAAAAGGCTCCCCAGAAAAATACCTTTCTCAAGAGATTCAAAGGGTCCACCGAGACCCATTCAAGAGGAAGCAAGGTCAACTTAAACCCCGGAAGATTCTGGTTAACTTTCTCTCGTACACTGTCAAAGAACAAATTCTATCTGCAGGCCTTAAGGCAGGCTCTATATCATTTTCTGTTACTGGGCAAGAACCGATTATTTTCCACATAAGATCTGACATATCTCATACCATAGCTACCAGGCAATGGGAGCTAGGGAGCAGACTCCAAGAATTAAAGGGACTAGGGGTTAAGGCCCAACTGAAGTTCCCAGCTCAGATACGTGCTATGTTCAATAACAAAATGCACCAGTTCCGTACCACTGAAGAGGTTGATAATTTCATAACAGAAATAAAATTAAGTAGATGTGGGAAACCCGGGAATTGATAGAGGTGGTGTGTTAGAATGCAGTCATAAGATACCAGGAAATAGAGGAAATGCTCTTTATAGCAGTAGTCAATGTCGTCTATTCACTTATTCTAGTATGTTTAATTTGCTCTTTTGAGATTGAGGTGGGCGAGACTAAATAGGCTTCGCCTATTTGGAAGGGAGGGTTCCTTATGGGAGTCAGGGGACATAGATGGACGGGGGGGGGTTATCACGTGGGTGGGGAGCAGGGGGAATAATAGAAAAATACTAATTTCACTTTAGAATTTTGGCTTTAGGACCGTTGGTTTTGGCGCAAATAATTCAGATGATATGGTGGGAATAGAGACTCAGGGTAGGAAAAGATGTTTTGACTCCTGGTACGTTAATGGAATGAGGTGCCCCAGAAGACAGCGATTGGTAATGAAGTATTTAGAACTCTCTGAGGCACGGATTTGTATTCTACAAGAGACTCACTTGACCTCTGTGGAAGCAGGAAAATTGTTTTCAGGCTTTTTTTGGGTCGAGAGTTTTTGTGTTTCGTATCAAACATCAAATACCCGAGGTGTTGCAATTTTAATAAAACGGGGGTCAGTATGTTCTATAAAATCTTTCCAGAATGACCAATCGGGGAGGTGGGTTATCGCACATTTGGTGTTGGATGATATGGAGTTGGTCTGTGTATCTTTCTATGGACCTAACGTTGATGACGCAACATATATCTCGAAACTTTACTCCAAGTTAATTTTGGAAAATCTCCCCATAATTATAGGGGGGGATTTTAATGTCCTCCTTGACCCAAACAAAGATAGGTCAAATCAGTGTCATTATATAGGTGCACCCCATATATGGCGGGTAATGAAAATTCTGATCCATGATATAGGGTTGGTAGATGTCTGGAGAGAGTTGAAGAGAGAGGTTGCAGGTTTTACGTTTTATAGTAAAAGACATCACCACTTCTCGAGGATTGATTACATACTCATGAGTAGAGATTTTTTGCCTAAAAACACAGTTAATTCTGTTCTTCCTAGTCATCTCTCAGATCACGCTCCTATCCTAGTTTCATATAAAAGATCAATAAAGGTAGCTGAGTCAAGATGGACCCTCAACAGGAGAATGTTATCAGACCCTGAAATCATCTTGGCTATCAAGGTCTCCTCTTTGGAGTTCTTTGAGTTTAATATCGGCTCAACATCAATAGGAGTTGTTTGGGACGCCTTTAAGGCTAGTCTTAGAGGTAGGTTACATGGTCTTATATCCTCAAAAAATTAAATTGAATCCCACGAGTTAAAATTGAGGGAAGATAAAATTAAGACGTTAGAGGCAGATCTTCTCTTGTCAGGGAGCGGCCCATCTGATAGAGTCGGTAAGATTCAGGAGGACCTCGCAAATGCCAGATTAGGTTACAGAGGCTAGCTTGATGAGAAATGTGGGGCCCAATGGTTAAACAAAAGCATGGAGAATTTTGAATATGGAGAAAAGGCCGGTGCCTTGCTAGCATGGAAGGCCAGATCGGATCGCACTAAAAACGATATAGGCGAGTTAGTCATCAATGACAAGGGAGATAAATCAACAGATATAGAGGACATAAAACATTGTCTTCTCTCTCTCTTCACAGATCTGAATAAAGAGGACTTGAAACCCTCAAGAAATCAAATTCAGACCTGGTTGAGTTCTAAATCATTATCAACGCTAACACAAGAGGGTAGGGACCTCTTGGATGCTCCGATCTCGTTGGAGGAAATTAAAGTACAAATAAAGTAATCCAAAAATAAGAAAGCTTCCGGTCTGGACGCTCTTCCGAATGAAATATATAAACTCCTTGAGGATGAGATAGCTCCAACTATGGGCTCTTTGTTTCAATCAATTTATAGTCCCTTGGGAGTTATACCAAGCTCTTGTCGAGAGGCAACCATTGTATTATTACTTAAACCAGGCAAGGACCCTTTGAGGGCTGATTCTTATCGGCCAATCTCTCTGCTAAATTCCGATTAGAAAATCTTTATGGGTATTCTGGCAGGGAGATTGGCCAAACTGGCCCCGAGATTGGTTGGCTCTGACCAAAAGGAATAGACTCAACTCCTTATCGGTAATATCGATTTGCAAGATCTGAACCCTTGGCGGTAGTCGCTTTGGATGCCGCCAAGGCGTTCGATAGGGTCTGTTGGTCTTACCTATGGGAAGTATTGGAGGTCATAGGCTTTGGCCCCATATTTGGTAATACACTTAGACAATGTTATCAGGGAGCGTCGGCAAAAAGTTTGGTGAATGGGGTGCTCACTTCTAGCTTTGAGATCCAAAGGGGAACCAGGCAGGGTTGTCCCATCTCCCCTCTCCTGTTCGATTTATATATCGAGCCTTGGCTCAGGCTATAAAGTTAGACGATCAGATTCTGCCTTTTAGATCGCCGCAATATGTATCTAAAATTGCACTGTATGCGGACGATATTATTCTCTATACCAGTGATCCAGAGGTAACAATGCCAAGGGTTGAGGCTCTCTTGGGGGAGTTTGGGTTAATTTCTGGTTATCTGGCCAACTCTTCCAAGACAGAGATAATGTGTTGGAACATAACCCACTGGACGGGGCAGACCAGTAAAGAGTTTAAATACTTAGGCATTACAATAGTAAGCGATCTGGATCGAATTGCCCCTGTGAACCTGAAAAGAGTAATTAATGAACTGGATCGTCTGTTTTCTAGGTGGAAAAATCTTCCTTTGACTATTTTTGGTAAGGTGAATCTGGTCAAAATGATTGCTCTTCCTAAATTAACCTATATTTTTAACGCTCTTCCTCTGAAGTTCCCTCAACATGACATCTCTAAAATACAGGGCAAGATCGGGAGTTTCATCTGGGGAGAAAAGGGAGTGAGATTGTCCTGGAAGAAATTGAGGCGGAGGCTGCTTAATGGCGGGTTAGCCCTTCCAGATATCAGCTGGTACATGGTGGCGTTTCAATTTAAAGCCATCAGGATGCTTTTAACAAAAACCACAACTTCTGCTTGGGGGGGTTCTCCTCAGGGAACAGACAAGTGATATTGTAGGGGGTAGAACAGAAGGGTTTCTTTATAAATTTGGGGCACAAAAATTCTTCAAAAAGGTGCATCTGAAGATCTTGAAGAATGCACTAGAATGTTGGTGCAAAGTAAGGACAAAGTGCAATATAGGATACTATTCCGATCACGCCCCTATTTGGGATTCCCCAGGGACTCAATTTGGTACAAAAAATTGGTCGAAGCAGACGATAAGGATACTCCATCTCAGGACTTGGTGTGGAGACAAACTCCTCTTGAAACTGTAATTGAGGAGTTATTAGAGCCCTCTTTAAGTCTATTATATAAATTTACCAAATCTGCTAGTTTAAAGAAGAACCATTTATTTGTATCCAACCGCATTTACTTTACCCCAGCTAAAGTAGCAAAATTCGCCCCAATCCCGGAACCGAAATGTTATAGATGCATGGCCGCAAAAGCAAATTTTATTCATGTTTTTTTTGACTGTGTAAAACTGGCAGTATTCTGGGAGGGGTTGGGAAGATACCTCTGCAGGACCTTTGCTATTAATATTGTAGTTAATGAGACTATAGTCTTTTTCGCGGATGACCGCGTATCAACAAAAGCACTTGCAGAAAGGGATAGAGGTCTGCTATTGTGTCTGATTTTATTAGCGCGTAGGGAAATCTGCCTGAAATGGAAAGATCCCAACCCCCCAAAAACAGAGGAATGGTTAAACTCTGCCTTTGCGATGGCTCGCCTAGATGTGGCCAGCGCTGGAAATGTTTCAAGTAGCCTCTAGTACCCTTTTATCAACATGGGTAAAGAACTGAGACTGTGTAGATAACGAAAAACCAATGGCCCCCCAGTCCTATGATTACACCTTATGACTTCAGCACAAGGAGTCGGTCAGGGGACCTAAGCATTCGCAGTCGGCCGGAGGGAGCCCAGGTACACAAAAACGGCTGTAATATTCTGCACTATGCTCAAAGGTGAGATGAGGACAAATAAAAAATAAAAAAATGAATCTCATATGGGTACTTTGGTGCTTTGAAAGTTTCGAGAGGGGCTAGACAAGAGGCTTTAGTTATCAACAATCGATTTAGTGATTGAATTTTTTAATTCAATGAATGCCCTCAACAATTTTGCAATTTTGTAATACATTATTTATTAATTGCTTCAATTACCACTATTTTGCTTGCTTTTACAGTTGCATCTATCCGTAGAGATATAATCTCCCTTAGATTAGGTTAATTAATTTATAATAAAGTATATTTCACTATTAAGACTGCACTGGGGGCTGAACAGCGCAAATGCTGACAGAGAACGTAAGAAACTTTTCCATGACTTACCCCAGAAGAAGAAGTGCATTCTGGAACTTGTATAACAAGGTCGGACAGGTGACCGTAATTACATCGAATTTGAAGGCACAGATGCCATTGGTGCAAATAACAATCCCGTGATCAAGGCCAAAGGTTGGCCGAAACTAGTTGGGACATTTTAAAGCTGTGCTTCGCTCCATTAAAGCTTCCTGTTTGCTGAAGTGGGCCTCTTGTGTGGTGTGTTCGTGCAGGAATTGCCAGGTGTCTCCGTACCTGGTGTTAAGAGGCCGCCCTGAAGAGTTGGGGGCCCCCCTTTCGGAGTCTTTCTTTTTTGGATATATATATATATATATATATATATATATATATGTGTGAATATTGTGGGTTTCTTGTGTGAGCCCATACATGGTGAAAACAGCTTCTGAACTACTATTGCAAGAAATACGAAATAAGAAAGAAACAGGACGAATTGTTCCCCCGTGCATAACATCAAATAATATAGTTCATGAGTTACAGTCTGTAAATTTCCCTGACTTTGGTTGGTAAATTGATTAAGTGTGCACTTGGCTAAAGGGTTTAGGGTTTCTAGAATCTCTGCCATAATTGTTTCTAAAGTTGCAGACATGTATCATAGTACCACTCAAACCTGCAACACTATCTGGGTACCAACTCAGCCCTCAAACTAATTTCATAAATCTTCAGATAGTTCATGCTTGACATCATGATACAAAGATTGTGTAGATGTCCTGTCTTATACGCCAGTCCTCTCTCCAGAATCCTTCTTACCCACAGTGGGTCTGGCAATGCTGTTATTATCTTGTTGCCTGTGTGGGCTGATATTCTTCTAATTGAGTTTCAAGAAAATAAACATTTTGCTTTCGCCATTATGTGAGTTAGCTAAGACAGTATCATTTTCATTATTACAATCAAGTTATTGTAAGGAAAACGTCTACAGGTTATACAGTTGTGTAAAGGGTGGTAGTGTTTCACATGTCACTCCATCTGACCAAATTGCATCTTTTAAAAAAACTTTTATTGTGTGAGACCCCCTCCATTTCATCAGTGCCCTGTTTTAAATTCCTCTGACAAATGCATTATTAAAAAATCAACAAACCAATGTCTTGAGCCAAAGGCTACCTGTGTGGAATACTTACAGAAAGAAACACAGTGGAAGCCAGTAGGCCTGGCCTTAGTATGCTGACAACATTTGTTTTCTTATTGTAAGGATAGGCCACAAAAAGAAAAAAGCCTACCCCCTAAACATGATACAAACAAAGAGGTCCCAGAACAGAGAACAATATAGAGCAATGGCAATTGATTATAAGCTAATTTCAGAGAAAGTTTGCAGCATTGTTTTTAATCACAACCAGCAAATCCACTAAATTGAGAACAATTCATAAAATACATAAATATATATGCACAATTAGTGCCCCTAAAGGAAGGGAAGGGTCAGGGTGGTGATGGAAAGTGTAGGAAAACTGGACAAGTGACAAATTAATAGTCAGTTTGAGCCTTAATACATAAAACTGGCATATGACCAACGGTTCACAACTAAATCAATTCAATCTCATGCTTCAATGAAAAGAGCAAAAATGACAAATAATAGCAGAAGCTGAGGAGAGGGAAGGTGTGTCGACGTTTCGACCCAAAATCGTTGCAGGTACTGGCTGAGACCTTGCTAGAGGGTCTTCATCAGGACGGTGGAGAACCAAGTGGGGCAAACAATCTGAACAAGAAATAATAATCAATTAATCAATTATGGTCATAGTGATCCATGTATCTCTTACAAATGATTGTAAACGGTCGAAAGGGTGGTTACCAATAGGTCGTGTTAAATCCGACTGTTTATGGAAGCACGGCTGCTCAGGGGGGAAGAGAACGTGGGGCATCATGGGAGGGCGAAACTGCAGTAAAGCAAGGAAAGACAGAAGTGGCCATTAGCCAAAAATGTCTGAGCATCACTTAATCATGTATATTCAATATGGCAAACAACTCACAATTATAAAACCAGAAGATGACTGGGGAGTGGAACGTCTGAGTGGCGGAGGCAAATCAGTCCTGTATAGGAGAGATATACACAACGTACCACCATCAGATATGGTCAGAAACGATAGGATATAGTGTAAGTCACGTAAAAAAGGGGAAACTCACAGATGTTGCATGTAGTTTTCGAAGTCAAGCGACAACGCCAGCAAGTTTAATCTGGGGAGTCAAGAAATGTTCAATTACCCAAGGTGATTGCAAGGTAATGCTGGGGCATATAGCGTGGGTACACATTATTATAAAAAGTACCTGTAGAGGAAAGTGATTCTGCGGGAGGGTAGTGGAGTCCACCGCGTAAGTACGGATCCTGAAAAACAACAACAGGGGGAGCCATTCAGGGCCGAATTGTAACTCAGGTAAAGGCAGAGAACCCAACGGTAATCAGGTCCTCCCTAGTTCAAGAACTAGCGTACCTTAATTGAAAGCCTCACACAATCTCAAAAGGGGGGGGTCGGAGAGACGGTGATATTCAAGTGATCCGTCAGGTCAGTCCGGATCCTGCAAGACACGAATAGTAAAAGTTGCGTGTCAAAATAGCGGGCGATAAGATTATATCATAACGAACAATGCTCGGTGTCAGGCCTGCACATACCTAAGTAACTGGATTCTTCAAGTCACAGGTTAGGGGTCAGAGCGAGTCGCCTGCGTGGTCCGCATGGGTGTGAGGAGCCGGGGAGGTTCAGTTCTGGTATTGTGGCTTGCCAGATCACGTGTCCACCAGGTAGTGGACAGCGAAAAAAGACTCCATATAAGAAATAAAGGAGTTCTTATTGAGAGGAAAGATTTCTATGTAGTGAGTCCGTATGCGGACCATACATTTATAAATCGGCTTTTGTGGCATGTCAAGATACATTAGTATAGAAATCCATATAACGCTGTAGAGATGGAAATATCAACGATGTCAATCATGTCATCTAACCCTGAATTCAGGAGTCGTAACGCAGTGGGTATGGTCTATTATTAAAAAGCTAGCCCGAAAGTCACAGAGCGGGTAAGATTACTGGACAGCGTGCCTAAACAGATATGCGCTTATAAAAAGAAGATGTGGCATACTTGCAGTAGTATTAATATATCTACGGCAAAGGGGAAGGGGCCACCAGTTGGTAGTGGACAAAGTTACTGAGTATCCGCTAGCAGTCCTGTAGTTTGGATCGGCGTACCACTCACACAGGATGGTAAAGGCCAACTGACGAGATGATAGATATCAATATCAATGCATAAAGAACATTCCTGATTATAAATACATGACAACACTTTGCATTACAATATTGAGTAACAAAGAGATTGGTATCAACATCAGAGCAAACTCCTGATTGTGAACACATAGCAACAATGTTCTTTATAGTATGGAACGTATGCAATGTCCATTCATAATGGGGTGTACAACTCAGAGAAAAGGAGTCAATTCAGATTGGCAATTTGCACAAATGTACTATCATTTTCCTTCAGCCCAGATCTCACGGAGTCAAAAAAGAACATCCATTTGGATTCTCGGATATTCAAAATGTTAGCAATACTGCCGCCCCTAGGGCCCAATGTGATTTTTTCTAAAATGACCCACTTAAAGCCATCTGGAGGATGCTAGGCAGTTTTAAAGTGGTCAACCAATGGGGCTCCAGCTACTTCACACCTGATCCTACTGGAATGTTGCAGGATTCTCATTTTGGCTTTTTGCTGTGTTTGCCCTATATCCATTAAGTCACAATCACAAATGATGGCATATATAACATTAGAAGAATTACAGTTGGTGTGTGACTTCAAGGGTATCTTGTGTTGTTTATATTCAAAAACCTTGGTCTGGATGGAGTTACTGCATGCTTTGCACTGTGTACATTTATGATGGCCAAGTACAGGTGGAAGATTCCAAAGGTAGAGGACAGTGTTGTGTTCTACAGATGGTAAAAAAGATCGTACCACATGGTCCCTAATAATCTTGGCCTTTTTAAAGGCATGCAGGGGTGGTGTAATCTGTCCAATGTCATCTGAGATAATGTTCCAGTGTTTGTTGATGATCTTTTTGACTCTATTGCTCTCAGTTGAAAATGAGGAAACACAGACCATTCTATCCATCTGTGATGTTGCTTTTTGTTTAGGGTGTAGGAGGCACCAAGCTCGTTTTTTAGCTCTTTTAACAAGTCGCCTTGGATAGCCTCTTTGTATCAGCCTGTTCATCAAATCCTCAGATTGTTCCATGTAATGATGTTTTTCAGTACAATCCCTGCGGAGACTCAGGAATTGACCGAAGGGCAGATTGTCTCTTAAGGCTCTGGGATGGTGGCTGCTGTATTGCAGGAGGGAGTTGCGTTCGGTTGGATTCCGAAATAATGTTGTTTGTAAAAAGCCATTATTGTCGTAGATGTTAAGATCCAGGAAATCAACCTGTTTGACATCAGACTTGAAAGTGAATTTAATATCAACAGACTGCGTGTCTAACCATGAATGGAAGGCAGATAGTTGGTTTTGGTCGCCATTCCATATTAACAGGATATCATCTATGTACCGGACCCATAGGCCCAGATGATTGTGGAAAGGATAATGATTGTTCAAGATGATATCCTCTTCAAATGCCGCCATATAGAGTATCGCCAGGTCAGGGGCAAATGTAGCCCCCATTGCCACTCCTTTGGTCTGCAGGTAGAACTGATTCTGAAACATAAAGAAATTATGCATCATTGCCAATCTCAATAATGATAAAATAAAGTTCGTCGGGACAGCCACCGGTGCAATTCTCTGATCCAGGAAGCGGGACATTGTTGTTAAAGCTTCCTCTTGAGGGATGCTAGTGTATAGAGAAATTATGTCACAGGTGACCAGGATCTGTTTACTAGCGTCGAAGGGGAGGCCATCCACGATGGTGATGGTGTGCATCGTGTCGCGTAGGTATGTTTTGGTGGCCTCCGCTAAAGGTTTCAGAAAAAAGTCAATATACCGGCCTAAGGGCTCCAGCATAGATCCACACCCCGAGACGATGGGTCGACCGGGTGGTTCTTCAAGATTTTTATGAACCTTGGGTAAAGTATATATGGTCGGTAGTCTCGGATTCTGTTGGTTGAGGTAATCGAATTCTTGCTCGCTCAAGAAACCTTCATCTAGTCCTTCTTTTGTCAACTTCAGGATATCAAGGGCCAATGACAAGGAGGGGTCTGTGTTGAGCTTTGTGTAGGCGACTTGTTAAAAGAGCTAAAAAACGAGCTTGGTATAATCCCAGAGAGTGCCTCCTACACCCTAAACAAAAAGCAACATCACAGATGGATAGAATGGTCTGTGTTTCCACATTTTCAACTGAGAGCAATAGAGTCAAAAAGATCGTCAACAAACACTGGACCATTATCTCAGATGACATTGGACAGATTACACCACCCCTGCATGCCTTTAAAAAGGCCAAGAGTATTAGGGACCATGTGGTACGATCTTTTTTACCATCTGTAGAACTCAACACTGTCCTCTCCCTTTGGAATCTTCCACCTGTAATTGGCCATCATAAATGTACACAGTGCAAAGCATGCAGTAACTCCATCCAGACCAAGGTTTTTGAATATAAACAACACAAGATACCCTTGAAGTCACACACCAACTGTAATTCTTCTAATGTTATGTATGCCATCATTTGTGATTGTGACTTAATCGATATAGGGCAAACACAGCAAAAAGCCAAAATGAGAATCCTGCAACATTCCAGTAGGATCAGGTGTGAAGTAGCTGGAGCCCCATTGGTTGACCACTTTAAAACTGCCCAGCATCCTCCAGATGGCTTCAAGTGGGTCATTTTAGAAAAAAATCACATTGGGCCCTAGGGGCGGCAGTATTGTTAACATTTTGAATATCCGAGAATCCAAATGGATGTTCTTTTTGACTCCGTGAGATCTGGGCTGAATGAAAATGATAGTAGGTTTGTGCAAATTGCAAATCTGAATTGAATCCTTTTCTCTGATTTGTACACCCCATTATGAATGGACATTGCATACGTGCCATACTATAATGAACATTGTTGCTATGTGTTTACAATCAGGAGTTTGCTCCGATGTTGATACCAATCTCTTCGTTACTCAATATTGTAATGCAAAGTGCTGTCATGTATTTATAATCAGGAATGTTCTTTATGCATTGATATTGATATCTATCCTCTCGTCAGTTGGCCTTTACCATCCTGTGTGAGTGGTACGCCGATCCAAACTAGAGGACTGCTAGCGGATACTCAGTAACTTTGTCAACTACCAACCGGTGGCCCCTTCCCCTTTGCCGTAGATATATTAATACTACTGCAAGTATGCCACATCTTCTTTTTATAAGCGCATATCTGTTTAGGCACGCTGTCCAGTAATCTTACCCGCTCTGTGACATTCGGGCTTGCTTTTTAATAATAGACCATACCCACTGCGTTACGACTCCTGAATTCAGGGTTAGATGACATGATTGACATCGTTGATATTTCCATCTCTACAGCGTTATATGGATTTCTATACTAATGTATCTTCACATGCCACAAAAGCTGATTTATAAATGTATGGTCCGCATACGGACTCACTACATAGAAATCTTACCTCTCAATAAGAACTCCTTTATTTCTTATACGAAGTCTTTTTTCACTGTCCACTACCTGGTGGACACGTGATCTGGCAAGCCACAATACCGGAACTGAACCTCCCCGGCTCCTCACACCTATGTGGACCACGCAGGCGACTCGCTCTGACCCCTAACCTGTGACTTGAAGAATCCAGTTACTTAGGTATGTGCAGGCCTGACACCGAACATTGTTCGTTATGATATAATCTTATCGCCCGCTATTTTGACACACAACTTTTACAATTCGTGTCTTGCAGGATCCGGACTGACCTGACGGATCACTCGAATATCACTGTCTCTCCGGCCCCCCCCCCTTTTGAGATCGTGTGAGGCTTTTAATTAAGGTACGCTAGTTCTTGAACTAGGGAGGACCTGATTACCGTTGGGTTCTCTGCCTTTACCTGAGTTACAATTCGGCCCTGAATGGCTCCTGCTGTTGTTGTTTTTCAGGATCCGTACTTACGCGGCGGACTCCATTACCCTCCCGCAGAATCACTTTCCTCTACAGGTACTTTTTATAATAATGTGTACCCACGCTATATACCCCAGCATTACCTTGCAATCACCTTGGGTAATTGAACATTTCTTGACCACCCCAGATTTAACTTACTGGCGTTGTCGCTTGACTTCGAAAACCACGTGCAACATCTGTGAGTTTCCCCTTTTTTACGTGACTTACACTATATCCTATAGTTTCTGACCATATCTGATGGTGGTACGTTGTGTATATCTCTCCTATACAGGACTGATTTGCCTCCGCCACTCAGACGTTCCACTCCCCAGTCATCTTCTGGTTTTATGATTGTGAGTTGTTTGCCATATTGAATATACATGATTAAGTGATGCTCAGACATTTTTGGCTAATAGCCAGTTCTGTCTTTCCTTGCTTTACTGCAGTTTCGCCCTCCCCTGATGCCCCACGTTCCTCTTCCCCCCTGAGCAGCCGTGCTTCCATAAACAGTCGGATTTAACACGACCTTTTGGTAACCACCCTTTCGACCGTTTACAATCATTTGTAAGAGATACATGGATCACTATGACCATAATTGATTAATTGATTATTATTTCTTGTTCAGATTGTTTGCCCCACTTGGTTCTCCACCGTCCTGATGAAGACCCTCTAGCAAGGTCTCAGCCAGTACCTGCAATGATTTTGGGTCGAAACGTCGACACACCTTCCCTCTCCTCAGCTTCTGCTATTATTTGTCATTTTTGCTCTTTTCATTGAAGCATGAGATTGAATTGATTTAGTTGTGAACCGTTGGTCATATGCCAGTTTTATGTATTAAGGCTCAAACTGACTATTAATTTGTCACTTGTCCAGTTTTCCTACACTTTCCATCACCACCCTGACCCTTCCCTTCCTTTAGGGGCACTAATTGTGTATATATATTTATGTATTTTATGAATTGTTCTCAATTTAGTGGATTTGCTGGTTGTGATTTAAAACAATGCTGCGAACTTTCTCTGAATTTAGCTTATAATCAATTGCCATTGCTCTATATTGTTCTCTGTTCTGGGACCACTTTGTTTGTATCAGTAACTCACCCAGGTCCCAGTGACTCATTTGGGTAAACCCCTGTGTTCTTAATACCCCCTAAACATGGCAACATAGATTTGCAATAAAAATGTTAGATTAAAAAACAATAACGGCTAAGTAGAAATGTAATAGAACAGTATAGTTCCTTCCTACTAGGCAAGTGTACTTAGAACAAGTATAAAAAACCTTTTTATGGTATGGCTTGAAAGTGCAGTTGTCACCCGGACTATTATGTGAGAGTCACTAGAAGAGGGGCTTTGGTTCCACCTACATTTTGGGAGCCAGGAGTACATGTTTTGCTTGGACAGAAGCTGTGTACGTTCTCAAAAAGTGCCTACTGTCTACTCAGCTGTGATCATTTTGTTTATCCAGTGGAAGAGGCCAGCCATGAGGCATGTATTGCATCCCTACCACTCTCCCCTTCCATCATTAACTGTAGATATCAGAGTGCAGGTTTGCAGTAGAGAGCCAGTATTTAATACTCAGAGCTACACTAATCTACATGGATTTTTAGGTCTGGCTTACAGTGCAACTGTTGGATAAACTTATATGATCAACCAAAAAACTTTCAGAGTAGCACTGAGAGAGCGACTTAGACTCCATCACCATGTGACTTTCTCTGAGCACAGCATTCAATGGGCCACATTTGTGTGATTTCTCAAAAAGAACTGCTTCTATGACACTTTTTGGGTTGTAGTAACGCTTCTACTCGATACAGCAGAACTGAATTGGGTATGGTGGAAAGCCAAAGATCATAGCTCTATAACCTGATTCGTTTATTATGACATTCATATTCATACTAATATTATAAAGAGAGAGCCCAAACCTTTCAGGCGGGTAATCTCAGTATCCACAACACCAATCACAACACCCAATAAAGCGTTGGAAAGGGCAGTTGCAGCAGGAGGACATAGGCTATGCAGACGGATAAAAAAATGTATAGAAAAAATTGCAAAAAACAACATCATCCAGAAGGCCGAGGGCCAAAATAACATCAAACAGGAAATGATGTAATAATGTGACTCACAATAGTGAGACTGAGAGCCTGGAGCCAAATTGATCGTGAACAAGGGATATGCTATCCCGAAACGCGTAGATTTGTGCCTGCCTGCTTGAGAAACTCCATGCTGTGAGGATTAAATAAAAAAGCACATAAGTAAAGACAAACGCGTGTTCGCCCCGTTTTTCTCCCAGTTGGGGGAATTGGTTGTAGATTTAAATGCGGCGTGGTTCTGCTGCAGGGATTTACGAACCAGCGAGAGAGCGCTGCAAATTCTGGCAAAAAGGAACGGAGGGGTATCAATATATATATATATACTACCTGCCCGTCCCGACGTTGTCCGGGTATGAAATAGAATGTGTGTAATGTGTGTATTCAGATATGGTCATTCGCGTGTTCCCCTGCTTGAGGCCCAGCTGCAGACCTGGTTCATGTTAGCAGGCATGTGTCCCCCCGCTTGAGGCCCAGCTGCAGCCCTGGTTCATGTTAGCAGGCGCATGTAATTAGTGTCGTGATCCGCCGCCTGCGCCCGGCTACAGCCCTGGCTGATGTTAGCAGGCGAGTGTAATTTGGTTTAATGTGATAGTTCAGTAACAGCGCGCATCAGAGGCTGCAGTAATTGTCCCCCCAGACACGCTCAGTCGCGTGTGCCCCCGCTTGAGGGCCAGCGGCGACCGTCTAACAATTAGAATTGTGTGAGCCTTGAATGATTGATTCCCGCTGTTCTTATTTTTTTATGACCCACAACGACACTCTTCGGCCCCGGGTGCTTTTTTTTTTTTTTTTTTAAAGAACCTTTATTTCAATTAGCATGAAATTACAAACACCGGCCTACAACCAGTGTGGCCGGCCGCTAATTAAATCGAGCAGAAAGTAAGTAAGAAGTATCACATCAATCCGGCGCTTAAAAACAAAGCCACATCCAGGATACAGCAGAGAATCAAGATAATACGTGATACCAAGGATTTGAAACGGTTCATTTTTAAATAACCAAAAATTAAATCGGACATCGCATTGTCATTCCCGCTCCCAACACAGTCAGCTAGAACACATTATCACTTCGATGATGAACATAGATTGAATGGGAAAGAAGAGTACCAAAGTCAGGATAAATGCAATAGTCACGTACCAAGCACGGTATGCGAGCCCCACCCCTGAAAGGGAACGTACTATGGGAGACATGAAGACGACGACATCGAAGAAGGAAAAGGGCAAAGGGCCATAGAAACAAAAAAAGGAACAGAGAACAAACCCATCCCCTAACCCCCCACCCTGCACCCCTGCAAAAGGCTACGGCCTACCCCCCCAGCAGCGTGCCTGTCGCCCTAAATGAGAGACCCGAAATATAGAAAAGAAAGAGAAAAGAAGAAAAAAAAAAATTGAGGAGAAGAG
Organism: Lissotriton helveticus; assembly: GCF_964261635.1. Lineage (NCBI taxonomy): Eukaryota > Metazoa > Chordata > Amphibia > Caudata > Salamandridae > Lissotriton > Lissotriton helveticus. The sequence goes on from NC_136059.1 coordinate 1,689,022,160, forward strand.
CCGGCGATTCGGTTACCCATTCCCTCCCACCCCCGCATACTAGAATCGTATAAACAGAAGCAGTATAAAAGTATAAGTATCAGCAAGCACATAAAACGCAATCAATTACAGCCCCACTAAACGTGCCCTTGAATCACCATTAACCAGCAAGAAGTCCCTCCAAATCCCAAACGAGGTCACCCCTGGCCGCTTCTGGCAATAGTATCAATGATGAATAGTCCTGCAGACGAGATACAATTCGGTACAAAAGGGCCAATCGTTCCAATCAGACCAGGTAGCGCAGCCGCCCAACATGGTCGCAGCCACCGAGAGACAACTGACGATGCATGGCGGATGTCGGAATGCAACAATACCCAGACCACCAACAGTCTCAAGTCCAAAGACAGGTCCGCCAAGCACGGAACGGAAAGCACAGGATGTGGGAAACACCGCAGCACAGTCCGGGCCTCATGTACCATGGATCGATGTAGCTTCTCCACTCGCTGGACAGAAAAAGGACCCGGTGAGACAACCACTTGCGGAACAAGTGTGGCAACAGTAAGCTCGGAAACCAAATCTATTCGCGCCTCCAAGTCTGTAAACTCATCCGGGGAATATAACACTGTAGCAGAGGGAGACGCATCGGCACCAACTCGAAAGCAACCCAGTCCGCTACAAAATGGCGGGTCAGCAATGGCGGCGATCCTTCCTTCCAAGTCCCGGGCTCCCCGGAGCAGGGCAGTCCGCAAGGTTGTCAGTGCAGCCAATACGTGGCCACGCGTAAGCGTTGCCCCACATTGCCAAACTCCGGGGGTCTCAAGTTCAGTAGTTTCTCTGTCCCCGGGAGGGGCGCACCCCGATGCGCCATCCGCCATTTCAGCTATCTCGTTCTCCTCCTCTTCCCCTCCACTTCAGAGTCTCGTCCGACCACTGGAGTCAGCAGGCCCCACGGCTGGATCTCGACAGTCGGCGCTTGCTGCAGAAAGGAGAGTCACCAAAAGGCCGGACATGCTCCCCGCAGCTCGCCGGGAGCCACCTGCTGGATCCCGGACGGGACTATCAAGATGGCTGGGCGTCTCACCCAAGGGGAACCGGGCGACATGGGCTCTCTCCGTCTCGGCAATATCTCGGGTTCACGGGGCAACCCACTATTGGGAGTGGGTTGATACCAACTCTCCCGGCTCGCGGCTCTCAGGCTCCCACTGACCGGCTTCTCATCCCGACCAGGGCCGCCAACGCTACGATCACTGCAGGGCACCCTCTGCACTCGAGGCCCCGGCATCAGCGCCACGAAGGCCGGCAAGCAGACGGGGATGGTTCTTCGGATCTACTGCACGGTGGAGCCCCAGAAACAGACGGTAAGTAATTGCTTCCCTTCAGCAACTTAGATCAGCAAACCTTGCTCAGGATTATCTTCAGGATATACGTGCAGGGAGGAAGGGCCCACGGAGCCAAGCGTTTATGCAACCGTTCCGATCGCCATCTTGGCTCCTCCCCCCGGGTGCTTTTTAAACGCACCCAGGCCAAGCCACACACTGCGTTCGGCCCTTTCAGACACACCCAGGCCAAGGCACACACTGCATTCGGCACCCCCAGTAAGTGTGAGACAACGGGCAGTCCCCAAGGGAGTCTTACGAATGGTTGCTTACCACGCTTCGAGGTGAACGCCTTTGTGACGCCCCCAGCACAAAGCCACAGAAGACGATCTGATTAATGTACGACCCAGATGGCATGAAGTGCGGAACATAGCACACGCCCCCAGCATTTGTCACGCCCCCAGCGTGCCCCTTGATGCGGCGCAATTGCGTAATTGGCGCTCCACATGGCATGTAGGGCGGACACACGCCCTCAGCGTTTGTCATGGCCTCAGCGTGTCACACCCCCAGCGTGCCCCTTGATGCGGTGCAATTACGACTCACATGGCATGAAGGGCGGAACGTACCACACGCCCCCAGCATTTGTCACGGCCCAAGCACACGCCCACAGCAGAACGCAGACACGCCCACAAGGGACTACTTTGCTGGCACGGTTCTTTTACCTTTTAAATGTATATGGTGGCCGTCTGCATAGCCTATGTCCTTCTGCTGCAACTGCCCTTTCCAACGCTGTATCGGGTGTTGTGATTGATGCGTGGTTACTGAGATTACCCGCCTCAAAGGTTTGGGCTCTCTCTTTATAATATTAGTATGGATATTACCTACTGGCGGTCGCCAGTAGGTATATATAGTTAGGATTTTTTCCCTATGGGTTTTTTGAAAATTCTATGTCTAATAACTTTGGCGTTTGTGGACGGAATTGGCTGAAATTTTCTGGAAAATGGAACATTTTGTTTCTGAGCAGCCCCTGGAAATTTGGGGGGGGGGGTCGTCCAGGGGGGGCCGAGAAAAAAGGGGGGTCCCAAAACGTGTTTTTAACATTGAGTTTTCCATAGGGCGGTTGGCCTCACTTTTAGGCCGAACGGCTGAATGGATTTCAACGAAACTTGGCAAAATTGTAGGGACTGGTAGCCCGATGTGCCTTTTGTAGGTCTCAATATATGTGCTCCAGTGGATTTTGAGAAATTAACGTTTAAAAAAAGATATATATCTGTAACAGCGGACCGGGCAGCTCCCCGGTTCGCGGACCGGGGCGCGTACCAGAACTTCGCGTAGCGAAGCTGATTGGCTCTCCGGTGTCTGTCAACATTCTAAACAGTCCGGAGCGGCCGCCATCTTGTCTCTCGGTAGGATTGAGAGACAAGAGGAGGCCAAAACAAAGGGGGAAATAACCATAAGGGGGCATAGTAGATCCTCCCTGACCCCCTAGGTTTAATGTGGAGGCTTTAAAAGGGCCCCGCGGGGCAAAAAAATATAATATTTTTTTGGTTTTTTTCGTGGGTAGCGCCCGGTCCGCGAACCGGGAAGCGTTCTGGGCAGCGTACTGCAATGAAAAATGAATGAGAGACTTTTCAAATGCAGTATGTTAATTGATTGTTGGTTTTGTTGATTATTTTTTATTTTTTTTAGTTTTTTAAGCAATTATTTATTATTGTGATTGTGGTTGAAAATTTAATAACATTTCTAACATTTAACTAGTTTATTAATTACATATAAAAATGATTAAAGACTCAAGCAATTTTTTAATATTACATACAATTTTATTTTTCGGATTGTTTTTCAAAATTTAATAGAACGTCTAGCATTTGACTGTCCGATATGTCCTCTTGTTGAGTGAACATAAGTTCCCACATTTGACCGTCATCATAATGAAGTAAATGATCCACAGATTCTACACATTGAACTAATTCATGGTCCCGTGATTCATCCATGAAATCTGAGTCATCATTGTCGTCAATATCTTTTTCTGTGTTGTTCTCCAAAACAATTTCAAAGGAAACATTCTGCTCACCTTCCATTTTATTGCTGTAATTTGCATAACAAATAAATATATCAGTAGAGATAGGGCACTGTTGGGTTTAAGTTCAGACAGGTACTTGTGAGTTTATAACAGAGAAGTAATCTATGGGCACTGTATGGTTTCAGGCGTGAAGTAGTACTATTAAAAAGCGCCTGTGAAGAAGCCTAAGTAAATTCATAATTATACCACAGAAACCTAAATCAATCCATAATTATAATAAAGAAGCCTTTCTCAATGTCTAACTCTTACAGAGGGATAGTATATAACTATCTGAAAATGTTTTCAAATTTATAAAATAATATCTCACCTTCTAAAAACAAGTTTAAGTTGTGAGTGAAAATGATCTTGCAATGTAGTTCAGGAAGTAGTAGTCAAAATGGCTGTGTTTCTCTCTCTTCCTTTATATATATTCAGGTACATAACCAATCAAATGTCAGGTAAAAAAAGTAGAAAATGAAAGTAACATTTTAATTGGTTGTCAATTCCAACACTTCAGATGTGTTTTGTGAAGTAATTTACCTCACGGTATTTAGAGAGGTCTACAGGCTAAATGGCTAAATGGAATTCCAATCAAATTTGTGAAAATGATAGGGATTGGTATGTAGTATGAGCTAATCTATATTTGGTGAAATTGTCTCCAGTGGCTTTTCTGTGAACTACTTTCCCACCTTTTTTGATGGTGCGCTTCCCAGGGAGCGACCCGGTACGCGAACCGTTGAGCGCCTCGGTTCGCGGACCTTAAGCGTTCCGGGAGTCCACCATTTTGTGTTTCGGTCGAATTAAGATACAAGATGGAGGGCAAATAATGTTCAGAATGGGTAGAAGGGGGCACGGTAGAGTTATCTTGACCCCCTAGGTTTTGTGAGGGTGGCTGAGGAGGCTTATATGTGCGAAAAAAAAACATTTTTTTAAAATATTTCGCGAGGTTAGCTCCCGGTTCGCGTACCGGGTAGCGCCCCAGGGAGCGTACTTTGTTGAAAATTAGTGAAAAATGTTAGAGTAAAATAATAATTGTGAGTGATTAGATGTAGGGTAGCTCTGAGAAGAGCTTTTGGGTTTATGGTACATTTAGGTACTTATAAGTAGGTACCAATGCACATTCTTAAATTCAGAGTGAAAATTCTGTTGCCCTCATCTGAGAAGTGAACTCCATCTCCTCTGTAGATATCTTGCATGTAGTAACGCAAGTTATTGTTGTACAGGGAGCCCATTCCATGGTCTCTCATGTAAGCTGAAACAGATTTGTTTACATGCTTCCTCGACTTCTCAATTTGTGGACAAAATTGGTCTGACCACCTCCATTTCTGTCTTTGGCATATATTTGAATATACCAAGGCAGTCTGAGGAAAAAGTGCCATTAATTGCTCAAAGGTGTCCTTTAAAAGCATTTCCAGACCTACACCAGTCAAAGTGCCCAAGTCATTACCTCCACAGTGCACAATTAACAGGTCAGGTTTGGGCAAATGCATAAAGGTTTTCACCAATGGTATCAATTGGTGACATTTTAATCCTCTGTGGCCAAACCACTTAATTTCCACATCTTGTAAATTGAGGTTAGGTAAATTCCTGTTTTCAACGTACCTTTGAGCCCAGTGAATATAACTATGTCCAACAATCCAGACAGAAAACATGGTGAGAGAAGGTTCTCCTGCAGTCAGATGAAGTGTGGCAATGAAATGGCAGTTGAAAAAATGAGAGTGTAAAATGAAAAAAAAACTGTGGAGTTTCTGTGTTCATGAAGCAGTAACAGTGATTGGTGGATTTTGATTGCTGAAAACAGAAAGTTAGGGTGCATGGATGTGTTCTTTGAAAGATGTATTTTGAGTGGTCAATAAAAAATCATTAAATGAAAGAATGCACTGGATATGCAGGTGCACTGAGAGTTCAGAGTTCAATTGCAACATTGTTGTGTGAACTTGCAAACACCAGAAGTCTTCCAAGAGGTGGTTGCCATGCAGATAAGGCAGAAAGGGCAGAGGGGGGATGGGTTTTCATTTGAAAAAAAGTGAGGGAAGACTTTTGATTGGGTGACATGAGAGATATGTGTGAAGAATTACAGCATTTCTGTGCTTTTGATAGCTGCAGACTCTGGAGTGCATACCTTTTGCTCTGCTGAAGACAAATTGGTGTGTTTCTGAGACTGTTTTCAAACTCAAAGTATTTGCTAAGGTGAGAAAATATTTCTTTAATTTAGATAGAGAATAGTGTGCTTTAAGGAGAAAATTATGAATTATGTGGCGCAAATTGCTTGTAAATATGCTCCCACCTGTGCATGGAAAATTTAGATTTTGAATGTTTGTGTTACATAGCCATGTTAAAAGTGATACAAACATGCTGCAAAGGCAATCAAAAAACGCTTTTATGTGTCTTAAGGACATTTTAAGTAATTTTCCCATGTGCAGTGTTTTGAAATTATGATTTGAAAATCGTTTTTGGGGAAAAGGAATTGTTTTTAAATTTATGACAAGGACATAATGGTGTATGCTTCTTTATAAGGCAATTGACTGTCCCTGATGTTATTTTTCCCATTTTAATGTAAGACCTTTCTCTGTGGCGCAAATTGCTTGTAAATATGCTCCCACCTGTGCATGGTAAATTTAGATTTTAAATGTTTGTGTTACATAGCCATGTTAAAAGTGACCCAACCATGCTGGAAAGGCAATCAAAAAACACTTTCATGTGTCTTAAGGACATTTTAAGTAATTTCCCTGTGGGCAGTGTTTTCAAATTATGAATTGAAAATCGTTTTTGAGGTAAAGGAATGTTGTTTAAATTTATGTGCCCCCAAATTTCGTTTTCAGGGGTGCAGCAGGGTGTTCTTGAGACACCCCTGCACCCTTGGAAAAATTCCTATTTTGTGATGAGCTAATTGCTAATCGCAAATTGCACCTTCATTCTTATGAGCCTCCTAGCCCATGGAAATGAATGGGTAATTTGCAATTAGCAATTTGCTCATTGCAAATTAGGAATGGTAAAGAATTGCTATTTATTCCTTAAAATTCGCTATTTAAGAAATGCAAAATAGTATGATGATACATATGGCGGTTCATCTCTAACAAGATAAGAAGCTTAGGGATACATTTATGATGACTGGCGCAATGAAGTGGACATCACTTACTTCATTGGTAGAGCTTTACATGTATTATGTCCTCTGTATTCTTCATCAAGCGTAACTTTAATCTGCAATCCTGAGTATTCCTCACCTTAAACAAACCTCTGGATAGGCCACATCTTATTGTCATCCTGAATTAATCATTTAAAATGCTAGGGACAGATTTATGATAGGTGTATGCCTCTTTTGCGCCACTTAGAAAACACTGTCCATGGGGAAATGACTTAAAATGTCCTTAAGACACATGAATGTGTTTTTTTAAAACGTTTGCAATTTTTTTGGGTCACTTTTAACATGGCTATGTGACTCAAACAGTCAAAATCTAAATTCGCCATGCACAGGTGGGAGCATATTTACAAGGAATGTGCTCCATGGGGAAAGGTCTTATAATGTAATATTGGAAAAATGACGTCAGAGACACTGAAATGCCTTATAGAGAAGCATACACCATTATGTCCTTGTCATAAATTTGCAAACCATTATTTTCCCCCAAAAACGATTTTCAAATCATAATTTGAAAACACTGCACATGTGGAAATGACTAAAAATGTCCTTAATTTAAAATTTGCTATTCCTTATTTTGCGATTGCACTGAAGGATTTGCAAATTTTGCGATTCCTGAAATGCAATGTATCAAACAAAAAATATGTAAAAAATGATATTAAGGATTTGGAAACTACCACCAACTTCTAGTTTGTGGTAATTTGCGAATTCTTTTCAAAAAGCATTTTTTTCCAAAAAACAAAAGGTCCCATATGACGCCCATACATGCCCTTAGGGCATGTATGTGTGCCATATGCCCCCAAATTTCTTTTTCAGGGGTGCAGCAGGGTGTTCTTGAGATACCCCTGCACGCTTGAAAAAATTCCTATTTTGTGATGAGCTAATTGCTAATCGCAAATAAAGCAAATAAAGCGCAATAAAGTGGACATTACTTACTTCATTGGTAGGCCTTTACATGAATTATCTCCTCTGTATTCTTCATCAAGCGTAACTTTAATCTGCAATCCTGAGTAGGCCTCACCTTAAACAAACCTTTGGATAGGCCACACCTTATTGTCATCCTGGATTAATCATTTAAAATGCTAGGGACAGATTTATGATAGGTGTATGCCTCTTTTGTGCCACTGTGCGTCACTTTTATGATGCCGCTGTTCCGCCACCCATGGTGTGCTGCATTTACAATGCGGGGCATCATGGGGCAAAAATGGCACAGATGCGTGACGTATCTGTGCTGTAAAGGTAGTGATTGCTGGAGTTGTATCGCAAGTGCGATGCAGCTCAAGCAAGGCTCAGGGGTGACCCATCTCCACAATGTTGCGTCAACACCTATGCCTGCTTAAAGCAGGCGCAGGGTTTTGACGCAGCTTTCTCCTATCTGATTGTAAATACGGCACACCATGGGTCAATGTCAAGTAGTGTGTTAAGTTTTTGATCACTGTTATTGATTTACTGTTTGGTAATAATGGTTAATAACATTTTTTATTATATTTTACCACAGATTCAACTGCAGATCATTTCAAGATTTCACCATGCCAACAATAGTAAGACAGAGAAAGGCTGCAAAACGTCAAAGACAGCAGGTGAAATCAAATAAGCAGCAGTCCTCTAACAAAAAGATTTGTCAAGTCACGAAGAAAGCACCGGGTAAGAGCACAAAATATTTTATAAGAAATATGTGTAGTAAAAAAAATATTACTACAGAAAATGTTTCAGTCCATAAAACGAGAAGGAATTCAAATGGAAAGGAAAGGCCAATCAAAAATGTTACTGCTAGAGCAAGAGATAACTCTGTGCATGATAGTAGAAGGAAACAACAGTTTAGGGAGATTCGTAAACGAATGTTCCGGAACAGGATAATTGGCAATTTGTTAAAAAAATATTAAGAAAGGTCAACAGAAACTGGTTTTTTATAAGAGAAAAAAAAAAGTTGAGAAAGTTATTGATCAGGCATTTGAAATTAAACGTAAGTTATTTATTTTGATAATCAATAGAATTAGGAAGCTAAACAAGGCAATTTATGATTTCAAAAGAAATAGTAGATGGAAGAGAATAGTTAATCGTAGTAATTTTTGTGAAGTTTTTACTGGAGAATGGATGCATAGTTCAAGCTCTGAGGCATTTTTCAATGAGGAGAGTTATTTCCAGGATAATGATTTGGTGCATGCAGTTGACACCAGTGGTCGAGCTTATGAAGTGAAAGACGGTTGTCCAGTTGAAAAAGAAAAACTTGTGACAACAGAGACAGAAGAGGTGTTAGGTAATGAGATTTTAGGAAGACGTCGTAAGGGTCCTGTGTACACCTGGAAGTGTAGTAGTATTTGCAGTGTGCGACAGGATTCCATCAATTTGCTTTGTGATTTTGTACGGTCATTTAATAAGAAAAGTTTGAAGCAGAAAATAAGGTTGTTGCAAGAATTAGATCCTTGCAGAGTAAGAGAAGTGACAGGTTTGCATGGTCATTCACTGGCTTGTCTTTCCAGGAGAGTATGCCAGAGTGTTTTTCATCATTTCAGGATGCTAGCAGTGCATCATAATAAAGTGAGGAAATTAGTTAGAATGTTGTATTATGCTAAGAGTCCAGCAATTATGCTTAAACAATTATGCGCTGCTCTTTTGCATGGTTCTGAAATAGATGGGAAGAATATATGTGAAGAAATTGAGTTTTGTTACTTTGGAAGTAAAGAGGAGAATGTTGAAATTGAGCAAGAAGAAGAGGGTCATGTGGAAGATAGTGTACAGGTTTCCAGTACAGATAATTTCCAGAGGGAAATTGCGACGTTTGAGGTGAAATCAAGTGAGAGGCCTAATTTCACTTGTGTGTGTTGTCGACGCACTTATTATAAGAATCAGACTAAGTTAGTGGATTTATATGCAAAAAGTGAAAGGGAAAATAATAGTGAATGGAAGGATTTCGCAACATACTTGATGGTAGAAAATTGTTTTGATTTGGGATTGGATCAACGTGTGTGTAGTTATTGTTGTTGCAAATTAAATCAAAACCAGATGCCTGCTAGAGCAGTTCATAATAATCTGGAATTGGTTGAGATTCCTTCTGAATTGAAGGATTTAAATACTTATAAATCTATTTTGATTCAAAGTATCCATCCCTTTCAGGCTATTGTAAGAATGGAGCCAAAGACAGGGAAATTGCCTCCATCAGATTTACAGAGAGGATTAAAGGGAAGAGTTGTTTATTTGCCTCTAGATTTGAAGAAAAACATTAACACAATTGGAGTAGAAAAAGTGGAAGAGGAACCTCTGGTTATCTTAGTTAATGGGGTTCCAACAAAGAATAAGAAAATATGGCAAGATTTAGTAGATGTTAGGAAAGTTAAAAAGGCAACATTGTATTTGAAAAAAAATAATAAATACTATAAGAATGTATATGTTGCAGAAGAGGAAGTAAGTGAGGAAGAGGATAGCGATTTGTGTGCTGGTCAAATTGAGAAAGTAGAACCCTCTACTAGTGAAGAAATATATGAACATTATAGTGTTCATCCTTTGCATTCCAAGGAAGTCATGGGGAATGCTATTGAGTTGTTTCAAATGAAACAAGCCAAAGGGAGTCCCATTAGTGTTTGGGAGGAAAGTTTGGAAGCTCGGTGTTTCCCACAGCTTTTTCCAACAGGTCAGGGAGGAAGATATGATGAGCGACCTCATCAAATTCCTGCTTCTGAATACCGGACTTTGCGATTGTATGCAGGAGATGCTAGGTTTCGACAATGCATTCCCTATTTGTTTCATCTCCTGTTTGAAAGCGATCTGTCTGGACTGTCATATGCAGTGAACCACATCTTGAAAAGTGGTATACACATGCAAAACATCTCGGCAAGTGACTTTATGGATAAAGTCAATGTCCAAGACAGTATTTTGGATTCTCACCTGATTAATCTCATGGCGTGTCAGCGTGGTACTAATGAGTACTGGTACCGTCGTCATGGTGATTTAAAATGTATGCTGAGGAATTTAGGTACTCCTACATGGTTCCTCACTCTCAGCTGTGCCGAGTATGGCTGGGAAGACTTACTTGAATTTCTACGAGAGGCAAATGCTAACGTAGATAACATCGAATTCAAGACACCCGGAGAACTGTGCTCTTTGGATCCAGTCAATGTATGTAGGTACTTCAATCATAGATTTGAAGCTATGATGTCTTTCATCATGAATAAGAAGAATCCACCTCTTGGAGAGGTGTTGGATTTCTTCTGGAGAAAGGAGTACCAAGCAAGAGGTGCTCCTCATATACATATGTTGCTGTGGATCAAGGATGCACCTAAATTTGGAACGGATCCAGAAGACTCAGTGATGAGTTTCATCCAACAGTATTCTACGTGTGCTGTTCCAAACGCAAAGGAGAAGAAAAGCCTAAGAGAAAAAGTTCTGCGTTTCCAAAGCCATCGATGTGGAAAGTACTGCCGTCGTAAATTCCGAAACAAGGACAAGTTCTACACTAAATGTCGTTTCGGCTTTCCACGACCGGTGATTTCTAAAGGAAGAGTAAACAGTTTGATGTCTTCGCTGCGACACAATGTCATGAAGAAATCACCTAAAAACACTTACAATTTGAAGAGGAACGAAGAGTCCAAGTACATCAACGACTACAACCCGGTGATTTTGTCCATGTGGAATGCTAACATGGATATACAGTTTGTGGCTGATAACTGTATGGCTGTGGCTCGGTATGTGACGTCTTACATCACCAAAAAAGAGAAGACAGAATTGAAGGATATGTGGGAGGACATTTCCCATGAAAAGAGCCTCAGCAAGAAGTTGTACAGTTTCAGTCTGAAGATGTTGTCGCATCGAGAAATCGGAGCGTACGAATGTTCTGACCGGTTGTCTTCAGCAAGTCTCTATGCCAAGTCCAGGAGTATCGTTTGGGCGAGTCTTGGTCTTGCTGCAACGCGTAATCGAGTTCTCAAACCTGTGCGGGAAATTGAGTATTTGGCGGAAAAGGAGCCAAACAGTACCGACATTTTGAAGACCAACATGTTGGATACATATTATCCAAATCGAAGCATTCACCTCGACAATGTTTGTCTGTATGAGGTTCTTCAAAATTACATATTCAAGAGGAACATCAAAGAAGATACTGAGAAAGGAGTGTATGCTGTAATAGGAAGTGAGGGATGTCTGGTCAAGCAAAGAAAATGCCACTTGGTAAACCATCGAAAATTGAGTGGCGAATCTCCTGAAAAAAAGGAGTTTTTCTATTTAGCACTTTTGCAACTTTTCAAGCCTTGGCGTGCAGAAGAGGAACTGCTTGGAGATTTCCTCTGTTACGAAGACTCTTTCAATGCCGCCAAGGAAACCATAGAATGTCCTGCTTTTCCCAAATATGTAGAAATGTTGAATGCGGAAATTGAGCAGGAAGCAACGATTGCAGCCGAGATTGCCAGAGACAGTTCTCAGGACAGTCAGAGTTCTGCTTCATTGAGTCAGGATCCACTAGGAGGACCTGTTATTGAAAATGAAGCTGCCACTGCTATGAATGAAGTGGAAAGAGCCATGGCACATGCTCAAGAGGATGCGGTTAACTTAGAAGAGTTGGAAAGACAACTCAACGTTGAGCAGAGGAAAATATATGACGAAGTTACCATGCAAATTGATCATGGATTAAGTCATGACAAGAAAGAGTGCTCATGTACGTCGTTGAAGCCTGTCCGACTGTACGTGAGTGGAGAAGCGGGAACTGGAAAAAGTTTCCTCATTAAAGCAATTTCATGCTATTTGCAGGAAAGGACAGAGTCATCGCTGTCTTGTGTTGTCACCGCTCCAACTGGACTGGCAGCACATAATATTAAAGGGATTACTTTACATCGTTTACTGATGCTGCCAGTGGAGCATGACAACAAATTACAATATCACAAGCTATCTGGAGATGCTTGTTTTGAAGTTTCAAGAATCTTGAGGAAAATGAAACTTCTTATCATTGACGAAGTAAGCATGGTTTCCAATGTCATGCTTGCCTTTGTGCATTTGAGGATGCAAGAAGTTCTCAAAACAGAGTATGATGTGTTATTTGGTGGCAAACACATCATTGTTTTCGGAGATCTTCTGCAGCTGACACCAGTGAAAGGGCAACCTGTGTTCAAAATGCTCACGCATGAAGATACCAGGAAGTGCCTAGGCAGCATTGGCAACGTCAATATATGGTTAAACTTCAATTATGCTGAACTGCATGAAAATATGCGTCAGGCAAAGGATGAAGTTTACAAGACTATTCTACAAGATGTTAGAATTGGAAAAGTGACCGAGCATGGGAAAGAGGCTTTACATGCACGATTACTGACAAATTTATATCCAGAACAAGATGTTGTGCCTGAGAATATTTTTCAGAAAATTACTGAGAAGAAATCTGGAATATGTTTGATGCCAACTCTTGCAGAATGTGCCAAATTTAACAACAAAATGTTGCATTTAGAAAAGCAAGAGATTGTGAAACTGGAAGCTATTGATAGAGTAGAGCATATGGGATCAACAATTATTTTGTCTGAGAATCTGAAAACAAAATTGGATTCATTAGAGAAGAGTATATCTAAAACTGCAGGTTTTGAAAAGACTCTGAATGTGTGCTTGAACTGCCGTATAATTTTAAGAAGGAATTTACATGTTGAAAGAGGTCTGGTAAATGGATCAATGGGTAATGTTGTTGATTTTGTGAAATACAGAAATGGAGATGGAATTGAATTTTTAAAAATTACATTTGATGGCATTGAGGAAGTACAGCTAATTGCTCGTTGTTCTGCTAGATTTTTGCTTGTAAAAGACTTATATGTTCGCCGTAAGCAGTTTCCTGTTTGCTTGGCATATGCGGTGACAATCCATAAATCGCAAGGTTTAAGTGTAGACAGTGCATTGGTGAATATTGGCAGTTCTGTGTTCAAGGAGGGTATGGCATATGTGGCATTGTCACGAGTTAGAACTTTATCGGGATTGTACTTGATTGAGTGTGATGTCACAAACATTTGTGCGGATCTAGATTGTGTTAAGGAATACAATAGGTTAAGAAGAGAGTATGTGCCACATTTGCCTCAGTATCCTTTGTTTGAGAAACGTGTGGTAGGCCGGAAACGAAGAAATGAGAACAATACTGGGGAGGTTGTAGCAAAAAGACAAAAAGTCAATGAACCTAAAATTACAAGCAGAAACAAAAAGGATTCTGTTGAAGATGTTGTTGGTTTTCAGTTTGAAAACAGTTCTGGTGTCAACTGCTATGCTAATGTAGTGGTTAATGTTTTGTTTTCTCTAAAAAATGTAAAAGAAGAGATTGTGGTCAATTCTGATCAAAGATTTTGCAGTTTGTTAAATTCTGTGTTAGAGAAATGTAGCACTGATAGAAGAAACATAGAAAGTGTGTCTGAAATTCGAAATCTGTTAGACAGATGTTCAGGCCAAACACAATTCTCTCAAAATATTCAGCAAGATTGTCAGGAGTTTTTAATGTATATGCTTGATGTATTACATGCTGAAGGTGTAGATGTAGATCAGCTGTTTGGGCTTTCTTATCAATGGCAGCATGACTGCGAGAACTGTATGGTATCAAGTACTACTAGTGTAGACTCAGAAAGATTTATATATTTAACTTTGCCAGACAGTAAATCAGTCTCCTTTAATAAGCTAGTAAAAGCAGCTGATCACAACATGGAGTGTAGCCAATGTAAATCTGAAATGATGTCCACATTATTTATACGAACATATGGTCAGTATGTCATTTTAATGTTCCAACGATGTAGGCCTGATGGAACAAAATTGACAACTTTAATTAAAAATTTTGTAGCTTCGCAGTTGTCAATATCAGGAAGGACTTTTGTAACTGCAGCAATTATATATCATGACGGCCCTTCAATAACATCAGGACATTACACAGCTTATTTAAAGTCTAGAAATGGCTGGTCATTCTGCAATGATTCTGTTTTAATTTTCAAAAAAAAATTGCCGTATGACCTTAAAAACTCTTACCTGGTGTTTTTAAAACCAAAATTTTAGGGAAATAAGCTCGGGATGTGCTCTGTGGAATTTCAAGAAGTTCTAATGGCTCCTACACAATTTGGCCTTGAGGATAAGTGTAGTTCAGAGACATAACTTCTAACCATAGGACTGGACGTCATGGACAAATACGTGCACTTTCAATGAGTTCAGAAAAACTGTTTCTTTTTATAAGCTAATTGAAGCAGCCAATCAAAACATGGAGTAGAGGGAATGTAATTCTGCAATGCTGTCTACTGTTTTACATTGCTTTGTGATTAAAAGTGATGTAGAGAATTAAATAATTGTAGTAGTCATAGAGGTAGTGTAAGTCTGCTTCATAGTAAGCAGTATCAGTGTCATAGGAAATGTAGAACATGAATGAGCAAGAAGGGGAAGATATTACTATTCCAGGATTGTGAAAATGATCTTCAACATTTTAATTCTGAAAGTTGCGGAAATGCCAAATGACGGGATTGGCTTACAAGAAATCCAAGAGTTATAAATGGCTCTGACCAGATTTGGCCTTGTGGAAAATTGTGGTAGAGAGCAAGAAGTCATTTATTGCATGTAATGTGTTTTTAAAAACGATGGAGATTTTCTTTCAGAAAGTGGCAGGCTGAAAGTAATAACAGCACAAAAGAGTGTAAGCTGTTCATAGGACATCCTTGGACGTCATGAAAAGTAAGTTAACTTTAACGAGTTCTGAATTTTGATTTCTGATGTTGTATGGGTTTTTTAAACACAATCATTTTGATTGTGTTTTTTTTTCCCCGCTGTTACATGATGAATACCTTCAAGTCACTGTTTTTAGTGAAATTTGATACATTCTGAGAACAGCAAAAATAAACCATTTAACATGTATAATTAATTCTGTACTGTTTGCATTTATGATGTATATGTAGAACTGTGTAGGAGGCATGGAGAAGGTGAGGCTTCTGTAAGTGTCAAAGTTGTTGCATGCAGTGCTGCACTTCTGCGTATTCTTTCATATGCTAGACTACATCTGCACAATGAGATACCTAAGCAAAGGAAACACAAGTGATGTGATTGTGAAATGAGCAAAATAAATTGCACGTATTTCAATTACATCACCTGTGTTTCCTATCATTATGAATCACATTGTGCAGATCAAGTTTAGGTCTGTCCAGGGAAACATAGGAGATTTGGACTTTGTTGAAGAGTGCAGTGGACATGACTCACTTCATTGGTAGACCTTCACATGTATTATCTCCTCTGTACTCTTCAACAAGTGTAAATCTCATCTGCAACCCTGAGTAGGCCTCATCTGAAACAAACCTCTGGATAGTAGACATCTTATTGGCATCCTGAAGCAATTATTTAAAATTTTAGTGTCTTGCGACACTTTTCTGAAACAACAGCAATGCAAAAGATGCACCATGTTTTAAGATAGGCCTCACTTCATCTGCATCAAGATACTGTTAGTTTAAAATGTATATCTTTAGGACTGTGTAGGGGGCCTGGAGAAGCAGAAGCTTCTGTAAGTGTCAAAGTTGTTGAAAAACTGTTTGTCCTTCAATTTCTTTCCTTGTCTTTTCTAATTTTTAAATACATTTTTTAATATTTTTCAAATGTTTGTTCTCTCTTTCACAGATTGAAAGTATAAAAACAAAAAGTGAGTAATTTAACGACAATTATAAGGTAAATATTTTGTACTGTTTTCGTTACATTTCTATCACATTTAACTACTATTAGTTCCACTGCTTCATTTCTTTAACACTCAGTTTCCTGCCTTTGCTACTTCCCTCATTCCTTTCTCTATTACCTACTTACTCAACTCCTTCCACTCTTTTTCTCAGTCCCTCTCTTCTCATAGTTCCTCACTCTTGTTCACTCACTGCGTCTCTATTACTCTTAGTGTCTTTGACTGATCACTCTATCACTACTTGTTCATAATGCTTTCTCTGTGTAGTTGAAGCACACTAAGGGGAATATTATGAACACAGCCAATAAAATTATTGCTCTTTTTATTGGCAGAAAACTGGTGCAAAAGTGGTTTTAGTGGCAGTTTTCTGCCACAAAAGCAGCTTTAGCGACACATTTCTGCCAATAAAAGCTGCAAAACTTTTATTGCCTATGTTGATGATATGGCTCTATGTTAATTACATTTCTTTGCTGTTTCAATTAATCTTTTTCTGTTATTTTTTGTTTTCTGTTTTCTATTTTTTCTCTCTGTTATTCCTCATGTTTTAATCTTATTTTGAACATTCACTCACATTCTCCAAGAAACTCTTCTTTGTTAATGTTATACTCTCTTTTTTTTTCTTTCACTTCGTTATCTATTTTGTTTTTCACAATTATACCCTCTTCTGTCTTTTCTTCGGTAAATAGATCTATTAAACAGTATCTCTTCTTTACTCCCTATAGCTGTCTTTCTTTTAACATCACTCTCTGTTTCCTTTCCTTATACTTACATTTTTTTATTTTTTTTTTATTTTTTTGGTTAGCTCCCGGTCCGCGTACCGGGAAGCTAACCCGAAAGCGAACCAAAAGAAATAGAGCTTGCCAGAGTGCTAAACATTCTAGCAATTTTTTTGGAAAGGGAAGGTAGTTCTGAAAAGAACTTTTTTTTAATATTTTTGTTGTTTTATATATTTTTTTTATTTTTTGAACATTTTTTGTTTTTTTTGTATTTTTTGAACGATTTTATATTTTTTTTGGTTTTTTTTGGGGGGGGGGGAAACAACAAAAAACAGGCGTTGAAAAGGGCTCAACAGGAGCAAAAAAAAATTACTGGGGGCGGTTAGGGCAATCATGGTGTTCATACGCCATGTTCAGTGCATTGATGCTCATGTTGCCACAAGCTAATAATGCACGACAGTGCATACATAAGTGGATCATGTGCCCAAAATTTTGTTGAATATTTGGCACAGTTTCCCATGCCTCTTCTGGTGTTGGAGAAACCGGTATTGTTGGTCTGGCCACAGGAGTTTGTCTGGGATTGTCGTGCATATCCCTTAATTCCGCCCGGCTGTAATTTAGGGGATGTTTCCTCGTCATGTGCCTGTGCATTGTGTGATTGCCAAAGCTATATTTTTTGTCCGTCCCTCTGGACAATTGTTCCTTGCATATCAGGCAGGTGACATACCTCGCGTTGACCTTTTTTTGGCCACGAGGCATTGAAAAAAACTGCCAGATGAAACTGGCTTTCTTTCTGGAAACCCGGGGCAACTCTTCCAAAAATTGTGGTTCTTCTCCCTCCTCATCCATTTCTTCTTCTTCCTCCTCAGTGTTGATAAGGACCTGGGGAGGTGGTCCTTTCTTCCCATGAGGAGGTGGTGGTGGTGGTGGGGGTCCACCAGCTGAAGCTACCATTGAAGCCATTTTCCAAGAAACAAAATAGGTCTTCCTCTCACAATGATGAAAGTCAGAGTGAGGAAAGAAGGAGGGGTTTTCATCATTTGGGAAAAAACAATACTTCTCAACCAATGAAAAGTGTTATTTTTAAGTCACCTGACCTAGCCTTCCATCATTATGAAACCAAAAGTGAAATGAACCAATGAAAAGTTTTATTAACAAGTCACATGACCTCTCACGCTCATGTTACGCGCTGCGGAACGCTCCCCGGTTAGCTTCCGGGTCGCTCCGCTTCGCGCCTCGGTACGCGCCCCGGGACACTTCCGGGTGCGCTAACGCGATACGTCACAAGACGCATTTCGCGGCAACGCGATACGTCGCGCTTTCGCGCCGCGGATCGCTTCCGGGGAGCTGCGTTTCGCGCCTCGGTCCGCGCCCCGGGGCACTTCCGGGTGCGCTAACGCAGAACGTCATAAGACGCATTACGCGGCAACGCGATACCGTCACTATGTTGATTTCTTACCGGTTCGCGGACCGGGTCGCGGCATCAATTTGAGCTAACGGAAAGCTTCCCGGTTAGCGGACCGGGAGCGAAACAAAAAAAATATTTAAAAAAAATTATTAATAAACATATAAAATATATTTTTGGATTTAAAGAAGAATACATTTTACAGCTATAGATATTAGCTTTTAAAAAACCAATGAAATTCACTGAAAAAACCATAGGTTATAGACCATATATAGTTAGGAATTAGCATTTACAAAACCTTGAAAATTCACTGAAAAAACCATAGGTTATAGACCATATATAGTTAGGAATTAGCATTTAAAAAACCTTATTTTACTCACACAAAACCATTGAAATTCCATATATAGTTAGTTGTACTAACTATATATCGCGCACCCGCAATCCACTGCTGATCATGTCACATATTACATCATTCATGACATGGTCAGTGACATCACTGATGACATCACTGATGACATCTCAAATGACATCACTGATGACATCACTGATGACATCTCAAATGACATCACTGATGACATCACTGATGACAACATCCAGTGACTGTATGTTTCTGTAAAGTTAAAATATGTCTTACATATTGAAGAATGAGTGGATGTAGAAGTGTCTGAACAAAGGATTTAGTAGGTGCATGACTGACTGTATGAGTGAGTGATTAAATGTGTCTCACTGAGTGCATGGGTTAGTGACTAAACTGTCTTAATTTGTGCATCATTATGTCTGTTGTTCTGTAAACTGCTGCATGTGTTGATCAGTAGCTATATGATTAACTATATGGGTTATTGATTGGTTGCCCAAGTATTTGTATGGGAGACTGAGAGTGTGTATGGGTGGCTGGGAGGTGTATGACTCTCTGCATAGATGTATGGGCTCAAAAGTGCATGTGGAAACAGCTGTATGGGCGGTTGACTGTGTGCATGACTGTATTGGTGAGTGAATAGATATCTCAGTGCTACATGTCAAAGTAAGTACATATGTAAAATACAGTACATGTGAGAGTTGACATATATAAATAACTGTGCATAAGAGCCAGTGAATGTGTGAGTGGCTGTATGGATCATTGTGAACTTGTATCCAGGATTGTATAAGTGAGTAAATATGTTTTAGTATATGTTTGAATAAGTAAGGTGTGTTTAACTGTATAGTTAAGGAAATGGAGGTGTGATTGATTGTTTGCATGACTGACTAGGTGTGTGTGTAACTTCATGGATGAGTGACAATCTGTGAGTCTGTGTTTACACTGAGTGTATCTAAGGTTATATTAGAGTCTGAAGAGGTTCATCGTATTATCACATGAATGATGTCATCAGTGATGTGATCAGTAATGTCAAATGAGATGTCATCAGTGATGTCATCAGTGATGTCATTTGAGATGTCATCAGTGATGTCATCAGTGATGTCATTTGAGATGTCATCAGTGATGTCATCAGTGATGTCACTGACCATGTCATGAATGATGTAATATGTGACATGATCAGCAGTGGATTGCGGGTGCGCGATATATAGTTAGTACAACTAACTATATATGGAATTTCAATGGTTTTGTGTGAGTAAAATAAGGTTTTTTAAATGCTAATTCCTAACTATATATGGTCTATAACCTATGGTTTTTTCAGTGAATATATATATATATCCATATCATTACGCAATTGCGCCGCATCAAGGGGCACACTGGGGGCGTGTGCTACGTTCCGCACTTCATGCCATCTGGGTCGTATATTATTCAGATCGTGTGATGTGGCGTCACAAAGGCGTTCACTTTGAAGCGTGGTAAGTAACCATTCGCAAGACTCCCTTGGGGGACTGCCCGTTGTCTCACACTTACTGGGGGTGCCGAATGCAGTGTGTGCCTTGGCCTGAGTGCATCTGAAAGGGCCGAACGCAGTGTTGGGCTTGGCCTGGGTGCGTCTAAAAAGCACTCGGGCCGAAGAGTGTCGGTGTGGGTCATAAAAAAATAAGAACAGCGGGAAACAATCATTCAAGACTCACACAATTCTAATTGTCAGACGGTCGCCGCTGGCCCTCAAGCGGGGGCACACGCGACTGAGCGTGTCTGCGGGGACAATTACTGCATCCTCTCATGCGCGCTGTTACTGAACTATCACATTAAACCAAATTACACGCGCCTGGTAACATCAGCCAGGGCTGTAGCCGGGCTCAGGCGGCGGATCACTACACTAATTACATGCGCCTGCTAACATGAACCAGGGCTGCAGCTGGGCCTCAAGCGGGGGACACGCGCCTGATAACATCAATCAGGGCTGCAGCTGGGCCTCAAGCGGGGGAACACGCGAATGACCGTATCTGAATACACACATTCTATTTCATACCCGGACAACGTCGGGACGGGCTGCTAGTGTTATAGTAAAGGCGCTAGGCCTGACATATTTATTGTAATAAAAAGCATATGTTAAAGGTAATAAGGATTTAAGAAATCATTTTTATGACTATATAGTAAAGTCTACCTAGAAGGATTTTATCGCTCGTAATCTCACAGATTACCATAGTAGGCAAAGGTTTTGACTTTGGACTACCATTTACACAAACCCTGGGGGTTTTCACTGTGATGATTCTTGTTAGGCCCTGTTGAGTGGGGTTATATGCTGGTTCACAAGCTATATTGTTCTACATATTTGTAATGTTATAATTGCACAATGATGGTTGTCAGTTTATGTGCATTTGAACAGATCAGTGTTGGGTAAGGTGTAAAGCCATTGGTAAAGGCTAAGGCTTCATTGGTCCATTGAGAAAAGTCATAATTTCCTTTGGATAGTCCAGGTGCCAAAAAAATACTGGGTATACCATGACTTGAAAATATCTTCTTCTTACATAACATCAATTGCGATGGCATTCGATATCATACTTTTTTGGGAGTTTAGGGGGTCTCCACACACCAGGATAGGTCAGGGGTTTCAAGACTTTCAGCATTTGAGAATGGACTGAATTATCAAAACTAGAGGACTCCACTGAAAAACTGCGTACCTGTAAAGCTAGGGATGCCAAACAATATCACCGTAGATCTGGGAATCCTAGCCTGCCCTTGTTCTTGGGCAGTTGCAAAATACTAATTTTAACTCGAGGATGCTTCTGATTCCACATAACATAACGTACAGACTGGTCCAATCTGGTCAATAAAGAATTACCTAATTTATGTTATATAGCCAGAAAGAGGAATAAAACCAAAAGGAAAATCAGTATGTTAACTAGAGCGATCTTACCAAGTAAAGAAAGCGGGCGTTGCCTCCATGTTATCAGCAATCTGTCCGCCTTCCTTAAGACTGGGTTATAATTGTCCTTGAATAAATCTTCTTCTTATGCCCAGGTATTTCTTAGGGCCCGGTTTATAGTTGTTTTTTCAGAAGTTTGATCTGTTTATTAAAAAAAAGCTATGCCAAGCCAAGTAGGCCTTACTTATTGTGAAAAGCATGTGTAAAAGGCAATAGGCTTTTAATGGTGAATTGTTATTACACTGTGCTACAGGCATTTTGTTATTAGGCAACAGTTTGGGCGTTGGTGACCCATTTGAACAAAACATGCAGATAGTCAGTTTGCACTATGGTAATCCTTATTAGTCTCTATTAGCAGAGATTTTATATTGTTGGTAATCCTTATTAGTCTCTATTAGCAGAGATGTTATATTGTCTTAAGAACTACATTTTGGACATATTTATACATTTATTTTGGTAACCCGATGGTTGCCTTGTAGAAAGACTTTAAGCCAACGCAGTAGGTCTGAGTTGGTGATGGTGATAAGTCAATGATAACAGCTAGAGTCCTCATTGGTTCACTGGGAAAATATATTTCTGATGCTATAGGTCTGATCTGTTTATTATAAAAAAGTTATGATAAATGCTTTAGGCCTCACATTGATTGTAAAAAGTGTGTGTTAAGTCAATAGGCATTTAAGGGTGGATTGTTATTTCTATGTATTAAAACCTATAGATATGTCAAGTTCAGAGTGGACAAACTCCCTCACAGTCATGGGGAGAAGCCACTATGATCATTTTTCATTTTTTTAAAGAAAGAAAAAACACCTAAAGATCCGGGCTCGTACAGGCCAATCAGCCTTATGAACAGTGATACAAAGATTATTCCAAAATCCTAGCTAATCGTCTTAGCTCCATCATAGGGAAGGTGATCTCACCCAGGCAACATGGGTTCATCCCAGGGAGGGGTACGGCAGAACATATTAGGAGAGTCTGTACTTTGTTTGATGGCACCTCAGCTACACGGGAGCTTATGACGCTTATACTGCTTGATGTGGAGAAAGCGTTTAATAGGGTCTTGTGGGGCTTTCTCTTGTCTGTACTGGAGAATGTAAATATTGGCAAGGGGTGCATAAAGGCAATACAGGCCCTGTACAGGACCCCGAAAATTCGACTTCGGGCAATGGGAGAACAGAGCGAGCCAATAGATATTATGCGAGGAACTAGGCAGGGGTGCCCCTGTTCTTCTCTTCCCTTTGCCTTTTACATCGATACCTTTATTAGGAGAATTGAGTTGAACAGAGGCAGTCTTCCAATACGACTTCGTGGCTTTGAGACAAAGATCTTAGGCTATGCAGATGATTTGGCAATTACGTCCACAAACCCTTATTAAGCTCTTGATGAAAAAGAACATGAGGTGGAATGCTTTGGGGCAGTCTCTGGCTATAGGCTTAATCGCGGGAAGACACAAATTGTGGTTAACGATAATATTGATTTTGTAGATTGTGACTGAATCGGCCTTGTATTTAGGGGTTATTATTACGTCAGACTTAACTAAAATAGTTGAAAAGAATCTAGCTCCCGTAATTCAGAAATCAAAGAGAGATCTTGACAGGATTAATAATTTACATTTGACGATTGTGGGACGTTGCAACGTTATTAAAATGCCATTCCTCCCAAAGGTTTTATATTTGTTTAGGACGATTCCCTTGAAGTTTGGTAATAATTGGTTTAAGGGAAGACGAGAAGGGCACTCAAATTCATGTCTCTCCCTAGGGACAGAGGGTGTTGGACGGTACCAGACCTAAGGGCATACTATTGGGCCGCGGGTTTGCAATATATTCATGGGCTTCTGGGTGGCAGAGGCAGTGATGCTATACTAGATGTATATGAGTTACTCTTAAACGTTGAGACCCATAACTGGCTTATATGGTTCAATGAGGCAAATTATTACAAAAAAGTTAAATTTAAGACTCTGGGAGCTGCAATTACGGTCTGGACTACTTTCCGGAAGAAACTGGGATTGAGTAGAATGAATTATTACACACCTTTATTCAGGAATCTATCCCTACCTGAGGTTTTCCACGATGGAGTAATGAGGCGAAGAGATGAGTCGGGAGTAAAAACAATTGGGGATATTACCGATCCTTATGGCATAATTTATGTATTTATTTAATTTTTTTAATTTCTGCAGATCAGGTCGGCTTTGGTAAGGAAAATTGGGGGATTTAGAGCATTTGGGAAAGATGCTGTTATGGAACTGTTGCAAGATTCGGAGGGGTGCTCAATCACACAGATCTATGGCGAGTTTAACCGATCTCATAATGACGATCTGGAAAAGTTTTCTGAAAAGTGGAGGGGGAAGTTGAACATCGAAGGGAACAAGTTTAAAGCATCGCTTAATCTGGGATGTACAGTTCTAAAGGTGGCCAATCTTCAAGCCCAACATTTTAAAACTGTTTTTGAACTATATTTCACTCCAGCAAGAATAGCTCAATGGGGCGGGACTAGTGGTACTTGCTGCCCGCGCTGTCACAGTACAGAAGCGGACACTATACATATGTTCGCCTCGTGTCCTATGTTGGACCCTTTGAAAAGGGCGATAGAGCTTTTCATGGGACAGACTCTGGGGATCCAAATAAGTTTAACCAATGAAGTAGTGGTTTTAGCGGTGGCCAGGGAAGGAGCCCAAGTAGCTCACTGTGAGTTCATATTTCTTGCCATGACTGTTGCTAGGATCTGTGTGGCATCCGCATGGAAGGATTCTAACCCTCCTACTTTTCAACAAAGGGTGTCACGACTTTTAGCTATATATTATAGTTTGGAAAAGGGCCTATACGAGAAAAAAGGGCGGAAAGCGAGGAAGCTAGGGAAACTTATCTGGGCCCCAGTAATAGATTGGAAGATTAGATTGGAGGGATCCCAGCTATAACCATTGGTCTTGAATTTATTAGCCGTTTCAGCTTTGGCAGTTTATATGCTATCTTTTCTATTTTGAAGGGTGGGAATAGGGAATATTATAATTTATAAGATGATATTACAGATCTCCAGGCAGTGCTAAACGGTCACTTGCTTGCTGGTCACTTTATCTACAGTGCCCAGCATCCCACAATGGCCACTTCCAAAACCAAGAGAATGGAATGCTGTTGTCCATAGTGTCGGAAAGAGGAAGACAAGGGAACCCTACTCACAGCGGAACCAGGGTAGTTAATTATAATAGGTAACTAGTGGTTCCTGTGGGAAAAATATAGCTATGTATGATAGTATTACTGCGCATTCGCAATAGAAACAAGCATTTACAATGCAATAGGTCTCGCAGCATTAAAATTTGAGTTATTGGCATTGTGTATGACGATGCCAATAGTTTCTGAATTATATTGATTTGTCAGGGCAGGACCTAGAAACACCTCCAAATGGGCGGACATGTACACCATCCAGTGTGGAATTTGTAAAATCATACAAAAAATCTTCACACAGCTTTGTAAAGTGCAAGAGTTACTAAATACCGACACCCCTCAAAATTATCCTGTTTGGTACTCAATAAAAAAAAATATATATATAAAAACTTTTTTTTTCCAAAAAGATTCATCAGCTCAAATCTGCTGTCTACATTTTAAATTGAGAAGTGGTTTAACCTCGCCAGAAAAAAGAAGGTGATGACACAGTCGCAAAAGGGAAGGGGTCAGGAGATTAGATATTACAATCTGCCAGACCCAGCAGGCCACCGTCCATATGATAGCGACTCTCTGATTGGATGCTATCTCGGACCTACATCATGAATTAATGACGACGTGGAATGGCAACCAACTCCAAATGTTGATTTTACAAACTGGATTGTTAGTACCCAAGTCGGTTCATAAATGTAATTGAATTAGCACAATTTTTTTTTTTTTAACTAAGGTTATTTTTAGCAGAGGTCAAAGAGTCACAAATATGTCAAACTTGGGTTACAAACAAACTGAAGTAATCCAGAAATTGGAAATCTGACCAGGTTTAAAAATAGTTATAAGTAACTATACATGACGATAATCAAGAAATCTTCAGGGAGGTAATGCCCCCTCCCACCTGCGCTCTGTAAGGCAGTGAAGTAAAGAAGCTACCTACACATATGGGCATCTGCCCATTTCTCAGGAATACTAGACCAATGACCTCTTCCGGTTGGCAGTGGGTCAAAGTTGGAGGTAAAATTCTGTGTAAACCATTGCAGGCTTGGGTGAAGCATGCGCTATGTCTATAGTAGAAAATAGGACTCACCCGTGCCAGTCTTAGATTCATTCATTCATTCATTCATTCATTCATTCATGCCTCTCCCAGAGAAGACTGGGCTACCTCCATGGAGAACAGATAACTAATAGATCTATTTTAACATTATAAAAGCAAAAACGATACACATCAACTAAACATCTGCAGGTAGATCGCAATAAATTAGATATAAATGCATCTTACCTAGGACTGCAAGTGCACCCACAGATAGCTCCAGATTCGGCAAGCGCACACATGGCACTTTACAAGCATTGCACAACATTGACGTACGACCCGTGCAAGAGGCAAATAAATGATTCCAGTAAAATAGCCAAAGGCGGCGCGCTGAAGTATATCACGGCTCGCAAATAATCCCTCGAAGCAGTGACGGGGTCAGCGGACGACTTCGCCAAGCGCGAAAAGATGAATCTCGTAAGCGGATAGTGCTGACGTGGCAAGCGGCAGGGCGCTCTAATGAAACGATAGTTTACGACTGCGGCTGGATAGAACTAGGTGAGGGGTCGCAAAGGCGGCACTCCGTAGGTGGGAGCGTAGCAAGGACACTCTCCTCAACCAGGTCACGCGGCGCCCGCTCCCTCTCAAACAGAGTAACATGGGAGCAGAAGTTGTGGTATGGTAAAGCGCTATTGTGTGCTTCCGGTTTGGCCGGCAATGCTTCCGGGTCGCCGCAGGCAGCGCGGCGGCCCGCCCTGCACGGGGAAGGGAGGCAGCTTTCGAGGAGGACAGCACCTGGCCGCGAGCGCGTTCTCGTGCGCGTGACCTTAACAAATCGCCGCGCGCGGCCAGTGCTGTCCTCCTGGAAAGCTGCTGGAAAGCTGACACGCTAACTATAGGTCTTTGGCGAGAGCGAGCTTCGCTCGCTTCACCGAGACCTAAAAAGGGTTTAGGTAAGATGTTATAGAGGAGGGACCAGACACACTGGGAATTTGCACATGTAAGTTTATATTTTTTACACAATGTATATCAACATTATTTATACAAAGGAAGGCATTTGTGCAAAAAAGTGTCCCAAGTGAGGCATGAACCAAACAGCTAAGTAACAAGGTGTAGAAATATTTACAAGGTTTCATGTATATATAGCATGGAAAACGACCAACAGTGTTATTTCTTCAAATTTTACAGCCACATTATATAGTAATAAGTGCAATTAATAGGCAGCAATAATTTCGGTGTGCTGTGCTGCTCCCACTCTTGAATCGACTGAAGTGAACTAAATGCAATTACAACACAATAAGTGACCATGGAGTCTCTCTAAATCTTGAAAAGTGACTGCCCCTTGTCCTGCAATGCTATATATACGTCCCTGTCTCCCTTTTTCCGAAACCACTGCCAGGTCTCGCAGCTTTACACATACTCATGATGCACACTATCCAGCACCTTCCAAAGAGTCAGAGTTTTAGTTCTCTAAATAAAGATAGCGATAAATAGGCAGAAACATAGACTGATACATATTTAGAGACATAGCGAGACAGTGCTAAATAGACATACATAAAGAAAGGTAGGTGGACAGATGTATACAGAAAGAGATAAATTAACCTTTATAGAGGCAAGCATAGATAATCCATGACGCATTGAGATCGAGAGTGATAGATACATCGGTAGACATAACTAAATATAGAGACAGACAGATATACAGTGGTGGCTCCTTCGCTAAGGCGAGGAGCGCCACCCCACTGCTTTTCAGTAGTATAAAAAAAAATAGATAACTACTCAATTGTATTATCATTGTATTTTTTCCTGTTGTGGGCGCGGCATCTTTGTGGGGCGGGCTGATTTGCTTACAGAGCAGGGGAGGGGAGGAGTGGTTTTCACTCCCTAAGTGCGCATGAATGTTTGGCCGGCCTGCCAAATTTTCATGCGCACTTAGCATGTTCTTTACCCAAGCTGTATTACAGCCTGGGTGGAGAACATGCCCAGGCTCCCAGTCCCCATCTGAGCGCCAAACCACGGCACCCAGACCAAACACAATGCTGCATTGCAGCGATGTGATTAGCTCTGGGGAGCCTGGGTGCTTCCTGTTCCGTGTTCTGGCTGGAAGGACGAGCAGGAGAGACATAACGAGGTGAACGCGGCGAGGAGGTAAGTTTAATTTTACTTTTTATTTACTCCCTTCCCCCCACCTACCTGCCTTGCCACCCCCGATCTGTGACGGCTGCTACTGCAGCTACATAGAAATAGAAACCTAGTCAGACTTAAACAGTTTTTGGTTGGTAGAAAGAGACAGAGATATATAAATAGATTAAAGATATAATGGAGGTGCCGGCTCGGTCCCACTTGACACTTTGATGGTGCCTACTTCCCTTTCACTCTGACATCTACTAGGCAGAGAGTACGGCTGCAGGTCTCATGGAAAACTGAAGCACCAAGGGAGATGTACGTCAATATTAAGCATTAAAGATTTGAGTGGGCGCAGTACTGGTGGGTGGTCCATCGGAGCAGAAGAGTAAGGCAACATTGCTTCTTGTCAAGAAGACAGAGCTGCAAAAGTGGTAGCCCACCTTTACAACACATCCAGTACAAAGAGAGGCCAACACATCTCAAGCACTACAATGCACTTATCACCACAATGTGGTAAGTTACAACTCATTATATTTACAATACAAATGGGGGCTTATGGGTGGGTGGTAAGTGGTGGGGCTAAGTGTCTTTCTAGGTTTCAGAGGTGGATAGAGGTAATGGGTAGTAGGGTTTTTTAGGGTTCAGGGATTGTTAAGGGTAAGAGTTTTTGAAGTTTCAGGGAGGGGTAGAGGTAAGGGATAGTAAGGGGTATTTATAGTTCAAGGATGGGAACATATATAGATATATTCACTGAAAAAAACATAGGTATGTAAGTGAAGCAGTAAGATTTCAGATGTCATCAGTGATGTAGTATGTACAATCAGAAACAGTGCATCATAGTGGTACACGTTACACTTATGTCAGATATGTTTAACTGGTGAATTTCTGTGTTGTTTGTTTTTAATAACTCCACTTTAAACTTTGTTTTTTTCAGTGAATTTCCAAAGATTTTTTTAATATAAAGTAAAATCTTATTACAATGGCTCTGCATGAGGTGGGCTGGCTGTAGGGCCTGTAACCAGGCCATGCGCCCTTTGCCCAACCCCTTGCTGACGGTCAATCTCTGGCTCTGTTTGATCAATCTTCACAAAGCCCTCCTGAAAAAAAGATTCATCCATGTCAGCTCCTTCCTGAAAAGTTTTGGGGCGATCTGATAAGCAGGTGCCAAGAGAAAGGAGGCAGTCCAAAAAGGTAGATTTTTATGTCTCCTCCTTGAATTACGTCTTGTGTTACACCGTACAAAATAGCAGTTGTAACACCCTCTCATGCATGCTGAGGGGTTGGTTGAATGGATGTCTGGGATCTGAGGTTGGCAAGTAAAGGATTGATGGAGCTCCTGGAGCATTTAAATAGGTGAGATGAGACAAAGCTGATCTTCTCTGCTCAGATTATATAGTATACAGACAAAAATAATTAAAAACAGGTTTTGATATCTTCCAATGTAGTAGTATGTTTTTTTGTGTGTTTACTAATAAAGCTAGTCAGCTAACATCGCGCAATAAATAAGCTTTAAACCCCTTGGCCGCGGCGGTAATTCTGCCGCGGCGCTAGGGGGGGTGGGCGGCGCTGCCATGCTCGTGACGGAACCACTCCGTCACGAGCCACAGTGGCGCTGTGCTTGTGACGGAATGGTTCCGTCACGGCCCCGCCCGCTCAATAGAACGCGCCACACAGGCGCAAAATCACTGCAGCGCAAGCGCGGCGGCCGGGCTGTGATGGAACCATTCCGTCACCAGCACAGCACCACCGTGGCTCGTGCCGGAATGGTTCCGTCACGAGCATGCAAGGGGTTAAAGCACCAAACACTGCAGTTTGCGTCAACTCTACTATCCTGATGTTAAGGTTGGATATTAGGCCACACAAAAGCTTGCGCTTCCTCAAATAGCAATTACATGAAGCCATTGACCCGCTCTCCTAAGAGGGGTCATTCCATTTAAAACCACAATCAGAACAGAATTTAACAGGTTTATCAAGTTTAGAGAAAGATAACATTTGAAAAACGGAGGGAATTCACGTCTGCAAGCAATGCTGGGTTAATGACAACTTAAAAATGTTTGCTGTCCCAAAACCTGTGTGTTCTCCTCGTGTGATAGGGGTGGTTATCCGCAATCTGTTAGATAAGCTCACATTTTTTGACTGGTGACTATTTTGTGCTTGTAGACAGTGGCGGCCGGCACGGATCGGGGTAGGCGCGGCAGGGGTGGAGGGGGGACGGGGGAAGCGGATGTAGAAAAAAAAGAAAAGAAAAGAAAAAGAAAACACATACCTTCTTATCGCTTCCTCGCTGTGTCTCTCCTCCGTAGTCCCTTGCTACAGTCGGTCTCTCCTCTGCGGTCGCTGCTCCAGCTGGAACAGGAAGCGCACCCAGGCTCCCTATAATCAATCACAATGCTGCAATTCAGCGTTGTGATTGGTCTGAGCACCATGGTTTGGTGCTCAGACAGGCAGCGGGAGCCTGGGCATGTTCTCCACCCTGCCTTCAATCCAGCCTGGGTGGAGGACATGCAAAGTGCGCATGGATGTTTGGCTGGCCCGAGACGGCGGGCCAAAAAATCATGCTCACTTACAGAGTGTGCCTACCACTCCTTATCCCCTGCTACGAGAGCAGAGCAGCCCCGCAGAGACTTTGCAGCAGGAACAAATAAAAAGATAATAACCTCGAATTATTAGCATTTTATTTTTCCTTTATTTCACTGCTAAAAAGCAGTGGGGCAACGCTCCTTCGCCTTACCGGGGGAGCTGCCTCTGCATGTAGAATTTTAGGCCTGTATCACTTAAAGTGAGCAGCAACCGTTTTTGGGTTGAGTGGAGTCTAAAGTGGTTCAAGGGTTATTTTACC
Organism: Lissotriton helveticus; assembly: GCF_964261635.1. Classification (NCBI taxonomy): domain Eukaryota; kingdom Metazoa; phylum Chordata; class Amphibia; order Caudata; family Salamandridae; genus Lissotriton; species Lissotriton helveticus. The sequence goes on from NC_136059.1 coordinate 1,689,052,828, forward strand.
ACTTTAGAATGCGGTAAAAGGTCTCTTGTCACAGAAGCTTTCAAGGTATGTGCTACTTTTTTCTGGATGTATAACAGCGTTTGTAAAGAGCTAACCCCAACACTATACAAAAAGCAACATAACACCACAATTAAAACATATCATGGGACATAACAGCAACAAAACAGTTAAAACAGAAAGCAACGAAAAATGCAGTGCAACCAAAACAAAATCACATTCCAGTAATGCAGCACAAAAACAGCAGCTCAAAATACAGCATAACACACCACCAGCTCAACAAAATGCCAAACAGTAACTGTGCTCAAACGCTCTTGGCACACATTACCAAGTCCAGAGTCCTGTTTTCATAGCACTTGGTGGTAGAAGCTGTTTAGAGCAAGCACTACTTCATAGCACCAATCAAAAATGTTTTGTGATCTGGAATCAGTGCTCAGGGTATTTGATAGCACCCTGTGTCCCGTCTGTGAATGTTAGAGGTGTTTATCTGCCATTGCGTTAGATGAGGTCACATTTTGGACTCGTGAAAGAGCTGCTAGTGGGGAATTTCCCAGTGGCCCGCTTGTAAATCCCAGAGCGAATCTTGGTTAGAATCGGATGTCATTGTTGGAAAGAAATAGCATTAATCACCGAGGGGGTGATAGCTGAAAGTCGGCCCATGCCTCGCCGTTTAGCCTAAGAAAACTATGTGAGCCTCTTAAAGCAATATATATTTGTTGATAGAGTTGCTATTTGTAAACAACACATTGAACACTGCCATGTTGTTTTTCACTGTAAAGTAATCCTGTCATTATTCTAATGCTTTTACATTTAAAACTGATATGCAATTGTAAGCTCTCCCTTTTCTCTTCATTAGATAGATTTTTTTTTTATTTATATGACATGAACATGTCTGGGTACGTTTTCTTTAGAAAAGTTTCATGAGATATATTTATATTATTTGGAAATCATAGAACTGAAGGGCAAACAATCTGTAATGCAGATCAGTGAGCGAACATTAGGGACATTTGGAATGGGCCAAAAGAACCGAAGGGTCCCCCGATGATGCTGTTTTGAAGTTCCTAACATGCTAAATGTTCTGATTATTAACATTTTCACATAAGCTAAATGGGCTAATAGGCCTCCGTGAAGCACCAGACATCTGATTGGACATATGCATAACTCATTAACAAACTGCAGCTGGATGAGTTATAAATAACTGGAGAACACGAGTTTATTTACGTATATGCAAAGAAATGGGTTGATATTTCTTCTTCTAGTGTGGCGGCAGGTGCCTAACAGGATACGCAAATCATTGTTAGACCTGTTTTTATATACTTCATGGAAAAAGCAATGATGTGACTGAGGAAATGAGAATCAGAGGCATCAAAGCATGAGAAGTTCCCTTTACATAAATATACAAAAACGAGCAAGAAATTACATCACACACCCGTACTCAAATGCTGAAGATGATAAATACATGAAAAATTGCCATAAAAAACTTTAATCCTTTCGTAAAAAATAATAAAAGATATTGCAACTGCTGTCAAGGTCTGGCTATTCTCGAACTTTGCGTGCACTTTTGACTATGAGTGTGGGAAAGTTGCTTAATTTGGTTTTGTGTAACTATGCAATATTTCTGAGAAATTGTACAAAATGATGTGTAATTATGCAAAATGCAAAACTGGCATTTAGCACTACATTTTGATGTGAAATTCGAACACGAGGACATATTTGGAGCTAAAAAATAGACCTAAACATGCACTGTGTTGTACTCTCACTTATTGGTTTAATGCATCCTCTCCATTGTTGTTCTCTGCCTTGCTGCTCAGCCAGTGGTGAGGTCATTAGAATGCTGGAGTGTTGGTGTTTGAAGTGGAAGAGTCAGTTGGAGTGTATGGGCTGAGCAGCAAGGAGGCTGCTCCTAGTGGGGCATTACATGGATCTTACCATCTTCCTATAACCTGAAACTGAAGCTGTAACGTGAAGAATAAATCCATAACCTTTACCTACATGACCTATCTATGTGGCATGCTTAATTTTAACACACTGCAAACGTTTGCTGCCCACGGCGGGCAAATTTAAGACGGGGGTTCTGGCGATTGCTGCGGCCACCGCCCCAGTGACGGTCACAGGTAAAAGTGGGGGAGGCTACTGTCCCCAAAACTCGTACCGCCCAGGGTGGCCCGCCCAACCTCCCACCTTACTATGCCACTAGGATGGAACGTGATCATGTAATGTGTTTTTTTTTTTTAAATCTCTTTATTTTCAGAATAAGTAAGAGCAAACATAGTAAGTGGCACAATCATCATATGCATATTTCACTGTTCTTACATGGCAGACATAACCGTGCAGCAGTCATCGTTTTCCATTTCCTACCTAAATAGCATTAGTCCTCCCCAACAAAACTCCCCCCTCCCGCTCCCTCCCACCCTTGGCACGGACGCACAGTCACAGTAATCATTTGCGGCACTCGGCCTAGTCTAATACAATCATTACACAGTCGGTATCCCGACACAACCTAACAGGGGACCATTTACAGTACTAAACGTGTATGATTTCTGCACCTCATGTCCGGGGTTCCTTTCAGCATCCATATTGTGGGTGATCATAACCATCGGGGGTCATATACTCTTTTAGCACATCATACTACAGCTATGTGGAAGTGGTCAAGACAGTTGAAACAACAGACGCAGTATCATCCTCCATCTCAAAGAACCCCATCAGAGTGTTCCAATCTAATGATATCAATGTCTTCCTTAGCCCCCTACGCTCTTCGCGTTGCAATGTTGCGCCCTCAGCCTTCCCCCAGCGCCCTACCTCTGCCTTCCACATCTCTGGGTCTGGTGGTCTAGTCGACTTCCATTTCATTGTGATGGTGCGTTTAGCAAGCAGTAAGGCTAGGTCAGTGAGGCGTGTGTGTACGCTCTTCTTTCGTTCCGCAGGACCCAGCCGCAGTATGGTATACTCCAAGGCAGCTTATGGTTTGGAAGGAGCTATGCGGCCTAGCATATCATGGACTGTCCTCAATAGTACCACAATTTTGGGCAGTCCCATAACATATGTATCAATCGCGCATCATCCGCGCCGCACCGGGGGCATTTGTCAGTCGTATTGGGGAACATTGCGTGTAAGCGATGGGGTGTCAGGTATGCCCTATGCAGTATCATAAGCTGTATGAATTTAAATTTCGGGTTTCTTGATACTTTCTTCGGGAACTTAAGAATACGCTCCCATTCCTTATGCCTGACTGCTCTCCCAGGTCGATTTCCCATTTGTCCCGTAACGGCTGTAGTGAGAGTGCCCTCCCTACCCGTATACTATGCGTTATCCATTTTGTTAGATGACTGCCCACTCCCATGAGGTACTGCATTGTTAGTAGTGGGTTCGTGGGTGGTTCTTCCCCGTTTGGCGCCCATGTCTGTGTCACATACCGGCGCACTCCAGCATGTAACAGAAACAGCCCTCCCGGGGTGTGGTGCACAGTCCGAAAGTCCTCAAAGGACAGAACCCTGCCATCCGCAAACAGATCCCCTACTTGTGACACCCCCGCATCTTGCCATGCAGAGAGTATTTGGCCAGAGAGCGGTTTCGGCCCCATAGGGAGTCCTAGTAGCGGTATCATGGGGGCGTAAGAGGACGTGGTGGACGTGTACTTCACCGCCCTCCTCCAATAGCTAACCGTGAGTCTAAGCAAGGGGGGTGTTGATCTCGGAACCTCTGCCTTTGGTAGCAATAGGGTTTGGAATCCTCCCTCGGCTCTAGTCTGCCTCTGACATGTCTATTTCATGTAAATTGCGCCCCGCCAGCCAATAGGCTAGCCATTGCAGTTGACATGCGAAGTTAAACGCTTGTAGGTCCGGGACCCCCATGCCGCCCGCCGCGGTGGGAAGCCGTAGCTTCGCCAGACTAATGCGTCGTCTCCCCGACCCCCACACCAGCTCCGTTATTAAGGTATTTAGTTTCTGAAACATGGAGGTAGGAACCATGAACGGCAGGCTTGTAAAGTAATAAAGAAGGCGGGGTAGCACCACCATCTTAGAGATGGCAACCCTGCCTGCCACTTATAGTGGCAAGGCGGTCCAAAACTGTACCTGTGATTTCAGCGCTGTCGACGCCTTACCCAGGTTTCCATCCAGCATATCCCTCTCCTCTCTATATATCTGTATTCCCAGATAACAAAAGGTTGTCTCTGCCATCTGGAAATTGTGTGGTGCAAAGGGCAGCTGAGTGAGCGCCCCCGCTGCGGAGAAGCAAAACCCGTAAGACTTGCCTTCGCTGATGGTAAGTCCCGATATTGCTCGAAAGGGTTCAAAGATTTCAGGGACAGGATCCAGATCCCCTTGTAGATTACGGAAGTATAGCATTATATCATCAGCGTAAGCCGACACCACATAGGTCGTCCCATTTCTACGCACGCCCTTGTGAAGCGCCAAGCGGCGTAGCTTGCAAAGCAATGGCTCCAGCGCCAATATAAACAATAGCGAGGACAGTGGGCATCCCTGCCTTGTCCCTTTCGCTATGTCCAATTGCGCTGATACGCATCTGTTTGTGCGAACTCTGGCCGTTGGGCGGGTGTACAACAACTGAACCCAAGCAATGTATCCGGGCAGTATCCCAAATTTTGCAAATACCGCAAACATGTAGTCCCATTTGAGGGAGTCAAATGCTTGCTTCAGATCCAGGGAGATAGAGCCCTCCGCTCTCGTTAGTGATTGGTTGCAGAGCATAAGTTGGCTGAGTCTCCGTAGGTTCATAGCCGTGCTCCTGCCAGGCACAAAGCCGCATTGATCGGGGTGTATCAGTCGTGGGATATACTGTACTAGCCTCACCGCAAGTATCTCACTCAGTATCTTGTAATCTGTGTTTAATAACGACAGGGGTCTGTAGTTAGCCATGTCTAGACCGTTCCTGCCCGGTTTCAGTAGTGACACTATTAGGGCTTGGAGCGACAACTGTGGCAGTTCCCCCATTCTCAATGCTTCCTGGTACACTACCTGGAGTCGCGGAGCTAGTAGATTAATAAAGGCCCCGTAGAACTCAGCCGGGAGGCCATCCGTTCCCAGGGTTTTGTTCCTTGGGAGTGCGCGTATAGCCTGGCGCACCTGGGCAATCATGATAGGGCGTGCCAGCTCCTTACTCTGGCTGTCGTCAAGCCGTGGCAGGTCTATTCCCTCCATAAATTCCCCAAACGCCGCGCTAGACAGTGGTTCATGTGGGCCATACAGTGTCTCGTAGTAGTTCCTAAACGCTGCGTTAATGTCTATTTGGGTCGTGGCTGTCAGCCTTTCTTGGTCAGTGACCTCTATTATAGGCTGATACACTGGGTCGTCACGCACCATTCGGGCTAACAAGGGTCCAGACCTCTCCGCTTGCGCGTGTTGCCTACATGTGTACTCTCTGTAATCCAGCACTCGCAGCTCCTCTAGTAACTCAGCGTGGTGTATACGCGCCTCTTGCAGTGGGGTGAAAGGGACATTCGTGCCCGCAGCTTCGCTTTCTAGCATCGCCAAGTGCCCCTCTACCTCCCGGAGCCTCTCCATGACGGTGTGACGCATGCCCACTCGTGTGCTCATCGCCTCCCCCCTGATGGACACCTTAAAGGCGTCCCATTCTATTTGCCGGGAGCTAGTGGAGCCAGTGTTTATGACAAAGTAACTTGTTATCGCATCAGTAAGTGAAGTCCGAAAGACCGTGTCCTCCAGTAAATCTGGTGAAAGGTATAGGCGTTGGGACCCTACCCCACTGTATTGTAACCTCCACCGGGTTTTGGTCAGAGAAAGTCTTGCCCATGTGTTCCGCTACAGTCACCGCCCCCAGCAGTGTTTTAGCGCAGAAGACGCGGTCTATCCTGGTATGTAGCTTGTCTGGTGGTGAGTAGAAGGTATACTCTCTATTCAACAAATGTTTACAACACCATGCATCAGCCAGTTGCCATCCCTCCGCCCACTGCGCAAGCGCTTCAGCCTGTTTCCTGCTCTCGGTGGCGTGCAGGGGCGGGTGCGACCTGTCCATGGAAACATCTAACACAGCATTAAAATCCCCACCTATAATCCAGTGGCACTCTGCCCAATCCCCCAATGCTCTATTAATGGTGGTCAAAAAGTCTGATTGGCCTGAGTTCGGTGCATAGACGCTGCCAAGCACCACAGGTAGACCATCCAGTATCCCATGGATGAATACATATCTGCCCTCAGCATCCAGTCTTTTTTCCACCAGTTTAAAGGGAACTGAGTTCTTTAGCCACACTGCCGCCCCTCTCGAAAACGCAGAATAAGAGGTAGCGAAGAGTTGCCCCTTCCATTTCTTAAGTAATTTCACGCTTTCGTTATTGTTCAGATGAGTCTCTTGTAGGCATGCTATCATAACCTTTCTCCGGTTGAGTTGTGCCAACAGTCTATGCCTCTTGTGTACAGACCCCATACCTCGGACGTTCCAGGTGCATATTTTATAAGTGTTTAAAGTCCCCATTGCGGTCTGCGGCAGGTGTAAGCATTAGGCTCGGTACCATTGAGTTTGAGCTTGTGACAGGTAGTGACCCAGGTGCCAGAGTAACGTGTAACCCCTCAACTTCAAGGTCCCCAAACAAAAACCTTCGGGCTCCAAACAGTACTGCCCAACATGGGCAGAAGCGAAATCGGAACATGTCAACGCGGTGGGGAGTGGGGACCACTTACACTTGCCCAGAGCCTTGTTGTTGTTGCTTCGGCTTGCCCTTAGCTAGTGTACCCCTCACCCCGGTCAATCCCAGTGTAAATTACATACTTTACCAACTGGAGTCTTCTAGCAGCACAGTCAGAATTCATTCGCCTCTTGGGCCGTGACCTTGGGAAAAAGCTGTAGGCTATCCGCCGATCCCGACACCTCCGTGTGCGTGCCTGAGCGACTTCCCACATCTGATTTGCCCTTCGCATCATGCGCCGCCAGTGCGGCTTCTGTCAGCTGGCCTATCTCCGCCGTTTACCCCGATCGGGCCGGTGTTGTCCCTCCACTTGCCGTCAACCCCTGTGCATGGTCCGTATGCGTGTCGGTGTGGGGCTGTTCTCCCTGGCGCGATGGTCCGCTGTTCTGGTCCTCTCCAAACGGGTCCTGTGTGTGCGGTGGCGAAAGCGTTATTTCCATCCATTCCGCGGTGTCGTCTGGTGTATCAAAGAAATACGACTTGTTTTCGTGCAGGATTTTCAGTCGAGCAGGGAATAGCAGGGCGTACTTCAAGTGTCTTTCCCGTAATTTGCGCTTCACCCCCAGGAATGTCGACCTGGCTCTTTGCACCGCCGGGGTAAAGTCTGGGTACACTGAAATGGTTTTGTCCTCATATCTCAGCGGTGCTTTTTCCCTCGCCACCCTCAGCACAGAGTCTCTGTCTTTATAGTGTAAGAAGCGCGCTATTAGCGGGCGAGGCGGTGCTCCCGGCTTAGGTGGTTTCGCCGGCATCCTGGGTGAGATCCTGTGGGCCCACAATCTTCTTCAGCCAGTCTTCTACGAATTGCGTGGGGTTCCTCCCCTCACTGCGCTCCGGAATTCCCAAAATTCGCACATTATTGCGGCGGGCCCGCCCTTCAGCATCGTCCATCTTGTCCCAGAGCAGTTTGATCTGTTTCTCCATATTTTCTATTTTCGCGGAGTGCTCCATCTGTTGCGGTATCAGGTCATCGAGTGCAATTTTGTGTTCCGAGACCTTTCCCGCCAGTTTGTTGTGATCTGCTCTGAGAAGCGACATGCCAGTCGCCATGGTGTCCATACGCAGTTCAAGTGCCTCCCTGGATGCCTTTATTTCGGCCAGTATAAGGTCTAATTTGGCGTCTTGCGAGCATTTGCCTGTCGGAGGTATCATCTCTATGTTGGAGGAGGCTAGTGGATCCTCCGAGCCGGTGGACTGGACGTCTGTGCCGGCGCCGTGTTCTTGTGCCTTGGCTCTGTTTCTCCCCATGGCCCTTGTCAACAATGTGGCGGCGGCCAAATCACTCCCGCACACTGGGTGCTAGTGTATTGGTATTAGACCGTTAGTGGCTGCACGCCGATAGTCCACAACCCCTCTACAGATATCCACTGAGGCAGGGATGCAGGTGTACCGTCAGGCGTTAGGGTCGTATCTGACTTCAGATTCAGGTTCCCGCTGCCTCCCGGTTCGTCACACAGTGGGAGGCTCGCTGTTGCCCTCCGCGGTGCCCTTCGCCACACCTCAGTCGGGGCAATCGTTGGGCGCAATACCCAGTATCCCCGGGGCCCACTCAGTACACCAGCAGGAGGTCGATTCCTTTCCTCTCTCCGTATGCCCCGACGTGCGCTCCGGTCCCGGCAGGCTTGGATCTCCGTGGCATCAAATGGGCTCCGGCCACCCTGTAATGTGTTTTAACAGTGTAATTTGTGGAATTTTGCATAACAAGAAACGAAAAATAACAAAAATTATGTGATATTACACCAGGGTAATAAACATTTTGCCTGGGCCTAGTTCTGATTTCTTGGCATTAGAGAATGAGCCACAATTCAGTTAAGCCATATGTTGTTACCATTCACCCCAGCCCTGCTCGGCATTTTCACCATTCTGGGATATTTCGTATTTTGCCTTCAAAAGTCCAAAACATTCCCCAGCCTCCACTCAGCAGTGCAGGAGACTGCAAAGTCCTGCAGAGCGTGCTCCAGGCTTTTCCTTGGAAGAAGGTAAGTTGGGAGCATGGGGATCTAGGAGAGCAGGAAGGCTTGGATTATTCATATTTGGCCAAAGGTATTTGGGCTGCCATTAAAGAACCAGGGCTCATTGGTTCTCTATGAGGTAGGCACACTGCAACACTAAACCTCCTACCTTTATTTATAAAATGCTTAGAAGAAAGAAGGAGAGACATCTTGTGTTGGGACTATAGTGGAGTACTCATTTCCTATTGATACACACTAAGAGAGAGAGGTAAGTGCCAACCACCTCACACCCTACCATAATAAGTTTCTACAGCGCAGTGTGACTGATTAATATATTGTACCACCTGATACCACCAAGGATTCATTTTCATCATCCATTTGTTTGGATGAATGACCCTCAACTTCATTTTATGGCAGGCTTCATCCTCGGGTCCTATCCGCATGCAGAACTGTGTGTTTTGTGCCCTGGTTCACCCTCAAGTGAGCGCTCTTATATAGACTATATTAAGAATAGATCCGTGGGATCGAATGCACAAAATTATCCAGAGAATCAACTAAAGGAACCTGTGTTAAGGGTGTCCATGGTAAACTTAATAGGGAATGTCCTGGAATATCATTGATTCCCACTTCCTATCATCGACATTTTCCAGTCACACTTATGGCCAAAGGGCCAATGACTTTCATCAGGACTGATATTCCCTAAAAAATACTCCTGACCCTACCTATTTGTGTGGTGGAGAATTGTAAGCAAAGCTGGCCGATTATATCCTCACCTATACAATCCTGCCATGTGATGTTCATTTGACTTAATGCGAATTTCTCACCTTGGTAGAAGACTTCTGTGGAACTTTTAGTATACATTCAAGACCAAAATGCTCTCATCAAACCCACCCTGCTCACCAATATGAGTCAATTCACATTCTCGTTATCATTTCCAGAGCTCTAAGTGGAAGAAACCTTTTCTGCGTGGGCCGCATGGCTGATTGTTCTGAGAAAGGTCTGAGGTAAAAGCTGCCATCCAACCTACTTATGTTTTATTTACATTTCTTATGTTTTATATTCTGAATAGTGAGGATCTTATTGATAATTTATAACAGTCTGGGTTTAGAAAATCAGAATATTGGTGGGAGGGACTGATTCTTAAAATATTACATAGGGCTTGATTCACAAAGGTAAACTTACACATTTGTGTACATTTATGATTGTTTGCTATTCACAAAGGTGATTTGTGAGATGTATCCTTACGAGTGTGGAGTCTCCGCACTCAAAAAGATAGGTCTATGATCGCATCAGTGCTTTCAGGTGTTATCGGTGACATATGGTATTGGTGATGTATGTGATGTCATTGAAGGCTTCTAAGGTGATCTCCTATGTGAGGTCACATGCAGACCCTTGACTAGAGCACTGGGGAGATCAAGGATGTGTTAATGCTTGAAAATGAGATTTACAGGAGTTGTGTATCATAAGGGTAATGTCACATTAAATGTTTACACTAGTGTATCACAGTCCCTTTGCCTGGTAGGTAACTAAACTCAAAAAAAGGTTATTTCAGCAAATTTCATGAGTGATGCTATATCTGCCATGAAGCATCTTAATTTCAATTATCTAGTAAATATGACTGAAAGTATGGTGTTTTTATTCACGTACATGGTATTTGATCAAGAAGCACATCTATTATGCCAGTGATAGAAACAGGACCCGCAGCATAAGCTCCAGATTGTGTTGTGCATATGTTTGGCGCTCACAGTGTATTACTCAAGCACAAAAAACACAGTCCCTACTATCAACTATTACCCATGTTTAGAGAACATGTGATATACACAGTGAAGAACCTGTGGAAATACATTGTGTTTGCCACAAATCCCTAATTTTACATGTATAATATACAAACTGAAGTCTTCAGCTTTGGAGTCTAAACCGTGTCAGTGCAGTACACACTTCAAGGCCTGCATGCTCGCTCTGTGTGTGCTGCTCAGAGACATCAGACAATGCACAACCTTTGATTACATATGTGTAGTGCATACACATGTAGTGTACATAGATTGAACTGCTCGTGCCTCGCACTGTGTGTCTCACTCAGATAATCAAGCCATTACCGGCAGCCTTAAACTTTGCTTTAAAGAAGAGAGACTATGCAGCTATGTTAAGTGCATGCAATGAAGCAGTCATGGGATGGACCTCCTTATATGAAGGATGACCTCTTTCAGAAGCCCCAATATGCTTTGCAGTTGCTTCCTGGAAATAAGACCCTCACTGTAACAGCAGGATCAAACCATTGACCTTCAGACATCCAGGTACTGGATTGAAGACATAACACATAACCTAACAAGCCAGGAGAAGCCAGGACTGGAATGTATATCAGAAGCTAAGGTCTGAAAGTTCTGCCTAGCATAGAATGTGTACTGGAAGCATACATTTCAATAACTAATTCTTATATCTATACAAACATAGAAGGATCCTGATTTCTCTGGATGTGTGCTGTCCTCACATACTATGCATGCTTTTTGAGAAATGAAAACATTTCTCCTTGTTAACGCCTGATTTAAGGAGGTGGTTTTTCATGCAAGGTCCGATCTGACTGTAGTAGTAGACTGAACTTTGCCTTAAAACATATGGGTGTTTGCACTGACCTGCCCAAGTAACACCCCAGTAATGCAGCACAAAGTGCTTTTTGAAACAGTTCCTCGGGACATCTCTCCTGGTTAGGACCTTTAATTCCATAAATTACTTTAATTCAACTTTTCAATATTATTATCTAAGGCCCTTGGCTTGCCTTTCTGACAACTATGTTCATATGTTTGAAGACATGAAGTGGTGAAATCCATCTTATGACTCGGGACTCTCCTGAGTCCTAAAGAAAAACACAAACAAAGGCACAAGAGGGCAGGGTAGGAATACCTGACCCCCCAGGCCTGGTGGTGGGGTCCCAGAGTGACCCTGCCTGGGACCCAACATTTTTTTTTTATTGCCATGATTTACAGGCGGATTTGCAGAGGATCTGCAGCAAAATATATATATTTTTTAAAACAAGCACATTCTCTAGTACTTGTTTTATTTAAGCCCCCGGGTGAGCCAGGTGCCTTGGGGATGAGAAATGTATAGTATGGGGAGTGAGCACATGTGGCCCTCCCTCCCCAGGCCATTGTAAGCCCCGGGACCCCATCCTTTAGGGCACGGCCACATATGTGAAGGAGGAGAGGGTCATGTGGCGCCCTCCCTTGGCTGATTTCTGCTCTGGGGTCACCCTAAGTGGAAAGGGTATGCCCAGATATCGGTCCTGTGCTCACTGCATAACTGCATAACTCAAGCTAGCCTGGCTCATTAGGAGTGATTCCCCGAAACCAGTTCCAGGATGCTTGTTTCCGGACCAAGGAAGACCTGGCTTGGCACTTTGGGCTGGACTGTTCCCATGAGTAAAAGAGTCAAGACTGATTTGCATATGGCTGTGTACAAATTGGGATGGCGTGATGAGCAAAAGAACTGTGGATTAAACCCAGATTCTTGTGACTGTAGGTGAATGTTTGCATTGTTCAGCATTCCGTCCATCATTTGGTCCTTTTACTTTTGTCGCCCTAAGTGGGATGGGTATGCTCAGAAGTGGGTCCGTGCTCACTGTGCCAGTGGATTCAAGCTAGCCTGGCTGATGAGGGGTGGTGCCCAAAAACCAGTCCCAGGATGCTTGTTTCCAGTCCAGGGAGGACCTGGCTTAGCTGCTCTAACTGGACTGTTCCCATGAGTAACAGGGTCAAGCCTGATTTGCATATGGCTGAGTCCAAACTGGGGTGGTGTGGTGAGAAAAAGACTGATGGATTAAACCCATATCCATGTGAATGGGGGTGAATGTTTACATTCCGTCCATCATCTGTTCCTTTTGCTTTTGTCGCCCTAAGTGGGAAGGGTATGCCCAAAAGTGGGTGCGGTGCTCACTGCGCCACTGGATTCAAGCTAGTCTAGCTGATGAGGGGTGACATTCCGAAACTGGTCCCTGGATGCTTGTTTCTGGTCAAAGGAGGACCTGGCTTGGCAGTTTGGGCTGGACTGTTCCCATGAGAAATAGGGTCAAGATTGATTTGCATATGGCTGGGTACGAACTGGGGTGGCATTGTGAGCAAAAGAACAATAGATTAAACCCATATCCTTTTGACTGAGGGTGAGTGTTTGCATTGTTCAGCACTCCGTCCATCTTTTGTTCCTTTTTCTATTATCTTCATCCATGCCAAATGTCTCCCTGGGTCGAGTAACCGCCTTCCTGAATATTTTGACAGAATATCCTACTTCCCTTAGGAATCTCACTATGCTGTGCAGTGCTGCATTCCTAGAAGATTTCTCCTAATTTGTTAAACAGGACTCCATCTGATGGACTAACTTCCCATGGTTCATTCTCACCATCTGCTCCATCTGCCTTGTTGGCACGCATGAGCTGTTGGCACAGCTGCTCTTGAAGTGACTCCCTACTGTCCCTTGCCGCCTTGCTTGCACACTTTTTCTGAATCTCACATATGCCTAAGTCTCCAAATCCTTTTGCTGTTCTGGTCTGCCTGGGCAACTTCCCAGAGTAGATCGTCAGGTGAGGCCCCGGCTGCGAAAGATAATCAAGCATTCTTCTGATGGGCTCCAGGGATTTTGACACCACTCACCTTACTATTTCACCTACCAAGGCACCTATGACCTGTTTCACACTTTGGGTTAAAGGAGAGTCACATTCATCAGGATACATGTGCTGTGGATTGTATCAAATAGAAGGTTCATAGCACTCCCAAATACATCCATTTGGTTTCACAGACTTCTTTTATTCTCTTTCAAACAGAAGTATGAACATTTCATTGCCTCTGCCAACAAAGTATTGTCTGAAGAGTAACTACGCATCAGACTTTATCAGGGCAACAAATAATAAAAAACACATGATTTTAAATGTAATCCCCAAGTCAAAGAATCAGGGCGGGCAGACAAAGGAACAACTAGGGGAGATAAATCAGGGAAACAGTGGGACAAAATACAGCAGGTGCAAGATGAAATTGAGGTAGACAGAGGAAGCAGGTTGGGAAGAATGACAAGTAGGGCAATAATCATCTAGAACAAACAAGACAGTATACAGTAACTTAGAGGCAAAAGGAGCACAGCATCTAGTTCAATGCATTGTTCATTAGTAGATTTTTGACTACCCTTTTGAAGGCAAGTGTAGAGGGAATCAGTCTTGTTTCCACTAGGAAGTAGTTCCAGATTCTCTGGGCGATGCCAGAGAATGTTCGATTGTAGGTTTTGAGCTTATTACAATTCTTGGGCTTGAGCAACAGTGTGCCGGTGCTCCTTGTGGACCGGGAGCCACCAGAGAGTTCCAGCTTGTTTGTCTGGTAGAGTGAAATGTTGAAGTGTAGTGCCCTATGGGTCATACAAGCGAACTTTAGTTGTATCCTTGCTTCAAAGGGAAGCCAATTGAGTGATTTCAGGTCCGTAGAAATGTGGTTGTTCCTCTTAGAACCCATGATGAGTTTAGTAGCAGCATAAATGGAGTGGTGTGGCTCACTGGTCAGAGGCGGCAGACCCGGAAGCAGAGAACGGCCCGGGACCAGGGTTCAATTCCCGACGCGGCAGGGTCGTGGACCAGGGTCAGCGGACTCGATAATTCTCGCCTCGGTGCCTACTCTAACCAGGGATCACACTCGGCAACTCTGGGCATTAAGCTTGCTTCATCTCTACAACGCCCCCCCACAGACGCCGGGTATGCCTGGTTTCACCTTGGAGATACCCAGAAGGGACCATCTCACAGGGAAAACCAGGACGGGTTCCCCAGCGGTCTTCAGCGCCAGGACGCTTACGGGCAGTAGTGCGCTTTACAAATCCCATACATTTACATTTACATTTACATTTAGAGATGCTCTGATAGGTGCTAAACTTAGTTTTGGCAGACCGCAAAGAATCGCACTGCTGTATTTTAGTCTGGAGATGACAAGTGTTTGCACCGCTAATTTAAAGTCATCTTGGGGAACAAAGGGTTTGAGTTTTCTTAGGATGCAGAGTTGGAAGTTCACTCCTTTGGTCGATGAGCTGATGTGGTCTTGCATGTTTAGGTTTTTGTCAAGCACAACTCCTGCTGATTTAGTGGAGTCCACGATGTGAGGTGTGCAGTTGAGGGCTGTGAGGTTACAGAGGAATTTCACCACAGTGGGGGTTTGCCTAGCGGGTGCAATGACGAGGAATTCCGTCTTGAGGACGTTTAATTTGAGATGGTAGGAGGTTAGCCAGTTGAGGGTTTTGAGAAGGCTTCTGTTGAGGGAGTTGATGTCTTCGGGGGAGGAGATTTTCATGTAGAGTTGGGTGTCGTCCGCATACATGTGATATTGGATGTTGGAGGCTTTAAGAATTAAAAAGTCAGTGGTTCAAGGAAAAGGTTGAAGAGTGTGGGGGAGAGTGAGGATCCTTGGGGGACACCAAGTGTGCATGGACTCGGGTTGGAGAGAGACTGGTCGGATTTGACTCTTTGTGTCCTGTTGCTGAGAAAAGCCATTTAAGCAGTGCTTAATTTGTGCTGATGCTTTCCGGTGCTTAGCACCGGCTCTTATGTATCAGGGCCGGGTCTAGAAGTCAGGGCCAAGTTACAACTCACATCAACTGCTGCACAACTTGCGTAGTGTCAGCCAATATAAACGGTACAAAAGAGGGTGGTGATGGATGGAGCATCTGAATCAATCAAACACTAACACCCAGTCAAAAGATCTGGGTTTAATCCATCACCGTTCTTTAGCCCACTCTGCCACCCCAGTTCAGACATGGCTGTTTGCAAATCAGTCTGACCCTGTGCCTCATGGGAACAGTCCAGCCCGAACTGCCAAGCCATGCCTTCCCTGGACCGGAAACAAGCTTCCGAGGACCGGTTTGTGGCATTCCAGACGTTTTCAGCCCGGCTTGCTTGAATCCAGTGGCAAAGTGAGCAAGGGACTCACATCTGAGCATACCCTGCCACACTTATGGCGGCCAAAAGCGGTACAAAAGAGGGTGGTGATGGACGGAGCATCTGAAAGTGTACCGCTTTGGCCACCATAAGTGTGGCAGGGTATCCGCAGACGTGAGTCCCTTGCTCACTTTGCCACTGGATTCAAGCAAGCCGGGCTGAAGAAGGCTGGAAGCCAGAAACCGGTCCTCGGAAGCTTGTTTCCGGTCTAGGGAAGGCATGGCTTGGCAGTTCGGGCTGCACTGTTCCCATGAGGCACAGGGTCAGACTGATTTGCATACAGCCATGTCTGAACTTGGGGTGGCAGAGTGGGCTAAAGAACGGTGATGGATTAAACCCAGATCTTTTGACTGGGTGTGAGTGTTTGATTGATTCAGATGCTCCGTCCATCACCACCCCCGTTTGTACCAGCCAGTATAAACGACTATTGAAACTGTCTTTTTGGTGAAGAGCTGAACTGAAAATAAATCAATGCCTTCCGTCTGTTTTGCCAGTGGGTGGACCACTGTTTGGGCTGGATTTGGCCCTGTGCAGCTGCAGGAGCATGTGTAACCTAAGTGACACAGATCTTTATCACGATGTTAAAACTGCTCCTCTTCTAAGATGAATTGGGCCTGCTTCAGTGCACTCGTGTGATTTTTCAAAGGTGCAGCCCTTGCAGAAAGTCAGTGCAGGGTATTGCTTTCATGTTATAAATGTTTTTAAGAGGGGCAAGCAGGGGCAGCATATTCACACACTTCCCATACTTTACGGAAGGGTCGGTGCCCGGGCAATGCTATCTCTGCAGAGGCACCTGTCTTCCGAACGAAACGCATCAATTACCCGGACTGTTTTTGTGGCATTGAAGGCTTTCCTAATTATATGAAGAAGCTCTTTCAACTAGCGCCGCCAAACCTGCTTTCTGTTACAGCTCCCTGGGTCAGTCAGGTCCCACATGGACACACTGTTGCAGAGGAGCCATGTCCGGTCGGCGCGCATTCTGAGGCAGGATGTTGAATTTCCTGCCTGCCAGTGGGGCCCCAAAGCACCCAGGAAATCAATCCTTGGCCTGCTGCAGGCCTAGAATTAAAGGAGGAAGCCGGTGTTTAAGGATTGACCACCTGCTCACTTCCTTCTGACCTGGACCTGTGCTGTTGCTGTGCGTGCCCTGTCCAGGCAGAGCACAACTTATGCCTTGGACTCACCACACCAGCGTGAGTCTTGTAGTGGATGCAGGTGGCACAGGCTAAGGCTGCACTGTAGCAGGGCTCGCTGTCTGACTCTGAACAAGAGACAGGCTAGTGATCCACGCGGCGCCACGCCTGCAGCTCCTTTCCGTGGATCATTCTGACAGCTATAAAGAGATTCAGGTAAGTCAGATATTCATTTATTAATCTGCTACTGCTCACATTTAAAAGGTTTGTGTTACAAGAATAGAGAGGGGACTCCAGCACGGAATAGCCTTGGAAATGGACACACTAACTTGTCAGTCTGTGCTGTAAATGAAGGGCCATCTAAGGTGGAAGTTTTGCCTCAACTAGCAGATTTGCTGATTTATTAGTGAAAAGTGCTTAATATCCGTGCTTGACAGTGGCACTATGAAGCAGCAGCCTTTATTTTTACCCAGCGCAGTATTCCTCCTACAATTACCATGAAGCGATAGGACATTTGTAGTTTTAGGAGGGAGGAACTCTGGGAAATAAAAGGAGTCTCGTATGTTGGCCGGGGTGCGTAATTCGTTGTAGAAGATTGTAGATGCCGATGCGCCCAATGGCAGAGATATTGGCAATGTTTTTAAGGTATGTTGTAGAGCAATGTAGCTGCTGTGTTCAGTACTGTAAAGTTTGTGTGCAAGTTGGGCTTAGTGTAGTGACATAAGGGCAGTAGCATGGTGTGGAATGTAGTGGTGGTGTGGAATGTAGTGGTGAGTTGTGATATGATGTGTGTTGGTGAGATGTATGTGTGTAGTGTGTTTTGCTGGTGTGTATGTTGGTGGTATATGTCCTGGTGGGCTGGGGCAGCTGACTCCTACCGACATCATGTTCTACTTTCAAAAGGCACCGGGGAGCAACGCTGCCCCTTCCCGGGCTGCTGTGATGAAGAAGGGGGGTCCAGACGAGTGAAGCACCAATCCATGCCACTGCTGGGGGCGAGTCACAGCTCTGTAGTAACACACACAAGCTGCGAGGAGAGGGGAGAAACCATGGACATTCCCTCAAGGACGAATCGCAGCTAAATGAACATCAAAAACGAGGTTCTGTGGGCTGGATTTACACGGGGAACATTGTTTACAGCGCGGTGTTTACACCGCAGTACCTTTACAACGGTGCCATTACAATGCAAGTCGTTACTACGACTTGCGCTGGATGGCGCTGTTGTATAAGGAATATTGTCATTTTATATTCCAACACCTTCCCTACTGTTACGTGGGCTGGTGTTAGAATTTAAAATTATAATAATCCACAATCCACGCACACCAACGCAAGTCGTTGTAACGACTTGCGTTGTAAAGGCAGCGTTGTAAAGTACCGCGATCTAAAAGATCGCGTTGTACTGACATACATCCGATTTACACAGGGCGTGTGGCTGCTGAAGCTACCGGGGGAAAAGAGGGGAGGGGCTCACAAGAAACATTTCGAAATATGTTTATTCGAAAGGGCGGTGAAAGTATAAAAAGGCATCCTGTAGCGGAGGAGGTGACACAAAAACATAGGAAAATAATACAAACGAGCGATAAGGGTGGTCTATAGCAGAAAGAGAGGAACAGCGCTGGACTTAAGGACCACTAAAGCAGGACACCTTGCTGGGTTTGTCCTGGTGGGTTGGGGCAGCTGACTCCTACTGACATCACGTTCTACTTCCATAAGGCGCAGAGGAGCAATGCTGCCCCTTCCCGTGCTGCTGTAATGAAGAAGGGGCGGTATCCAGACGAGTGCAGCACCAATCCCCGGCGCTGCTGGGGGTGGGTCACAGCTCTGTAGTAACACACATAAGCTGTGAGGAGAGGTGCAAAACCATGGACATTCCCTCAAGGACGAATCGCAGCTAAATAAACATCAGAAACACACCTAACATAAAATACAGCTTCCCGCGAGAGGTGCGCGCGTGCTGTAAGGAAGAAAAAAACGTGGCATGCAGCTGGCACCCTGCGCACCACTGCTCGCTCCCAAGAGCAAAACCCTGTGGGAGCAACATAGAAAGTCATGTATAGAGACAGAGAGAGCGCGACATGGACAATGAGACAGGGACAGGCATAGATAGATATGCAAGCACAGACAGGGATGGACAGAGTCAGAGCGAGACAAGGGCAGTGAGACAGGCTATGCAGATAAGCGAACAGAGACAGTGAGAGGCAGACATATAGACAGAGACAAAGAAACAGAGACACAGTAAAAGACAGACAGACGCTGAGGAGGAGCATGGCACAAGACAGATAAACAGACAAATCATAGAAACCACGAGACTGAGGTGCGGACACAGAAAGACACAGGGACAAGCAGAGGCCCCCAGTGAGAGAGGCATTGACAGAGGGTGCTGACGGTCACTCTGACAGGCACAGTGGCTAGAGGCGGCAGGCACCAGGAGAGAGTGCTTATCCACACCATGTGTGCAGAGAGCAGCCCGCTCCAATCTCACTGATAAGCGCCTTGAGACCCTACGGGTGAGTAGCGCACTATACAAATGCTTGATTGATTGATAATCTGCACAGTTACCATTGCATTATCCCCAGATAGACGGGATCACTGGTGTCTTTGTAACTCAAGAGCACCTTCCTCCGAGTAGGCCCGTGTAATACTTTGCATTATTACATGATTATTGGGAACACCTCTAGATCAGGTTACAGTCGCCTCCCCGCTTGCCCACAACACGGAGATGTTTTTCAGGCCATGCTCGCCGTATGCAGAAGTCTATTTAGTGGTCATGCGAACAAGGGTCACCCCTGGATGAACAGTTAGATATGTTAGAACTAATCCAGATGCTGGATTACTTACTGCAGTTGAGAATAAGACAGGGACACACTGGTTAGATCATGTGTTGTAACCGTGCACAAGTGTGTGTGTGTGTGGTGTTCTGGTGTGAAATGTTTCCAGGTGAGCTGTTGTGTCTGCAGAGGCAGGAAGCGCTGTGCGCACGAAGTCTGTCGTTCATCCCTCCCCCTTCAAGCAATGTGGGTGGGGGGAGTAAAGCCATCCCTTCTTGCACCATATCGACTGCAACACGACTATTTTAAATTAGCTGATGAACCCCCATTACTCATAAACAGACACATCTTTCCGTTTGCTGTGCAGAAGTGCACAACCCCTGCGTCAAGCGGCGTCAGCAAGCGCAGTCCCCAAAGTGAAAGCGTACCGTGCTACAAATAACACACAAAGAAGAGTGGGAGGGTGTGCAAACATGGATCGCAGGCTGCTAATTGAAACAAGCAGCTCAAGAGGAGTGGTGGGGGCGGGCACAGGAATGCAGCTGCCGCCCTGCGCGCCGCTGCTCGTTCCCGAGAGCAATACGCCGTGGGAGTCAACATTACACAAAGAGGTGGGACATGCACCCGCCTTTAGCCATTTGTGTGTGTTCATCAGTGAAAGACACACGCAAAAGCCAATCTGATGTGTGGGAGGAGTCAGACCCACACGGAGAAGTTTAGAGTACTTACAAGAAGTCTCCCATAGTGCAGCCCATGCGCACTGCGCTAGGCTCGACCTAAAAACTATTAAGATCTTTTGTATGAAAAGGCTTATAAGGATATGGATACTAGTCGATTGAGAGACAAAATACTTTAAGAGCCAAGACACTATTGGTTTGATGAAACCCAAAGAAGTTTCATTCAAAGATCAATTGACTTTTTTTACTTACTTTTCATTTTTTGTCTCATAGGGGCATGTTTAAATGGTCATGAGTGAATGATTTTTGTATATTGTCTTCTGTGGGTATGAATGTTAATCTGTCTTTTGTTTCATAGGTAATGAAGACTTGGAAATTCAAAATGGAAGAAGAATGACCTACAATTGTTGGAGGTAAAGAAATTTGCAATTAGTAAGAATTTATGAGTGTAGCAGTTTTTCATGTGATAATTTCTCTTTAATCTTCTTTTTAGGTTTCTTACTTTTCCTGGCTGTTCCCTTCCTAATCCCTTTCCCCCGCATGATCACCCTAAAACTCTGAACAAGTTGGTTAGCGGAAATGGTGATATCAAGAGGTGGACCACTTGTTCATTGCTCAGATCCTGAGGAGATCTGTGGAAGTCTTGACACAGTCATCAAGGTCCATGTGCTATGGATTGTATAGTGGATTTCAGCGCAAATGGTCCTCTTTTTGTTCCTCAGTCATCCAAAGCTATCAAGTTTGTACAGGGGTGTATCCTTCACAGGTATAATGAACCAACTGATCGCTGCTTGAGTGGAAAGCTAAATGTCCACTAAAGTACATGCATTCCCCTTGACGCACAAACGTTACCGCAATTTGCACAGGCGTTTATCAGCCGTGTCCCACTTGGAAGTTATGTAAGAGTTGTTGCCCTAACTACTGTCCAGTACTTAATTTGTAAAAAAATTATTGCCAGGGCCCCATTGGGAGGTCACTTCCGCCTGCATTGCCCATTGTCACTGTCAGCACTGCCAACTACAGTAACAACACAACTATTAACCATCACTCTCCTACAGTTGTGACAATTCTGACTATTGCAGGCCCCCAAAGCTATAGGAATTGTTTTGGCAGCAGGTATTAATCATTTAAAACATATTGAATTAATAAACAACTGCTGTGCTCGAATCTAATTTAGACAGACAGTGCCACTGTGTGGTAGACTTTCATACGTGCTGGTGTTGACAATTAAGTGCCAGTGCAGAGTACCAGGAACGACTGGCTCAAATTAAGCACTGCCACTGTCATGGGCTACCACCTGAGCGCACTATGGGAGTGTAGCTAATTGTTGAATAGGCTGGTTAGCTCTGCAGGTGAGATGTGGGCCGTGAGGCTGTGCATCTTTATAAGACCAACACAGCTCTGCTGAGACTGCAGACACTCTGATGCGCTCAAGACTGCGGGTCAGCACCATGCTGCTGCCCACTGCTTTGCACCTAACAGCTGAATGCCATAGTAAAGAAGCAGGTGTGTTTGGTGTGTTCAACCCCTGTGCTATGCTCTGATATTGGGCTCGGACAGGTGGCTTGTGGCCTAGAATGTCTGATGGGTGCTCCACCAGTTGCTGAATGTACAGGAGCTAAAATGTCCTGTGAAGTTGGTTAACATTGCATATATGTCACATCAGATTTTTTTGCAATATACATTTATATCCAAAGTAGATTATACCACCCCAATAAAGGTGAAAATCACTGTAAATCAGTGCAATATGCATTCAATAAGGTTAAACATTAAGGAGAAGTCATAAGTGATAAACCCCTAATGGGTGCTTAAAGTGTAATTTGTAAACTGATGTTCAGCGACGAAGCACAGGCAAATGCAGACGTGCCACAATTTTAGCTCGCTTCACATGGTCACCTGATGAGGAGCCAAAATCTCACGGTGGCAGGGACACCGACCTGAAAACCTCAGTAAAAAGTGGAATTTCACCTCGTTTTTGGAGGCAGTAACCAGCCAATGTCCATTAAGAGGTGTGAAAACACCCCAGGACATCCGCAACAGCCTCAATGACCCTTTGTTTTTATCTTTTTGGGAGGGGTGTGGAGGGCTTGGTGAGGGACAGAGTCCCTCTTAGGTAGCTCTTGGCACGTGGCCCGCCCACTCCAAGGCCCCGCTCCCTCCTCACACGTTGGCATTCATTTGTAAGTTGGCAGGTATGCAAATGGTACAACCAACAGCCCCCCTGGCATTCATGTTTTTTAAACTCAATACTGTGACTGTAAAATCTATGTATTTGCTGGTCAGTCCCCAGGGGCTGTAAGTGGCAAAGGGGGCCCAGCAGTGTGTTATCTCTCACTAGCAGCAAAAGGAATGCGAGGATGGGGAATAAGCAGTTTTCTATGCTCTTTGGCCTCTGCTCAGGCCCAGATTAGGGTTAATAGCTTAACCTGTGCAGAGAACAAGGTGGCACAGTCACAGCGCTGCATCTACACTGAAGGGGTTTTTGATTGGCACATTGTGATGCTGTTGTTCTTGACACCCTATCACAGTATCTTCTGGCCACACCATCTGTTAAGAACATTGGCAGGCATTTCCGATGTATTACAGGCACATATCGGTAGCCTATCTCGGCCTGACATGCACAAAACATTTGAAGGCATGCAGCTGTGCATGTAAAAGTGTAAGTTTAGGACCCATGAATATCCCACACTTTTGCCTTTTTCCCAGCAGTATCTTTCTGTCCAGGTTTGGCACCTCTATAATTAGCAATTGTTTCGTTTAGCTGCTAACCTCTGCACCGGCCACTGGAAAAGGCTCGTTTAACACCTGGGGCCAGATCACAAAACATTTTTGAACAGCATGATTTCATATTCTTGTTGGTAAAAAAAACGGGGTGCTTTTCGCATATACCTGTTATCATACCTCTGTATCAAAAATGTACATATTTGTTGTGGTAGTTGTTTTTGTGCTGCATTATTTCACTGTGAGGTTATTTTGTAGTATGCTGGTTGGTTTGTGTTGTGTTTTGACTGTTGTGTTTTGTTGAGTTGTGGTATTTGTGTTATGTTGCTTTATTTATGTTAGTATATATATATACACAAACACACACACTATAAATATGTTAGTATATATGCTTTGTTCTTTAATTTTGATGTGTCAACAAATGCTGCTACCCTTCCAGCCAAAAGCAGCCCATAATAGCTCTGGCCCAGCTCCTCAACTAGCCATCTCAAAATAGTTGTCAAAATCCTGAATTGAAGCATTTGGAGAGACTTAGAGACATGTGATATCGGAAAATGTAATCGCTTCCTGAACGTCACAACCCAACAACGCCCACACAAATCAGTTACAATGGTGGGGGATTTTCCCTGACGATTTCCCAGAAATTCCGAGTCCCTTAAATGGTTCCCTGGCTTTAAATTGTATTATGCTTCTTTTATTAGGGGCCTGAAAAGCTTTTCATGGACAAAGGTTGTTTGGGTTTCCCCGTCGTGGTGGTAATGTTTCTGCCGCGGAGGCGCCATTGCTTGACATTACAGATGCTTTCCGGTGGCGTGGCGAGTTTATCGCGCGCTGAATCTGCTCGACGCCTTTAATTAACCTCGAGGAACCAAACGCCGCCATAACTAACAATGGATATTAGTGAAAGCTACACTTCTGTAAACATTGCAATCTGCGACACTCAGCTGGAAAGCGGAAGCGTAAATACTACAGTCAGAATACAATTACAATCCATTTGCGACCTTACCATTAACTGTCAATGTTAAATTGCAAAAAATATTTAAACGTTAGGCGCTTCCTATGCTCTCTCTGGCTTATGAAACACAACTGGTAATGGCTAATTGGCTTTAAGTTTTACAGCACATGCGGATATTTAGGGACCGATAATTAAAGACGTATAACGACGAGTAATTGGTGCACTGTGGCTTTGCAGCTAGAGCTGACGGTTTTTTGATCCTAAGGAACCCGGTTCGAATCCTGGCTTTCTATCAACAGCTTGAAATGCTGTGCAAATCAGTTAACCTCTCCCTACCTAAAAGCAGGCATACCAGTGGTGCTGTATTAGGGAATGAGCCCTGCGGGTGCAACCGAGATGTGCTACCGTTTTGCACATCCCGAGTGCACTTTGGTATTGCAGACGCTTGTGCGGCCCGTTCTGTAATACAGATACCTCTGGCACACATGTAACACCAGAGCTATTTCCAGAGGGTGTTCCTTCATTTTCATGGTTACGTGTGCACCCGTGCTGTATTATAGACCGTGCAAAGAGGTATAGAAGCTGTCAGGAGGTGCACTGACCGTGTGCCACTTAAAAGGTGGTGCACTGTCAGTGCGGCCACTGATTGCAAGTCCTCTGGAGAAGGGAATGGGGGTCCTATGGACACCTCCAGACATCCCCTTGCAGGCAGGTGAACTCACTCACTGCACCTGCCTGCTAGGGGATCTCTCTCCCTTCTTAAAAGTGCAAGCAGGTTGCCACAATGAAACAGGGAGCATCTGCTTCAAAGCTGCTCCGTTTTTCACTTGAATGCGCTGTGCCCAGGGCACCACGAGTTTGCAGCGCATTCAATGTGATAGGGCGCACTTTCCCTGTTTGCGCCCAGCACACCTGTTTTAGCGTGGGCCGTTGCGCAAACAGGGAAAGTGCGCACTTTATGTAATACACAGGGCTTTAAGTGGGATGAAAAAAGTGTGGGGTCTCTCAAAGGGGCGTGACCAATGTCATTAAGGGCGTGGCTTAAAAACAGGTAAGAAAAAAATCTGTGCTTAGTATAGTGTTTAAGCGACTTGTATTATGCTGTTTCTGCCATTGTATCCAGCTATAGGAAACAACAAGCAACATCATACCTACAAGAAGTCAGGACTATTGGCTTTGTCAATGGTTGTTAGTTGCATAAGATAAATAAGCAGCAACTATGGCTTGTTATATTGAATATTGAGAAAGCTTCCTCTTAAAGCCCTGGTGACACAGCAGCAATGTTGCTGCTCCTGAGTTTCAAAAAGAGAAGGGAAATCCAGTGAGAAAATAACTCTCTTTAAAATATTTCCCTTCCCCTACAACACTTACCTACCATGACCTTGATAGAGCGCAAGCTCACATGCTCAACATACTCACCTGGGCCCATAAAACTAAGCATATATTTAAACAGGTAAACTTACACTCAATCAATTTTTAAAATGTTACCATTCGGGATCTATACCATTTGTCTTACCAATCCAAGCCACCGATACCTGTAGTCCTAAAGGATCAAGGGAGTTAGCAAGAAAATAGATAGTATAATAACATTTAGCATTTCATAAAGAACCAGAAACTCGAGAAAAGTTTACTTTTTTTATCTAAGTAAACTTTAAAAGTTTGAAAACCATGAAATCAATAATTTCTTATTTAAATAATGAAGATTGAAACAAACGTATGCAATAATTTGGAATGAAATATCGTTATGCATTAGACAGAGGATGGGTAGAGAAGGGAAAACAGTACAATGACAAACCCACACTTTATAGTTACCTAGAATGGTGTGAAGACCAACCCTGGCCACGGGATGAGATAAAGAATAAGAATCCCAAAGTGCAGGTGCCAGCAGGAAAGAACAGGTGTAGACCAGAATCAGGACAGGTTACTGAGGTTCCGTGGTTTTCGGGACCGGACTCCATTTTCTTTAAGCTGTTCGTGACGCCATTTTGTGTTGCCCTCACGTAGGCCGTGGAGATAAACGAACGAACAAAGTTGCATGGGCTTCGTTGTTCATGTAAGCATTAACTAGGCCTTTTCGACTTGCGAGTGAACTGCAAGATGCTGACCCCGTCACCTGAAACTGACCATTCCACGAAGCCAATTTCTCTAACCGATCGTTGTCTGAAATTGCCAATCAATGTTCAGGATATCGTTAGCTTTTAGTTTCTTGCACATATCTTATCCTACTCAACAACAATAGCGAGGGCTATTTATGGCCTAAATAGGCGAGCCAGTGCTGCTGGCCTCTTGCAGTCGCTCCATTGGCTGCCTATCCGGAAGCGGATAGCTTTTAAGGCCTTGACTCTGGCCTACAAGGCTCTCCACGCTGTGGGTGCAAAGTATCTCCAAAGGAGACTTACCTTTTATCGTCCGGCCCGATCTTTAAGATCTGAATCTCTGCTTTTTGCGGTAGTTCCGCGGGTAAAAAAGGCTCGCATTGGAGGCCGCTCCTTTAGCCTGCTGGCACCACAGCTGTGGAACACTTTGCCCTTGGTGCTGCGTGGGGCCTCTAACTTGCTTACCTTCAGGAAGGGCCTTAAAACCTGGCTTTTTTCCCTTTAGGCGACCTACCCTGAGTCTTTTTTTTTCTTCTTTTCCTGATCTGTTTTTTATTACTGTGTTGTGTTTATAGCTACAGGTTCTCAATAAAAGCGCCGGGACACTCTTTTCGAGTAGCCGTGCGCTATATAAAACAACATATAAGATAACATAACAATTGTTTCTTTCCTTACGACTTTTCATTACATGGGTAGTGCTTTCAATTATGGGTTTGTCCGGCTTTTGGTAATCGAATTTGGGACAGTCCTAATAATTAACTTGTGGGTTGGTACGATGTAAAGTGAGCTTTTGGAATGTAATAATGTGTGGGAAATGTATTTTCCTTCGTCAGAATTTGCCGCAGTGGGCGTGCATTTGTAATGGAGCGAATTGGGCATAAATAGTGATGTCTTGCTCTACGAAAATTGAGCAGTCTCCTGAGTTGTACACTGTGTTGTATTGCTTGGTTTACTGTTACTAGCTGCAGCTAATAAATTTGATCTCTGACGCCACCTAGAAGTATTCCGTGTCTCTGTTTGCCAGGACAGGGGAACTCAAAGACTTCGGGGGTGTCCCTGACGCCGCTCGGTTCTGAAAACCCGGTTCTTCAGTTGGCGCCCAACGTGGGGCGACTTCAGCGGTACCGTTCCAAGCCCGAGGATCGTGAGGAGCCAGGTGAGGAAATTCTGGAGGAAGGCCGCCACTTCATCGACCCCTGTATGTCGACGTGGACCGAAGGTGTTTTCTGCGAGGCTTCCCGCTTTCTGAAGGCTACGAAGGATTGCTGCCCTGACTGTCGCCCTGTCTTGGACCCTCGATTGATTCTTTGTAGAGCGAGACGATAGACGGTCTTCTGGTGGCATGACAGATACTTTGGTTAAGTATAAGTGGGTCGCTCCCACGATTTTGTTTTGGTTCTTGGTTTTGATTTGATTTTTGCAAAAATAGAAGCCGAGGGGCTCGTATATTTACGAGTGTATCGATAGTTGATAACCCCTTGAAGTTTGAAGCTAGATTAGTGAGCTATAAGATGCCTGGTCCTAGCAAAATTAGGAAATGGTTTAGTTGTGGTTGAACAAGGATTCCCGATTGGAGGATTTGTGTCCGATACCTCCGGTTGGAACTCCGACTTATGAGCTCTATTCAAAACACGGAGTGGGTCCTATTACTTATAGCAAAGTGTGGGTCCGCTATACGAAGAAAGATGGTGCTTTACGATGTCCCAATATGGTAGTTTCGAATTAAATATTTTAGATAATCTGGAAGTTGCGCTATTTAGGAAGAAAGCCCGGCCGGCAATGTTTGACTCTTTCCGCCTTTGGCGAAAGGAAGCCAAACAGCGAGAAATTAAGCAAGCAAAGAGAGATAGGAAAGATAAGAATATGTCAGTACTACAAGCTGCTAGGCAGTTTAGGGAAGATGGAGAAGAGCGTGCGAGTGACGTCTCAGATAGACAGCGTTGCATGGCCATGGATAAATGTTATCCGGCCTTGCCGTCTTCTCCTCCGAAAGTGATTGAAGATCCTGAAAAAGATCCTTTGATGTCTCATTTACTGAGATTACCACCCCCTTATGTGCAGGGTGCTACTGCGCCTCCACTACCCCCTGTTGTTCCACCCTTTGTTGTTCAGCCTCCTGCTGTTGTTCAGCCATCCGGTGCTGCACAGATGGTTCTGCCTCCTACTGCGCAACCCACTCTAGGGTCGCCAGCTTTGCTACCAGCTTTGCCTCAAGCTCTTGTACCTTACATTCCTGTATCTCCTAGTCCTGCTACTTCTGTTTCTATGCATTTGTCACCTCAAATATTCATTCTCCTGTTCTTATGTCTGCTTCTTCTCCTTCTGCTCGAAAACGAATGACTGAGACTGTTGCTAATCTTTTGTCTCCACTGTTTGGGTCACTGAATATGACCCCTGTGTCGGAACGTAAGCAAAGTCGTAGTTAGCTTCCTAGTTCCGAGGAACGGACAGTGTTGGATCTATTGGCTCGTAAATGGATTTTAAATGCTTCCAGATATGATTTGCCAGCGGTTATGGATGTTTTCTTTCAATGGGATCCGCCTAAGCAAAGGTATGTTTTCGATGTAATGTGTACTTTCCTGCGTCAGGAATGGGAAGATAATGAGTTGGGTCCGATTCCGCAGGATGTGCTCGATGTTCAGTCAGAGTTTGCTGAAGGGACGATAGTGGAATCTGATGTTACAGATGCCGTAGAGACGATACTTGCTTTCAGATCCAGGTTACCGCCTCAGACATTGCATGAACCTGATCCCTCTGTTAGGAGGAAAGTGAAGCAGTATCCTATGAGAGAGGTTCCTCCTGTATGGAGAGACGCAGTTCAGGCTAATGTCAATTTGGGTATTGCGGCTGTATAGGCTCATTTTCAGCGAGTGTGGGTACATGTTCCTTGGAAGAGAGCAGAGGTCTTGGCTCTTTAGCAGACCTTACCTGATCCTCGTAAAAATCCTGCTGGTTATTACAAGGAGTTGTCCCAGACAGTTGATGCATGTATTATGAATTTAACTGACATTGATATGTTGATGGGTAACGTAGTTCCGCAACCTTTGTGGGCGAAGATCCGTCATGAGGATCATGCACCAGAGTTAGGAGATACGTGGGCGAATATTAGTGCTGCAGATGGTCGACAGGTAGGAGGTGCTAAACCTGAACCTTTAGTTGCAGAATTACCTGGTAGGATTATTAATTTGATGAAAACTATGATGCCTCTTTTACGAGTGAATTGGGGTAAGTTAGCAGCATGCAAACAAAAGAAAGACGAGAGTGTGTCTGATTTCTTCACTAGGTTTGAGGAGACGTTTATCGATCATAGTGGTCAGGACATGAGTACGGAAGGTGGTCAAAGGTTGTTTGTGGACAAATTTGTCTTTAATTTGCTTCCCGAACTTTCTAATAAATTAAAGGATTCTGAGAGTTCATGGGCTGTTTCTTTGTCGGCCCAGATATTGGCTACTGCACGATATTACGAGAACAGGGATAAAGATGAGAAGGATAAAGCAGAGAAGAAAACTAAAGATTTAAAGACGAAAGTTCTTTTGCAGCAAGCTTATCCGCCTCGTCCGAATCAGCCTCAGTTCCAGCAAACCCCACAGTTTCAGAGATTGTTACAGAAGCCTGAGCCTTATGCTCAGCGATTCTTTCCCGGACCTAATCAGTGTGCTTATTGCAGAGAGAAAGGTCATTTCAAGAATAGTTGCCCGGCTTTGTTACAGCGTGCGAATGGCGTATCTGGTCAAAGAGGTCGTGGTGGTTTCCAGCAAGCTCCTAGGGGTAGGGGACGTGGTGTGTCTCCACAGAATGAGCGTTCCTTTTCCCCTCAGAATTCTGCGAATTATTTTGACAGACAGAATGTTCCGAGTGGTCAGTCTGCCCAGTACTATGTTGAGGATTACTGTGTCGAAGGTGAGAGTGCTGGCTATAATGATAACTAGGACAGCCACGGACAAAGTGAGGGAGTAGTGTCAGTTCCAGTAGACCAGAGTGGACCTTATGTTGAAGTGATTACATCAGGTGTGGTAGAACCTTTTCTTTTGGATACTGGTGCGACGAAGAGTTCTATCATGCACTCTAAACTTCCTGGCGCACCTATGTCTGGCTTGACCAATGTTTCAGTAGGATTTTCAGGCGCCCCAGTTCGTAATACGGTTTTTAGTCCTTTGTCCCTTTCTATTGGTCCTTGTGAATTGGAAGCTCCACTTATTCTAACGACTGGTTGTGGTGAGAATCTGTTGGGTTTGGACTTGCTGAAAAGATTGTATGCGACATTACATTGTTCTCCTTCGGGAGTACATCTTACCTTGGGTAAGAGAGTGATTTCTCCGATGTATTTGTCTAAAGATTGCCTTCCACTGGAATTGCGTTCGCTTCCTGATACGCTTTGGGCTACAGGCCCCAATGATGTTGGTCTTTTGCAGATTCCACCGTATGTTGTTACCCTTAAGTCGAATGCTAGGCTACCTCGTATTCTGCAATATAAAATATCTAGCGATGGCGAGAGAGCTCTTTTAGCGATTGTCTATGATCTGGTTGAGAAGGGTGTAGTTGAAGAAACGAGAGGTAATGTGTGTAACAGTCCTGTTTTGCCTGTCCTTAAGCTTACTGATCTTTCTCAGCCACCTGTGTATCGGTTTGTGATCGACCTTCGAGAGGTCAACAAAATTGTTGTGCCACAATTTCCTGTTGTTCCTGACATCACTGCTTTGTTGACTCTGATTCCTGCTTCGGCTGCTTGGTTTTCTGTCATTGACTTGAAGAATGCTTTCTACAGTGTTCCGATTGCTGAGGAGAGTAGAGATATTTTTGGCTTCTCTTTAGGAGGCCGAAGCTTCCGGTTTAAGCGCGCACCTCAAGGTTATTGTGAAAGTCCCTCCATCTATAGTCAGGCGTAGAAAACTCAGCTTGATGGTTTAGTATTGCCTTCTGGTGCTACTCTTATTCAGTATGTTGATGATCTGCTGATTGCTGCTGATGGCGAAGAGATTTGTAAAGAGGCTACCCTTTCCTTGTTGCGATATTTGTCTGACCTTCATCATAAAGTGTCACCTTCAAAGTTACAGTATTTCCGCCAAGAAGTAACCTACTTAGGTCATCTCTTGTCGAAGGAGGGAAGAAGATTGACCCCAGAACGAATTCAAGCGATTGCGCAAATGAGTGTGCCATCCACACAGAGAGAAGTGCATGCTTTCTTAGGTATCACTTCGTATTGTAGACAGTGGATTCCGAATTTTTCCCTGTTAGCGAAACCTCTGTTAGCATTGACTCTTAAAGATACTCCGTATCCTCTCCCTTGGTCTGACGAATGTCAGAAAAGTTTTTCTGAGTTATGAGATGCATTGCGTTCGGCTCCGGTGTTGGGTACTCCGGACTACAGTAAGCCTTTTACGTTGTATGTGCACGAGAGAGAAGGTTGTGCATTGTCAGTGTTGACGCAACAATTTGGAGACAAGCAGCGTCCATGTGCGTATTTTTCAGCGACGTTAGATCCGGTAGCTAAGGCGTTGCCGAGTTGTTTGAGAGCTACAGCGGCAGCGGCTGTTTCTATCCGACAGTCTGCTGGTTTGGTATTGGATAATAAGTTGATTGTGATGGTCCCACATGCAGTGGATACTGTAGCAGGGTTTCCGTTCTCCCACAGAACTGTGCATAGAGATTTGGAACCTCGGTAAATTAGGGTGACCCAAAACTCACCTCAGTACCCAAAACCCTTACCAGGCTAGCTACAGTGTCTCATTGGTCATAACAAACTCCCAATGTTTAGACAAACCAGAACATGAACGTATTATACCTCAGGTTACGTGGAACACATGAGCACTCTTTCGTTATACAATCATTTCAAACCAGAACGTGGAGTAATGAGGAAACGTGCACATTTGAAATATTTATTTACTAATGCCGTTGTCTCAAACGCAGTATCTTAGATAATACAAGGAAACATATTATCAGAAGCAAAGTTACTAGTCAATAGAATGCAAACGGTGACAGCATACTATTATGCTGAAATTAATAAGTGCTAACCACACATAATTCTCACCCTCCCTAATCGGTATATTTATATTAATAGCTAAGAAGGTCTCTTTTGGGTTTTAGCAGGGCTGGCCCATACCTCAGGATCCTAGAATGAAGAGATCACATCAGCATACACCAGCTCTCTCTGCATGCGAACAGCATCAAGTGTGTCTATGTGCCCTGAACATTGCAATATAAAACCCGCCTAAAGCCAGAAGTTGGCAGGAGCTGCACTTATGTTATGTCTATGAAGGTGCGGAGATAAGTTCTCACAACAATCTGTGTCTGGTTATCCTTGTAGCTTCAGCACTCACTGTACAGACATTATTTAATAAGCAACGCTGATTTGAAAGCAATAACATATTATTCTCAAGTAAACTACTAGGTTGAAAGTTAAATCAACAATTATGTATCGTGTGCAGAAGCAGCAAAAGGAAAAAATGGCGTTTAAACATTACATGAGCCTACGCTAACTTAACACAGTATTCAGAATAACACTAGCTATATGACACCCCCCCATGATCCGAGTACGGACAAGATAAGAGAACATAAGGGCCATCTCATGAGAGCAGAGTTCAAGAACTATGAGCAATGAATATACTGTAAACACCTTCGGTATAAGAATGTGACATAACTAAACAATTTGAAAAAAGTTCAAAATTTTGCTCAAGTCAATAGGTCTTGGAAATCAAGAAAGTGTACTAAAAATCGCAAAAATATGTTAGCTGGAAGTCAAATGGCCGGATTTAAAATCTGGAAAAGTTCTTAGGATAAGACCGTATAAGCAAAATATGCAGCAACAGCCTCTAGCATGAAATCACCGTCTTCATCCGAAAACAGCTCAGTCATCCAATTCAAAAGTGGAAAAGAACATACGTGTTCCTCCAGTACCGGAGCCTCTATTACCATCAGAGGACAACTCGGTGGGTTCTCAAGAAAGCTTAGTTCCAAGAAATCCTGCGCTGCTGCGAATACGTTCCAGGGACCCATTAGTCCATGCATCGCTGCTAAGGCCATAATCCTTTCGCCAGAACAAACCAACTCGTGAGTAGTTATAGGACTCATCGGCTGATTAAAATCGACGTCAGGAGAAACCGGTCCGCAGAGACACAAATCAATGGCCCAATCAAAATCACAGCTCAGGCAGTGAAACACAGGCTGGA
Organism: Lissotriton helveticus; assembly: GCF_964261635.1. Lineage (NCBI taxonomy): Eukaryota > Metazoa > Chordata > Amphibia > Caudata > Salamandridae > Lissotriton > Lissotriton helveticus. The sequence continues at coordinate 1,689,085,903 of NC_136059.1, forward strand.
CACAGGTGAAGTAGGAAAATCGAAACGATAATCCATATGCCGTGCTCAAAATCGCAAGCGGCAGTGTGCCATAATATTCAAGCATCCGGTTGCGAAACAGCGCCAGAAGGGGCAGGGCGGCGTCTTGCACAGGAAGGGCATCCATATTTAAAGAAACAGAAAATAACCAGAGCGCCTGCAGCTAGTGCCAGTAGAACCGGGAATCCGCCAAATAAACCCGAAAAAATGGAATGAAAAAAAGCAGGAATGACTCCAAATATTTTTTCAAAGGAAGTCACGAGACCACTGCTAACTATTTTAAAAAAATGTGCTAAGCCAGTTGTGGAGGACGCGTTAAAGATGGAATGGACCATCTCACTGAAATGCAACGGTAAATCAGTATTTAAAAGGGCCGAACCTCTGTACGGGTGTTGGCTATGTGAAGTACAAAAGTTTCACGAGCCGAACTCAAGGCCACTTCTTTTTGGGACAATAGAGCCCTTATTCTGCTCATGCCGCTGAACTCTGCTTTCAAGGTTGGGATGCGTGGCCAGATGGAAGACTCCCTATTTTCATGTGTGGGTGGGTACAGAACATTTCTGCAGCAAACTACACGTTCTGTTACAGTTACCACATAAGGGACACCTTTAATTAACCCACAACAATCCTCATTATTCAAAAGCAAATAACTACCATTCCCCAATAAAGTAACGGTTGGAATGATTGATGGAACCGGTGTACCTTTTAAAACACAGGCCAAATTTGGTCGGTCCTGGTTGCATGATCCGTGCAATTGTATGTGTCGACACATTAATGAATGATCTGGTGTTTCTGTACACTTCTCCCCATTCAGATAAACCTCCTGATCATCCTTCAAACATCTGTAAGTATATGGAAGGGACCAGACTTCATGCAGGAAACCGTTACCTAATGGTTCATATCTACCAATGGGCACATATCGCCTACAATTAGTGAATTTGTACAAAGCAAAAGGCAGCGTTATTAAACCGTGGATAAGCCACGTTGCATCAGTGGCCTCTGCCACAGAAAAAGGCAAAGACTCTAACCTTTCAATATGTAACATAGAAAAAGATGCATCACGCATGGAAAGCAAGCGCTGCTTGTCAGTCAAATTAAAAGGGGCAAAGAGAGATGAAACGTTCATGTAGGTCCATGGCACCTTGCCAGCTTTCAAAGTTTGTAGGGTCCATGCAAATTGCATGATCGAACGCAATTGACTTTGGCCATGATATAACACGGACACTTCATCATGTACAATATCCACAACTGAGGACACAATATTATCTAATGTGTAAATGCGGGAAGAAAGCATGTTAATACTATTATCAACTACTGCAAGCACTTTTTCAAGATTAGCTTGATCAATCGCTCTAAGGCGTGTTGCAGCCTCAACCTGTGATGTTTTCCAGATTTCATTGTAAATAGCATATATCCATCTTTTTGACCTACCGCTAGCCGGGCCTTTTATGAAATCATTCAAATCTACATCTTCATTCAGTTTAGAAAGGTGACTTTTAACTGCAGGCAATGTAGAATGTTTCAGCCAATTCTGACATAATTTGTCCACTGAATAAGTAGTGATGGTATGGGGCATTTCAAAACGGGGATCAGGCCTAACCTGCGTAAAACCATCTGATAAGCCCAGAAAACGGTGCTGGCAGGAATCAGCACTACGGTGCCACATGAGCCAGCCTTTTGGATCCATACTGGATATGTTAAAGGAAGAATTAAGTAAAAGGGTCTGTAATTCTCTAATGGAAAACTGAGTATAATTACTCCAGCCAGTGTATTCCTCTAAATCAGGGATAGTTGGGTTATTTAATTTTTTTGAAGTAGCCAATCCAAAGCAAGTCGTTTGGGAAATTGTTTCATTCAAAAACAACATATGAGTTGGGATGAGACATGCACGGTGCAAAGCCTCAGTGCCTTGTACCTGCCAGGCTTTTGAACCCCAAACTGATTTAAGGTCAATTGCTTCCTTCCATAGCTCGTAGCCTCCAATAACTAACTGGTCAAGGAAGGACTTCGAGTACAATAATTTGGTATCGGTAAGTCTAACCTTGGACATTGGCTTCGTTGAAAGTTTAAAATAAAAAGACTCGGGACTGGACTGATTAAAGTCAGTAAAATAAGTGTACTTTTTTAGAAATGTATCAGAACTGCCTTGTTTAGGGGCCGGGCAATGTTCCCACTGTGTAAAATTAACAGCATTCCTCCGGGTAGATGTTTTGTGTAAGAAGTGATTGCCAAAATGTTGGAAGCAAAACAAATCACCATAATTAGCGGATTCTAAATACAAATCCTCAGCATCAAAGGCAGCATAATATTTCAAATCAGAAAACAAGCTTTCTACAGCATGAACATCCCAGTCATCAGAACGTATGTTTTGTTTTACTACATCCCCCATATTCACTCTAAGGACATTAGGAACATTAACGACTTCCGTAGGGCCATGAATTTGAAATCTAACAGCATCCCACACAATCCCATCAAGGACTGGAAAGGCAGTGATGTTAACAAATGTCAAGTCTCTTTTCAGTCTGGGTGCAGAATGTGATGAGGAAAGTGGGGCCAAAGTTCCGTTGAGATGTGTAATGCATGTTCTTTCCTCGACATAGTGTCCATTGATGAGTCGAAAAAAATAAAACACAAAACCAATTGACATAAAAAGGTAAACTGAAAAAAGAATCAGCCAAATATATGTCCAAGGGGGAATTAAAAAATGTTTTTTAAATAATGTGGCATAAACAGCAAATCGTGAGGGTTTCTTCGAGGCAAAGGAAACAGAGTCAAACAAAAATCTTGATTCAGTGGCCAAACGGGCTTGCAGGTCAGGCATCGATAAGTCAGTGGGATAAGTGTAATCGATATCATCATGGTCTGTGCCAGGCAAAGTACTTAATAAAGGACTGGAAAGGGCAGGTAATTCGATGGCCACATCAGGCTCAGGATTAGATCTAGTAGCCAACACTGAATTTCTCACTATTGAGGGACAGGATACTGCTGGTGTCATACTAAGAAGAATCGGCCATTCTGTGTACCTTGACATTGTCAATGGAGATAAACCTGTTTTCTTTACGACCTGGAAGAGGGGGTAAAATGACTGTTCTTGTACCCTTCACGCCAAGTACTGGGACCGGAGCACGATAGGAAGGGCCAAATTCTTTCTTGTTGTCGATCTTCTCTCGAACCAGTTCTCCAACTTGGGGTAGCCAGCCACCTACCGGGATCTGCAGCGCAACATCCGATGTGGAGGGCGAATGTTCCTTTGCAAGACTGTCTCTGGTCTTTTGTAGATTCTGTAAAACATTACAATGTTCATCTGCGTCAAAGGAAGTGGCGCGAACCACACAGTCTAGACCGTCAAGGTCAGGGACGTACATCTTGATGCCAAAGAGCATTTCGTATGGGGTCCGCCCACCCAGAGACCTTCTAGGGAGATTATTAAGAGCACGCTGCACGCCATTGAGGTGGGCTAGCCAGTTTCTGCCAGTGCCTATAACTCGGGCTGTCAAAGATTGCTTTAAGTCGCGGTTCATTCGCTCCACTACACTATTACCCTCAGGTCTGTAGGGAGACGAAAACTTGACTTGGACCCCCATCGAACTCATGCCATCCTTGTACGCCTTAGAGGCGAAAGCCGGACCCTGATCCGAATGGAAGGTACCACAGGCAAAAATTCCCACAAAGACACGCAAATCCCTGATGACAGTCCGTGAATCAGCGCTGCGATGGGGCCAGACCCATACAAAGCGTGTGCATGAATCAACTGCTACTAAGATGTACTTATACGCAGTATCAGAGGAAAAAGGACCGCAGTGATCTAAATAAACACAACCTACTGGTTTATTCGATATGTACAACTGTGTCTGTGGCGGACGCGCAGCAGTCGAAGGCTTAATCTGCTGGCAAATGTCACATTGAAGGACATAGTCGTGCGTCTGTTTGTACAGTCCCCGCCACCAGAAACGCTGTTGCAACTGGGTTACAGTGGCCGAGACGCCCGCATGCGCAGACGCCACGCCTTCATGAGCCGCTGTAATCAAGTCAGACCTGCGATCCGAGTTGGGAATCAAACGTTCACCAACATCAGGAATTGTCACAAAAGGAATCTTTTCGGGACTTAAGTGGTATTTATACTTCGAAGGGAACCCCGCAGGATGTTTACCTCCCTTCTCAGTGGCAGCCACCGCCGCCAAGATGTCATTATCAATCTTACTTTTGGACCGTGTAACTGCTGCAACCAAATATTTAGACACTGCTAATTTCGCCGCCTCATCAGCAAGCGAGTTACCGACAGCGTGGACTCCAACACGCTGGTGGCCGAGAGTATGAATCACAAAAACGAGCGGCAATTGAGCCTTAAGCTCTGCCACTCGAACCCAGATCAACTTGTGTTTTATTGTGCTACCCTTGGAATCACGAAAATCATTCTGAATCCAAAAGAACAAGTTTTCATTGTAAGACTGGACACAGTAGTAAGAATCACTTACAACAAGTGTAGTCACACTAGGATCTGCGTACTCCAACGCTAGTAAGAGAGCACGAAGCTCAGCCAATTGTGCGGTGCAGTCTCCGAGAGGCAGTGTGTGTACGTCCATGGAATGGAACTCATTGTTCACCATGGCACCGACCACAATGGCGCATGCGGAAACGTAGGCGTGTTTAGAGCCATGCGCAACCTGTGCCGAACCATCAGTGTAAATGATGCAATGGAAGTCCTCCAAAGGTCGCATAGCTAGAGGAGCAGGATGAACGAATTCATACTGCAAGTACTCTTGCGACCGTAACGAGGCGTCAAAAATAAACGTGACATCCGTGGACATCAAGGACGCAGCCCACTGAATCCACCGAGGGTGCAAAGCTTTTGAATTTGGTACACTGGCTTTCGTGACTGCCTCCAAATGAGGACAGGGTGTAACAACCAACATGCGTTTCCCCTGTGACAGAGCTCGTTCCTTAAGAATTGCCATCTGCACAGCTGTTAAAACCTTTTCCACAGTGGGAAACCGCATTTCAGCCGAAGTGTACAAGTGTGACTTGTAAGCAATAGGTACTGTGTCTCCCTCATTAAAAGTGAGATAAGTGAAACCCACAGTCCCCGGTATGATTCTTATCACCAGGTTAGTGTGGTTATCCCGAGTCAGTAAGAATTTAGAAGCTAGCAGATCAGCCTGCAAAGATTGCAAAATGGCTGAGTGCTCAGGCAGCCAGCATGATTTGGAAAAAGTTGGTTGTATCAAAGCATACAAAGGCTTGATACGTTGGGCATATTCCGGAATGTATGTCCTCCCGAAATTTAAAAAGCCCAGTAAAGACTGTAATTTCTTCAGTGTCGTTGGAGCGCGCAGTTGTGCACATTTCTCCAAGAAGTGAGGAGCCAAACCTCTGCCTTCATTGTTGAGCTCATAGCCCAGGAACAACACTGTGTATTCTGCAATGTGCGATTTTGCAAAGTTAAATTTGTAACCCATATCTGCAAAGTTACAAATAATCGAATTAACACGACACAGATGCTCCCAAATTTTGTGTCTGTGAGATAAATGTCATCCACATAAGAGCAAGCATCTGAGTCGATTCTCTCTAGAAGAGAGACTATGCGAGCGGTAAATATACCTGGACTATTCTTATAGCCCATTCGGAGACGCCGGAATTGTTTTTGGACCCCAGCGCTTGTAAAACTGGTCCATTTGGAGCTAAAGCTATCCAATCTGTGGGCATAAAAACCGTTGGAAATGTCAAGCGTTGTTTTAAAACGCTTACGCACAAGACTATCCACCAAGGCAGAGCCGTGAGTGTTCTGTACTGCACAGTTACGGCAATGCGAGTTCAAATGCCGGTAATCCAATACCAAACGATACGATCCGTCAGGCTTGGTCACAGTAAAAAGAGGATTATTCATTGGAGACACACACGTTTCAATTACACCCTGATATTCCAATTGTTCAAGGATCGTTGCGACGGAAGCCTTTGCTTCTCGCCGAATGGGATATTGAGGTTGAGGCTGCGGCTGAGACCGCAATGGAATTTCGTGACACGGGGACAATCTATCCCAACCACATTGGTTGCGGTACAAAGCCAGTGCGAGAGCCAGAGCCCACTCTTCTGCAAAATGTTGCGCATGCTCTTTCGAGACAGTGTTCGCGAAACTGGGGAGGATCACCTCCTCCCCTCGCGGCGCTGCGAGCACAAAAGGTGGGGGCCAGTCAGCCTCCGCAAGCAAAAATGTCATATGTAGACGAAAGGTTTTCCCAAAACACCCCTTTAATAGTGCGTTGTATGTCTCCTTCTATTAACAGGACAATTTCAAAAAGTCTATCAGGGGGAGCTACTCTTGTGTCAGCTGTTTCTATTACAACGTAGACATCAGTCGCTGTCACCCTCAGTAGTGTACGCAGCGCCTCTCTCACTATGGTAATCTCCGCCGCGCTGTCCAGCAAGGTCAGAGCCCACGTCAGATTCCGAAGCCGCGTTCTCACTATCTGTGGCATATCGATGCGCTGTTAAGGCTGCGACTTTCTTTTTTGCAAACTGCGGTCTCTTAGGCGTAGAGTCTTCCTGCTTTCCTGCGCCGTCTGCCTGGCGTGGCTGGCCACGTCCCTGTTGGCCACCACGTCCTCTTCCTCCTCCTCCTCCACCCGTCTTCGGGGCCGATGAGTCCTGAAAGGAACGAGGAGAGCGTTGATCAGAACCCTGAAATCGATCAGGTGATTTAATCATCGCGCGGTCGCGCAAATCATAAACTCTCTCTGTCGGCGCAGAAACTTGCGGCGCAGGAAAAGACTCCTGAGTCTGCTGCTGTTGCTTCCCCTTAATCTGTTTTTTAGGCCAATTTTGTTTCTTGGACTTGGGCCGGACATCTGCCTCAGCAGTGTGTCCTTGCGGTTGTTTCTTCTCCTTAACTGCAAAATATTTCAGACCCTTACTCGTGCGACCAATCGTTTTATAAGCGCCCACAACAATCTTCGCCAACTGGCAGGGTCTTTCGGCCTCGGGTATAGCCGCCAAAGCATTGGACACCTGAAAGCTCACTGCGTCTCCTTTAACATTGGAGAGGATGAGATCGCTAACAATCTCAAAAGAACCACACAGGCGCATACCCAATTCAACCGCTGCTTCCGGTCCGTGATCATCCTGAAAACGTTTAAGGATTGTAGGCAGTACAGCCATTGATGGGGTGCCGAAACACCTTGCATAAACGGCCGCAAAAGTTTTCCCCCAACTTTCACAGTCAACTAGTTCAGGAGTTAAATCCTTAGGCAAAGTAATCGTCAACATTCGATGTTTATCAGCAGGAGTAGAATTCGGAAAGACAGCCTCCAGCTGGTCAAACCTCTCGGCAAGCCAGAATGGGAACTCATCCCTATCATCTGGGCGTTTACCAAAAACTGAATTGACCATCACCGGATTGAGTTTTAAACCGCCATGTTCCGCTCGGACAGCCGGACCCCCCGGGGGACCACCCGGGAGATGTCGACCTATGTATTGCACTAATGCACGAATCACGGCAATCGAGACAACATGCAGTCTGCGAACCTTCGCCAAGGTACAATTGCCGTGTTGAGGATGAGGAGTAAATCCAGCCAAAGCAGGCCAATTAGTGCCTGGAATGGACAATGGACCTAACCTCGCAGCGGATAAAGAGTGGGGTAGGGCGCCTCCAAACCAAACGCGCTGCTGCCAATGATCAATAGGTATTTCCAGTGCCCTGTACGGCGTATATTCAGCCGGTACAGGCGAGGGGGTGTAGTGGTGGAACACACCAGAATTCGTGCCCACAGCCGGAAACGTTACCCACGAATAGAACAGTTCGAAAGGGTACGCCGGATCCGCACACACCACCAAAATCACAGCCAAGCCATCCACTGGGACTTGGAAAGTCTGTAAAGGGTTGCGCACCGCGATGCGACTATGCTGCGGGATATCCACAGCCTGTGCCATGATTACACCGGAACTACAGAAAAACAAAGCAACTTTGTAGCACAACTGGGTAGTAATTAAAGGAAACCGTTTTAGAAAGATTCAAGCTTGAAAAGACCTATTTCAAAAATAGGTAGTTTTTTTCCGACACCACCGTTTTCCGGAAACGACAGTGAAGGGGTTAAGGATTGAATGATATACTACTCAAGTGTCATGATATAAGACCACCAACGTATGGGCGCCATGTAGCAGGGTTTCCGTTCTCCCACAGAACTGTGCATAGAGATTTGGAACCTCGGTAAATTAGGGTGACCCAAAACTCACCTCAGTACCCAAAACCCCTTACCAGGCTAGCTACAGTGTCTCATTGGTCATAACAAACTCCCAATGTTTAGACAAACCAGAACATGAACCTATTATACCTCAGGTTACGTGGAACACATGAGCACTCTTTCGTTATACAATCATTTCAAACCAGAACGTGGAGTAATGAGGAAACGTGCACATTTGAAATATTTATTTACTAATGCCGTTGTCTCAAACGCAGTATCCTAGATAATACAAGGAAACATATTATCAGAAGAAAAGTTATCAGCATAGTTACTAGTCCATAGAATGCAAACGGTGATAGCATACTATTATGCTGAAATGAATAAGTGCTAACCACACATAATTCTCACCCTCCCTAATCGGTATATTTATATTAATAGCTAAGAAGGTCTCTTTTGGGTTTTAGCAGGGCGGGCCCATACCTCAGGATCCTAGAATGAAGAGATCACATCAGCATACACCAGCTCTCTCTGCATGCGAACAGCATCAAGTGTGTCTATGTGCCCTGAACATTGCAATATAAAACCCGCCTAAAGCCAGAAGTTGGCAGGAGCTGCACTTATGTTATGTCTATGGAGGTGCGGAGATCAGTTCTCACAACAATCTGTGTCTGGTTATCCTTGTAGCTTCAGCACTCACTGTACAGACATTATTTATTAAGCAACGCTGATTTGAAAGCAATAACATATTATTCTCAAGTAAACTACTAGGTTGAAAGTTAAATCAACAATTATGTATCGTGTGCAGAAGCAGCAAAAGGAAAAAATGGCGTTTAAACATTACATGAGCCTACGCTAACTTAACACAGTATTCAGAATAACACTAGCTATATGACAATACCTTATAGAACAGGACCAAGACACAGCACCTTACTAGTGCACGTTTGTCAGGTTACGAGTTGACACTGTTGGCTAGCCATGTGCACATCAAAAGATGCAATGTGTTGAATCCAGCTACGTTGTTGCCGATTTCTGTAGAGACAGATGTTCAGGAACAGCATGATTGCTTTCTCCGGACAGAGGAGGAAACGAAGGCTAGAGTTGATTTGAAAGATACTCCTCTTACGAATGTTGATGGTACCCTATGGGTAGATGGTTCGTGTTTCAAGCTTCCGAATGGTGAGACGACTGCAGCATATGCTGTCACAACTTTACATACAGTTGTTGAAACAGCACGTATAGCACAGAATTATGCGCAAGCAGCAGAGTTGATTCATTGACTAGAGCGTGTGTGTTGTCAGAAGGAAAGCGAGTGAATGTTATACTGATAGCCAGTATGCGTTTGGTGTTGCCCACAGTTTCTGATGTTTGTGGAGAGAGAGAGGATTTCTTACTTCCCATGGTACGAAAATTCAGCATGGGCAGTTAGTGAATGAACTTCTGGAATCACGTACTCTCCCAAAGCAGATTGCAATTGTGAAGTGTAGTGCACATAAGAAAGTTGTGGATGATGTCGGTCGAGGAAATGCGTTTGCGGATGAAGTTGCGAAGGAAACGGCGAAAGACATGATGAGCCGAATGTATGTTGCTGGTCCTGCTAATTGGATCATGGCTGGTGGAATGTGTGGAGACACAATAGAAAGTGTGAAGATGATTTAGGCTGAAGCTACAGAGAAGGAAGTGAGTGTTTGGAGAGAAACTACGGGTATGTTGGATCCGACAGGTTGTTGGGTTGAGTTGTCAGAACATCAGCGATGGTTGTTACCTGATGCGTATGTGCTCCCAGTGGTTACTATGGCTCATGGAATGGCTCACATTAGTTCGAAAGGAATATGCAAGTTGTTGGCTCCAGTATGGCAGAATGCTGGAATCCCGAAATGTGCTGAGAATGTGGTGAAGCATTGTATGATTTGTCTGAAGTATAATCCTGGAAAGGGAACTCCAACTCCAGCTGGTCATTTTGCTCCTCCGACGTATCCGTTTGAGGTGATACAGCTATATTACATTCACATGGAGAGGTGCAATAATCTGAAGTATGTCCTTGTGGTTGTTTGTGCCTTTTCCAGATGGATAGAGGCCTACCCCCTAAAGGATAATACTGCCTTGTCTACAGCCAAGGTTTTGCTTATAGAGTATTTCACTAGGTATGGTTTGCCGAGAATTGTATGGAGCGACAATGGGAGTGAATTTGTGGGTCAAATCATGAAGAAAGTGTGTGCGGGTTTGGTTATTAATCAGAAATTCCATGCTGTGAATCACCCCCAGTCTGCTGGACTTGTTGAATGCTATAATGGCATGCTTAAGTTGAAGCTAGCTAAGATACAAGCGAGCACTGGTCTTACATGGCCAGATGCCTTGCCGTTGGCTCTTTTGTCAACAAGGACGACAGTGCATTCTCGTGTGGGACTTAGCCCATACTAAATAGTTTTTGGTCGTCCGGCGAATGTTTGGGGTGTGCCACGTCCTAAGAAATTTAGTGAAATTGAGTACCCTATGTTGGTGGACTACTTACATGACTTGACTGCTAAATTACGTGTTCTCCACCAACAGGTCTATGACAGTTTGCCGACAGCTACTGCAGATCCAGGTCACACGATTCAACCTGGTGATTTCGTGCTTACGAAGTATTTTCAACGAATTAAGAACTTGGAGCCAAGATGGACTGGACCACATTTAGTCCTTTTGGTCACTAGAACTGCTGTTAGAGTAGCTGGTAAAAAGAATTGGGTACATGCTACCCATTGTAAAAAGGTCCCTTTGCCCTTACCGTATGATAAGTGGGTGAAGGATGGAATAGCCGATTCAGAGTGTGAGAGAGTTCCTAGATTCATACCTTTTAGTGATGCACATTTGACATGGACTGAGTCAGAATGCGAGGATGATGAAATCCTGCAAGCTGCTGTGCCCTCGCATCTGAAAATCGACACGACGAATCCGGAAATCCTTTTTCAAGAGCAAACTGTGCCTGGTAAAGAGCTCTACAATCTAAGACCAAGAAATACTGAACCTATGGACAAATAAATTTGAATTTTTTATGTAGTGAATTACACCTTGTCAGATCAAGAGACTTTTTTCCTTTTTTCCTTTTTTGAGTCACCATCCGGACTCCGCTGCAGGGTCGCGGTACAGCCTTAAGGGGTGAGCCGCGTATTGACATAAGGTCTGTGGTTCATGGTCGTTAGAACGATCTTGACGCACACTTAAGTGAAGAAGGTAATAGCCCTGAGCAGCACGTTAGAGGATGGAGTTTTTTGAGTCTGATAAGGTTGTTGAGAGAATTGATTCTAAAATAAGAATGTGTACATTGGTTCGTAGCAAATGTTTTTTAATATTGTGTTTTCTAATGCTTTTGAATATTACGTTAGCTTGTGTGGGTTGGATTTTCTATGTTACACAGCAGACGCTTGCATCTACATCCCAACCTACTCTTTCTTTTCTACTGTTTCTCCACATGAGTTTCATACGTTGCCTGAACATGAACAGACACGAAGATCAGAATTTGTGAACAATTTGTTTATACAGATGTTGCATCAGCATCAGCTAGTAGTAAATACTACGAATTGTTGGGTATGTGGTCTTATGCCGCATACGACAGATAAGGGAATGCCATATTTGGTTTTGCCTTTTTCGCCTAATGGGTCAGTATGGGCACTCCAAGCAATGTTTATCTATGCAAATGAAGCATCTCCTGTACTTTCCGTCAAAGATAATGCGAGTAATAATGCCTTGATTCAGGGAATAGTAGATATGATCAGAGATATTGATGCGTATAATGCTATCCCTAAGGATGAAGTACGAGCATATGTTGGCTGGAACAAGACGAGATATAGTATTAGCCTGACAGAAAAGGAGAGACAGAAAAGGTCTCCTCCTATTTGGATTGTACCCCACCGAGGTCATTTTTGTCTTCAAGGTAATGGTCAGAATCCGAGAGCTCAGCTTGGTAAAAGTGTGTGTGTACACACTTATGTTTATACGTCCCAGAAATCTCCACCGTTCGTGCCAGCTAAAGGCACGTATTTTGTTTGTTACGACAGAGCATATACATGGTTGCCTTCTGATTTTTCAGGCACATGTTATGTGGCATTTTTGCTTCCCCCTACATATACAGCTGCTTTCAATTACCATAAGACGAGATATGGTAGAGGTGTTATCAATGCGAAAGATACAGTCACACAAGAAGTTGGAGACTTCTTTAAGGGTTTCCTGCCCTTTTGGGGTCCTATGGCTAATAGTAGGAATATTCGTCAGCTTACGAGAGTGGTCGAGGCCACTATAAATGAGACTGCAGTTGCCCTTAGCAATATTTCAGCTGAGCTTCAAGCGGACATTACAGAACCGTTTTGTTTTAGATCTTATACTTGCAGATAGAGGTGGAGTATGTAAATTGATCGGGTCTAGTTGCTGTGTTTTCATCCATACTAATATTATAAAGAGAGAGCCCAAACCTTTGAGGCGGGTAATCTAGGTAACCACAGCACAAAAAACTACATCATCCAGAAGGCCGAGGGCCAAAATAAAATCAAACAGGAAATGATGTAATAATCTGACTCACTATATTGAGACTGAGAGCCTGGAGCCAAATTGATCGTGAACAAGGGATATGATATCCTGAAACGCGTAGATTTGTGCCTGCCTGCTTTAGAAACTCCATGCTGTGAGGATTAAATAAAAAAGCACATAAGTGAAGACAAACGCGAGTTCGTACCGTTTTTCTCCCAGCTGGGGGAATTGGTTGTGGATTTAAATGCGGCGTGGTTCTGCCGCAGGGATTTACGAACCGGTGAGAGAGCGCTGCAAATTCTGGCGAAAAGGAACCGAGGGGTATCAATATATATCCACACTACTATTATAAAGAGAGAGCTGAAACCTTTGAGGCAGGTAAGCTCAAGAAGTACAGCACCAATCACAACACCCAATACAGCATTGTAAAGGGGAGTTGCAGCAGATGAACATAGGCTATACAGCAGCCCAACATATACTTTGTAAGGGGAAAAAACATTGTGGGGCAAAGTAGTCCATAGGAGTGGCACCAGCTCAGAGGTGGGCGTGTGAAAAGCCATTATACAGCGTGCAAATAGCGTTTCGGGCTTGTCATTTAGCGTTGTGGGCATGTGCGGTCTGATACTCACGCCTGCAGCATCGGCGTCAGGATAGCATTCTATCACGTCGCGAATAGCGTTTTGGGCGTGTCGTTTAGCGTTGTGGGCGCGTGCGGTCTGATACTCACGCCTGCAGCATCGGCGTCAGGATAGCGTTCTATCATGTCGCGAATAGCGTTTTGGGCATGTCGTTTAGCGTTGTGGGCGTGTGCGGTCTGATACTCACGCTTGCAGCATCGGCGTCAGGATGGGGTTCTATATCGTCGGGGCGTCGGCGGGAGCAGACACTGATGCGGTCTGTGGCGTGTAAGTGCCCCGCGTGTTTGTTTGCGTCTAGCGTAGGCAGGAGCGGACACTGACGCGGTGTGTGGCGTCTAAGTGCCTGGACAACACCGGGACGGGCGGGAGCGGACACTGACGTGGTGTGTGGCGTGTAAGTGCCTGGACAATGTCGGGATAGGCGGGAGCGGACACTGACGCGGTGTGTGGCATGTAAGCGCCCGGACAACGTCGGGACGGGCTGCTAGTACCAGATAACGCTCCAACAGTGTACCAAGCCATCTTGAAGTTACATAAGTCTGCTGAGTCTATACATGTAGACGAAGGGAACTGGTCGTTGATGGGATGGTTTTGGGAACTGCTGTCCAAATGGGGATGGAAGATTCTGATGTTCCTTGGTATGGCTTTAGCGATCCTTTTCTCGTGTTGCTTATGCATCCAGTGTGGTCCCGCCATTTGTGGCCTTTGTGCTACAATTTGTGTGAGAAGACCCGTCCCGAGAGAAGTGAAGGATAATAAGATGATGTTACAGCAACACCTTGATGACCTGATGAGAATAGATATAGACCTGGATTCCGATTGACGTGAGTTTAGGTCATTGCCTACGTAATGGCAAAAGGAGGGGCTGAGGTTCCGTGGTTGTCGGGACCGGACTCCATTTTGTTTAAGCTGTTTGTGACGCCATTTTGTGTTACCCTCACGTAGGACGTGGAGATAAACGAACGAACAAAGTTGCATGGGCTTCGTTGTTCATGTAAGCATTAACTAGGCCTTTTCGACTTGCGAGTGAACTGCAAGATGCTGACCCCGTCACCTGAAACTGACCCTTCCACGAAGCCAATTTCTCTAACCGATCGTTGTCTGAAATTGCCAATCAATGTTCAGGATATCGTTAGCTTTTAGTTTCTTGCACATATCTTATCCTACTCAACATCTGAATTGTTTCTTTCCTTACGACTTTTCATTACATGGGTAGTGCTTTCAATTATGGGTTTGTCCGGCTTATGGTAATCGAATTCGGGACAGTCCTAATAATTAACTTGTGGGTTGGTACAATGTAAAGTGAGCTTTTGGAATGTAATAATGTGTGGGAAATGTATTTTCATTCGTCAGAATTTGCCGCAGTGGGTGTGCATTTGTAATGGAGCGAATTGGGCATAAATAGTGATGTCTTGCTCTACGAAAATTGAGCAGTCTCCTGAGTTGTACACCGTGTTGTATTGCTTGATTTACTGTTACTAGCTGCAGCTAATAAATTTGATCTCTGACGCCACCTAGAAGTATTCCGTGTCTCTGTTTGCCAGGACAGAGGAACTCGAAGACTTCGGGCGTGTCCCTCACGCCGCTGGGTTCTGAAAACCCGGTTCTTCAGTTACGGACCAAATTGGATCAGGACAGGACCACCACAGGCTAGGACCAGCACCCACAGCTAAAGTGCAATGCCTGCGTCACACCCCTCTCTGCAGCTAACAGCCGGACCCCGATTGGGTCATCGAACTCCTTCCCAGAACCCCGATTGGGTTATCGAATCTTCTGACAGAGTGCTCCGCCAGCACTTCTGCTCTCGATAACCTATTGAGTGTGTTGTGTCAGTGACAGGTCAGCTATTCGGACAAGTCGGACAATCTAACTAGTTACGCCTACCCTAGTTATACTATTTTTCAGGTAAGTGTACCACCCCCAAACATTGCAAATGTATGGATCCCACAATTTTTTGGTCAGAATACGAGGAGAAGTCATCACACCATATTGATATGAGGTAACCTGTCAATCATGTATTTAAATGTTCCCTCCCATTACTTTATCTTCCCATGTACTTTTTATTCCGCCCGGTAGTGAATGTAAAAATAAGACATTTAAACATTTTATTCAATTCAGCTTCCTCTGGCAGGGTGAGGAGTTCACTCTTCTCATAGTTCTCTCCATCCATGTCAGATTTGGCACTGTTTTAATGCCACAGCTTTAGTGGCTTGTTTTTTTTCTCACACAGGCGCAGTTTCTCCAAGATGGAGTTCAGAGGTACATTTAGGCCCAAATACGATACATGCAAGAATAGAAAAGAAACAGTTTTAGAGACACAGAATAAAATGAATGCACTGTATACCACTTCTTTCTAAGTAGGCGTTCTGCCGAGTCCAAGAAGGTTAATACTCCCTTTGGTCTTCCTTTTTTCTGTTGGTATACCTTCAATTCAACTTCATTCTGAGCCCAGATTAAATAACTATGCATAAAGCCAAAGTATGTTTGGCTCTATCTTTTCCAGTCACTTTAGCTAGAAAAGTCATAATTTCCATTAAAGCAAATCACCCTGCGTTGGCTCCTCGATCGGAGGAATGAGCGAGAAGCACCCTAGTACGCCCTGCCTTACAAGAACTCCAATGGATACTGTGGGCATCCAGTCACCGGCGACAACATTGTGCCCACTCAGTGTGACCACATTTCTGCCCAATAATTAACAAGCACACCCTTTGAACTGCTCCTAAGGCCTCTGCAGCATGGTTTGGGGAACGGCTCTCGCAGCACAATCGCAATTAAGGAATATTAAGAAATCGCAATTTATTTGACAATTTCTTGATGCATTGCATTTTGCAATTCCTTAATTGCGATTCCTTATTTTTCGCAATTAAGGAATCGCAAAAAGCAATATTGATGCATGTGCCTGAAAGCTCCTTCCGCAATCGCCTTTCGACCCTTCCGCTTCCAGCACACAGAACTCATCCTATCACATATGAAAAAAAACAAGTCACTTTTCTGACAAGGAGCAAAGGTCAACATTTTCCATGACTCTGCCAGAAACACAGTTGTTAGAAGGAAAGGGTTCCTAGCCCTCAAACAAATATTGTTGGACATAGCAATCCAACACTCCTTTATTGGCCCAGCCAAATTTAAAATTAATTATCATGGCAAGACCCATGTGTTTTCTAACCCCAATGACTTATGAGTGTTCCTAGACAACTCTGTAGTGATTCACATAAAAGGCTCTCTGAGTGGTCCTTGCTGAAAAAATAGACAATTCCAATCCACATTTATCCAGTTCAGCTCAACACATAATGCCTTATATGTTCACATAATGTGCCATATCGCCCCGAGTACTATAATGTTTCTAATGCTTCTAATGTTTCGCTTTTCAGGTTCCATGTGTTTCCACAAGTTCACACTTGCTAAGCATTACCCACACATTATAACCTCTGTGCACACTGCGCCACAATCGTATGGCCATTAGATGATACACGCACCCCACTCCTCTATAAACCTCTTCCTGGGACAACAAAAAGCCCCTGGTGTGTACATCTACACTTCACCTGGTTACTGCACATGCAAACTATACAGCCTTGACTTGTCTTACGCCTCATACAACCCCCTCTTCAAGATGTCTTAATACTCCACTACTACAACCACCCTGCACTCCACAGCCCAACCCACCTCCCCAGGCACGTTGCCATATGAATGATCCACCATGAGGAACATGCTCTCTAGTTCTGTGTAACCCTTTACAATGGGCCTACACTGGCTGTCCCCTGTCTCACCCCAATGCCCTGTATACGGAATATCTCTAGGTCTTATCTCCTCGCTTCTCCAGTCCTATCAGGGAAGCTCCAAAGTGCCACACAAATGCACTCTACACCCTGACATACCCCAATGGGGTTAACTCATAGTGCTCCATGTCACAAAGGGCATACCCTCAATATCATACTCCACCTACCAATGATCCACAACCCTTCACAATGTCTCCACACACTGCCTCGTTTGTATATGTATCTATTTACCCATTTACTATTGCTAATGTTACTTGTTTTGGCAATTTACTTGCAGTAATTTGTATTTAAGATCTAAGTGCACATTTATTTCCCTTCAGGGCCTCACTGTGTATATCCTATCTATCTGTAAGTTTTGCAGCAGGCCCATGCCCTCCTCTCTGTTTTTGCTGGTTGTATCTCGCAAGTGACACCCACTGCCCCACACTCTACACCTCGTCTCTTGAGACTTTTTCTCCTTGCTGGAGAACGTCTCACTCTAACTAACCGTCGACCGGATGTGTATAATAAAACAATTTATAAATAATCAATTTAAATTATACATCATGCATAGCAATTCAACTCTTATAATATATCATTCAGACAAGGATACAATTCAGGTACAGCATCACATGTGTCTTTTAACAGCTACAGACGAAAACTTGTAAGGTGGCTGAGTAGTACATTTAACAATTCGTCCTCCAACCGATGTTTCCGTGCCCCCCACTTCATGCCCACACGGTGTGGTCAGTTCTAGGTTTCCTACCCAGATTTAACACACCAAGCAGCTCAGTATCCCTGTGCGAACTTTCTTCATTGATTGCAATGTGAGCGGGTGAGTGCATGCTAGACAATAGACTGCGTGCATATTTCATAGCGACTTCATAAACAAGTAGTTCATTCGTGGGCTCCAGATATTTCTAGGGCGTGACCTTGGCTGTAAAAGTTCTGAATATATTTTGAATTGGTCCTACAGTATATCATAGAGTCTATCTGTTGTTTGTGTTGGGGGATGAGACCCCTCCCCCAGCAGCATGCCATCTCCCCTTTTGCTATCAATATTGCTAGCTTGAGTAATTTCCTGTGTGGTGTGCAGATGTATTTTATGTATCCCAACAGTGTCATTTCGGGTCTAGCTGCATCGCACCGTCAATCATATCCGGAAGTGTGGACTCTACCTCTTGCCAGTGTGACATGACTCTACCACAATGGAGAAGGTTAGCTTCAGGGGCACCACTTCTTGGGTGAAGCCACCTGTCCCATTGTGAGTGAACCCCAGGCAACCCCCTGAATGAGCTACACACCATATATGGCACCTCTTGAAACCTCTCAAGTGCCAGATTTCCTTAGTGCTTGGGGCTTTAGCACGCTCACTGTAGGAATTTGTCATGGATACTTGCCGAGACCATACCTATCTGGGCACAGAAGAATTGCCACCTAGTGGAATCTCCTCTCCTAGGTTCTTTCCCCACTATTCAAGTCGAGTGTGTGCCCTTCTTCATCTCGTCCTCGTGTGTGATAAAGTGTTGTGATCAATTGTTTGATAGGCATGGCCCTGATCATCTTCTCTAATGCGCGAAGTATGTCTGGTTCCTTAGGAGAAGAAGGGAGTGCTGTTAAACAGGCCATCCGGAGTCTGTAGGAGGGGTGAGGGTCTTGCTTGGCCCATATTTGGTAGCATGATGAAGTTATAATTTTTGCAAATATCTATCCATTCTTGCAGCCCCAAGTTAGTTGAGCTAGAGCCTTAGATTCATAGGTTGCCAGGAGTTTTGGGTGATGATGCAGAGGTAGGTGTGGCGAATAAAGGATCTACAACTTGGCCATCTCTCAATCTCTACTCCATGCCTTTATGGTGGAAATGGCAGTACCTGAGTTCACTTTCAATGTCTGAGAGATCATGCCTAGGCGAGAGTTGAGTGGGGCAGGAGAGAGGTGAAACCAATAATGGACAAATGGGCTTAAGCACACAGGTGATATTGCTGTACATCAGGGGCTTCCAACTCCCCATTCAGAATGGTAATACTACCATTTCCCATTGAACCCTGGCCTACTTTCCCACCCATACTAAGGGAATTAACTGGGTATGATGTGCGCTGGAAAATGCCATATCAAGCGAAAGCAGTATATTTACAAACAAATATAGAAATCTAGGTAAGACTCCCATTGGTATAAGTAGGATTTGGCCTGCTAATGATAGTGGGAGCGAGATCCAGCAAGTAATCTGATATGTTATCTTCCCTATTGCAGCCCCTGATTTCTCCTTGAAACCCACATTACTCCAAACTCTCAGACATTTAAAAGAGCCGAGGCACCATTCCAATGGGAAATCTGCCTCACATTAGGCAGTATTGTTAACTGAAAGATCTGAGATTTATGCCTATTGGTTACCCTTGAGAGGCTCCCAAATGTAGGTATTCCTGCAATATGGTGTTTAGACATTTTCTTGTGTGCTTACTGTAAAGTGTCATTTTGATGGCATACATCTATATGAGCAAGGGTCAACTTGTGTGGTGTGAGTTATGTTGCTGGAGTTTTGTGGCCAGGGGCTCCCAGGCAAGGGCAAAAGAGACAGCCCTGTCTAGTACCATGGGATATAGGTATATTTGGTGACGTGACTCCGTTAATTTGCTTCAGGCCACATGGGAGGAGTACAATAGTTTCATCCAGCCCATGAATACTTGGGGTATTCCAATTCTCTGTAATAAAGTGAATAGGTAGTTTCATTCCACAAAATAAAACACCTTTGTAGGCTCTATAGAAATTGCAGAGGCATCAAAGTGAGGGTCAGTTTCATGTAGTGTAAGGAGTGTATGCAAGTTATGCGCCACGGTTCTACCTGGAATGAAATCCGATAGTTCTGGTCTCACCATATCACCATTGGAGGCTCGTTGAAATCCCAGAGGACTCACGTGGGCTGCAAAGGCGCAGTTCTGATTTGGTTCATTTTCTATCGTAAAAACTGCACACGGTTGTTAAGAATGGGTAAGACTGCAATCCTGACCAAGTCACATACGGAGCTCCCCCAGGCTCCATATAAGACATCACATTTTTCAACTTGCAAATGGAGTTGCTAAGAATCTTGGTCGATGGGTCAGATCTTTCAATCCAACAATTGTGCATGTGATACACAAATATTATGAAAATCACCTCCTTCACCAATATGAACACTTTCAACAACTGTCTGAAACCTTCTAAAATGGATGTTATCAAACTAAATCCCGAAAAAACGAATACATTTTCATTGCCTGAAAACACCAGTCAAAAGGCAGTACAAATTAGATGAAGGAACCAAAACGTTACTTTTTCTCACATCCTGGCTCAAGAATGTCAAATATCTTGGTTTTTGGATCAACTCAAACGCCACCATGGTAACACACCTTGTGTACATGGTGAAATCACAAGAACAGCATATTTGTCAAAAAAAGGGTCAACTTGTTTTGAAAACATCTTAATGTCTGTGTTGTAATTCAAGTTATTTATTTCCAAAACAGATTATATCAATGAGCTTCTTATCGGAACTCCAAGTAGCTGACTGGACAATTCCATTTCATTTAATTTCATTTTTCAAAGACTCTGTTCCCCCTCTTTTACTTCTCCCCGTCTGTCTTCCCTGCTCTCTTCTTCACGCTCCTACTTTATTGCCCAACCAGTACTGTCTACCCTACTCACTTCTTCATGGAATTACATTTGCATGTTAAATGCTGTGCGATTTGTGTTTTCATGTAATTTAAGGACATATAAGACTACAGCCTTTTGTTTCTGTCAATTATAAAGCACACTCCCAACCAAAGTAAGAGTAGCACTATACATAAACCTCAAATCAATATTTAAATACACGTAAAGATGTTGATCGGTGAACTATTTTACAATCCAGAACTCTGTCCACAATTTCCTCTTTGGACTGGTGATCTCTCCCACCAGTGCTTCCTTTCTAGCAACATTAGCAGAAAATTATAGGAGATTTGTTGTTATTGGTTGCTCAAATGAGGGAATTTCTTTTGTTGGACTCGGTTGCTACACATCTGTCATTGGCATGATCATCCAACAGAAAAATTGACAACACTCTAACCAAAGCATCCTCTCTTATACCTTAACTTCTTCTAGTTTTCAAGGAGGAACTCTTTGCCATCTCCCTATATAAAGAATGTTAATACAGCCACCTCACTCTGACAAACCAAGAGCAACTGGAGAAAAATAAAAGCCTTACCCGTGGAATGGTAGCTCCACAAATACTCTTTAGTGTTGCAGTATCATGGGCCGGTGGGCCTCAGAGGCATCTGAGACAATCAGTGATGATGCTAGGAGAGGAGGTACACACAGTCCATTCCTAAGGGAGCCACTGCAATGGACTCTTAAGAACACCCTGTTTCAAATGAACCCCAATGATCCTTGTCTTGTTTATTTCCATGCAGAGTGCCAAGGGCCTATGAATAGTCACATCCGGTTAAGGAGAGAGCAAGTTAAATCTTCTTAGAGACCAAAGTGTGGCCAATGGATCATTAGCCATTATCCCAGAGAAATTCGATCCCTGGGAAAAGTAACTGACTGTCACATTTTTTGAAGTTCTACTGGACATAACCCAAAGAGTAAATTTATAAACTGAGCTACTGTTTAGGGCATAGCTATAGTGTCCCATCGGTGGTGCTAGGCATAAAACTCATTTTCCCGGCTCCACAATCTTAAGTGTAACCTCTTCAATAGAATGAAGCTACAGTTAAAGTCACTGTGTTACTCATAGTCTTCTCTTTCTAACCTTTACTTACCTAAAGCTTCTTCACAAAGGAGTTGAATGCAGATGTTTATTATGGCTAGTACAAAGAAGTGCCCCTGTTTCACATGCAGGGGCACAGAGTAGCTTGTTTCCTCTTCCAAAACGCAGCTTAATGGTATGTGAAACTTAAACATTGGAAGGAGGGAAAGGAGATGGTTGTCAGGAATAACAGAAACTCTGCCGAGTAGGAGTAACAGAAACACCATATAAATAAATGTATACTACTTCTGCACTCTTTGTCACATCTGGCCTGATGTAAGAGTAAAAAAATAAAGGGAGGCTGAAAAGCATTTCTGGGACACAAGAGAGTCAAAGTGAACAGGTTTCCCATAAACTCTTGATCAAAATGTGACTCGCCCCTGGGAGAAACATCACAAATGTAAAGTTTGCGGATGTTTGTAAGGGAGCCACATAGCCGTCTTGAAAATCTACATGACATTAATATGTCTGGAGACTGCTAAAAGTGCTCCATTGGCTCTGGTGGGATGCGCGAAAACTGGATGGAAGGGCCTTCCCTTCCAAGCTACAGCAATAAACAAGCATTGGCAATGGCAATAAGTTTGCCTTTGAAGGAATGTTGTATAGTAAAGTGAATCATTACAAGTAAATAGCATGTGATTGGATATGCATTTGTGTAGAAACAAAGAAATGTAAAATAATTGTGGTGTAAGTTAAAAGGCCAGGTGACAATTGCACTTTCAAGCCAGACCTAAACATCCATGCAAGTTATTGACTGCCCTCTTCCCATCTGTGGTGCTGCCAGAGAAAACACCGTAAATGATCTAGTTTTCAAAGACAATTTGATAGATTTACATTGTCTCATGTATGCCCCTGAATTTTCAAGTTCCGGCAGCTGGATAAATAAACAAATTTATCACAACTGTGTGGAGGGCAAGCAGTTTTTTTTGTGCATGCACACAGCTTCGGCCCATTTAAAACACCCTAACATGTGGGCAGAGCCAAAGTCCCTCTCTAACTATGCTCACATAATTGGCAATAGCTGCACTGTCAAGACAGATCATAAAAATGCAGGAGGTAATCCCTCAAGCAATAGTGGTTTTAGATGCATCTAAGATGCACATTATTAAAGACTTTCATACATATATGTCTCTGTATGTGTTAGAGACTAGTTTGCTATAATACAGCCCACTTGTTCTCTCTGGATAACACTTGAGAGTGCAAATGTCTTCAACTATGTGTAAGCTCTCTAATGAGGTGAGCGGGCATGGAAAGAAAACTAAAAAAGATATCTTTATTCAAGTGTAATTCAATCAAAACTTTTTGGACAAAGGATCAGTGTGTTTAGAGCATTACATTGTCGCTGTGAAAAACAGATGAGAAGCAAGCAGGGCTTGAAGCTGGCCAATGCATATTGGAAAAGTAATAGCCTCACAAAAGTCACTTTGCCTGAAGTCAACTTCATCAAACAGGAGACCACGAACTGATAAGACTTACATTTGAGATAGTTAATGACAGTGTAGATGCCTCATCTCAATATAGGCCTTCAAACACGAGAAGCAAAGAAGTCTAACAGGCCAGTCATAGATCTATATCCTTAATAGTGGTGAACTTGGACTCCACAGGGACATTTCAGTAAACACTGATTGCTGGCAAAAGTACTTGCAGGTAGCTACCTGAATATATGGTTATGGCAAATGCTTGGTAAGGGAAGTGAAATCTCCCTCAAGCAATAGGGTAATGTCCTTAGCAATGCCTAGTAGGAAAACAGCAAACCCTTGCTCTTATACTGGGAGCTGGATTTGTTGGTGGGCACCAGGATATCCAAGTTAACAGGCGAGAGGAGTAGATGAGCTTTACAGGGACCAGGAACGCAGTTACTGTACTAAGGGGTTAGAACCTGTCCCCATTCATGGTCGGCAAGTCTCGCCTTAGCAGAACATGAAAAGCCTCCTACCACAGAAATTGTGGAAAGGCAAGGCTGGGGCCACCAAGATAAAAGAGCCCTTGCGACAGTTCTTGATATTTGTAAGATTCTCAGGAAGGGATAGGCCAGAAGGCTTAGGGAAATCTTTCCAATCAGTTCAGCATGAGCCCATCAGCAATGGACCCTCAGCGCTTGCCAATCTAAGATGTGAAGTTGTCAAGATATGTTGCAAAAGTGTGCCCCCGAATATCGAATCAGCAATATTGATGGGACACAATATCGAGAACAGAATACTAAAAATAAATTATTGACAGGTAAGTCAGTCTAGATCTTCTACTTCTAACTCCACATATATGTAACTACACGGTACATATATCTTCAAGGTACCTAGATTTGGAGTTAGGTATAGCAAATCTATACTTCCCGATATGCACTTACCTTTTGATATTTTGTCCCTTAATATTCTGTCCTAGACATTAGTATGCCACAATATTGTTAGTGTTAATATTCAGTAGTACAATCTGTTGCAAAGGGATCAATCTCCAGGCATTCTGGGCCTTCAGTAATTTGTCACTGACTTACACTGTCTATCTTTTTGATTCAAAACCTCTGCAAGGTGACTGACCAGCAGGACATGCCATGAGAAAAGATCCATTCCTTCAACTCTATTGAGTTGTGGAGGAAAGGATTTCCCATTTTCAGGCCTGTGCCTGTGGTGACGTTAGTGTTCACTATTGATCCAGCGTAGTCACCTGGCCCTTTTTGCAAGTTTATCCCCAAACTTTTTGCCTCCAATTTTTCTGATCTGTTTTTTTTTACTTTGCGACTCTGGGCACTTAACCACTGTTGACTAGTGCTAAAGTGCATATGCTCTCTGTGCAAATTGTAATTCTGATTGGTCATCCATGATTGGAATATTTGATTTATTGTAAGTCCATAGTAAAGTGCACTTGGTGTGCCTAGGGCCTGTAAATCAAATGCTACTCGTGGGCTCTCAGCACTGGTTGTGCCACACACGAGAAGCCCTGTAAACTTGTTTCAGGCCTGCCATTGTAGTATCTGTGAGTGCAGTTTTAAACTGATATGTCGGCCTGGCAAGTGCACCCACTTGCCAGGCCCAAACATCTCCTTTTACTGCATGTAAGGCACCCCTAACGTAGGCCCAAGGTACCCCAATGTGCATGGTGCAGTGTATGTGAAAGGTAGGACATGTACTGGCGTGTTGACATGTACTGGCGTGTTTTGCATGTCCTGGTAGTGAAATACTGCGAATATCATTTTTCACTATTAAGGACTAGCTCTCCCATAGGCTACTATTAGAGCTGCCGTGTAACATATTACAAGTGTAACTTTAAATTGGGAACAGCTGGAGATTTGGAGTTTGGGCTACTTGAGCTCAGAATATAAAAACACATATATTATTACAGATGTTTTTTAAATTGTGTGTTGGACAATGCCACTTTTAGAAAGTGAGCATGTTCTTGCTTTGCCAGCCTGTGCCTCTGCCTGACTGTGGAATTAATGTCTGGGTTAGACTGACAGAGGCCTGTTTTGTGAATTCATCTAGAATATCATAAAAAGGGAGTTGAGGTGTGCCCTGCATATCCTGATGGCCCATCACCAGGTTGATGGGCCTTCCTGAGCTCAATTGGTGAGACCAGTTGTCACTAATAGCTGAATAGGGCTGTGCCTGTCCTCTCACAATGCTGTCTCCACACCCGGAAGCATGTCTGGAGCCAAGGCCAGGCAGAACAAGGACTTGTAAACAACAAACACTTTGTTTTGAAGTATGCAGACTTCAAAGGCCAAAAGGTGTGTAAGTATTGGACCTAAAACACCAGACTTTTAGAACACTTCTGGATTGAGGACTCTGCCAAGAAGAAGAGCTGTCAGGAGGAGTACTGTCCCTTTGCTGTGTGTTGCTTAGCTGAGCTGGCCTGTAGTTGCTACTTCTGTCTGTGGGCAGTGAAGGAACTGGACTTTGCTATTTTGATACCTCTTTCCATGTTTCTCCAAGGTCTTGCGTGTGCCTTCCTCCTGTTGAAAGTCTCAGGGCCATCAAAGACTTCACCTACAGCACCTGGACTCCATTGCTGGGAGTCCGGAACCTGTCAAGTGGTGCCAATTCCAGTTCTGGGCCACCGGTGGTGTTTGCTGGGCTGTAACTCCTTGAATAGTATTCACTACGCTGTCACCGACAACGCTGCTTGCACCGACGCCATGGTCACCACTCGCTGAGTGAGTGCAGCACCTACCCCGACGACACCGCAGCCCTAGTCTCACCGATGTTGTCACATCTCGCTGAACTATTCGCCTCTGCTTGCATCGTTACCGTGGGCACCGCCTCATCACACCGACTTTGACAGTGCCGCAACGTTGACCTCACCGCTGCCAAAGCGTGCCCCTGATGCCCCTATCAGCACCGCAGCCGTGGTCACCACCTCGCCACACCTCCATCGGTGACATTGCATCACCGGGCTGCTGACAACAGTGTTATCAACTCCAACACCAGCGCTCCGCACCGACGCAATGCCACTGCATGCAACAAAGTCACAGACACCACATCATGAAGTGCACAACGCACCGCCCGCAATGACACTGCACCCCTGCACTAACGACATCAGCGCTCCTGACTTCGATCTCACATGTAACGCATGTGACTTCAAAGACTCACTGGCTTCTGCACTGACTTGCTTAACCAACGTCTGCGACGCCTCTTCACTGCACTTCACCACAAGGTTGTCGAGGCCTCTTCAACTCCAAGGTACCATTTGCAGGTCATGCCCGACACCATAGCTGGCTCTCGACTCCACCGAGGTCGGACTGAATTGCTCGATTTGTTGGTCATGGCGCCGCAATAGCTCTTGTTGGCACTGTCGACTTCAAGGAATTGTATTTTTGAGATATTCTTTTAACGTTCATATCTTTGCTTGTGTATTTTGGATTCTTGTTGTTTTTGTCTTGTTTTGTTTAGATAAATATTGATGATTTTTCTAAACTAGTGTGGCGTCCATTTTGTAGCGTTTTCACTGTTTTACTGCTTGTGTTTTGTATAAATACTTTACAAATTGCCTCTGAGATAAGCCTGACTGCTCTTGCCAAGCTACGAAAGTGATGATTAGGTTTTATTTTAGACGTGTAATCCCCTTACCCTGACTAGAAGGAAGGGTCCCTACTTGCACAGGGTGTATACCACTACCAACTATTTCAAGTTTAACTTTCAACTTACTGCTCACTCATCTATCCCGCTAATTGTAGTGGCCCCCCTACAGCTAGCCAGATTATAACATTACCTTCACCCCAGAGGTGAATGATCCTTTGATGGATCTTTCTCCACTGATAGGAGGGGTGGGAATTAGGATGTTCAAAACACAACGTTAGCCACCCAGTGAAAAACATTAATTGGTGACTAACTCTACACTACTCTCAGGACCATACTGTAAAAATAAAGTATAGCCATGGGGAGACCCAATCTTCTATAGCAAATAAGTCTAACTAGAATGATACAAATTAGAAGTTCTGATAATGTGACATAGCATAGAGAAAGCGGAACTTGATATTCTGAAAAGATTTGCTGATTTTCCCTACAGGACATTTAGATTCCAGGTGTAATTTAATACAGTTTCAAATAAAGAACATCAGGACACAATAACAGACTCGGGCAATTTTAATAGTTATTTATTGAATTAATGTTCCAAAATGTATACAAATAAGCAGTTTCTTAGGCATCTCAGTCAAAAATATTAAAGCATGTTGTACTAAACCACACATTTAGTCAGAAGTTCAAGTCCAAGAGCCTGTTTTTAAACACACATCAGATACGAGATTATAGGCTTCTACCACCATTAAAGGCAGATGACTAGCTAAGACCTTTTTAACGACATCTAAAGATTTAAAGCAAAAGGGTAAGATAATCAATTTTAAAGTCCTCTAAGGGCGAGTCCATGAGCATTTGGCAAAAAGAAAAAATGAAGCAAAAATCAATTAGTCAGGCAAAGAAAGATTCCATGTCAACTTGAATGCAGCAGCATTAGCAAAAAGGCAGTCCAAGATAGGATTTAAAGGATGATTATAAAATGATAGGAAAAGAGTTCAATTTTCTCCTATGGAAAGGAAATAAAACAATGGTTTGTCCCAAAGGAAAAATAAAAAATAGCGATGCCTTGACAGAAGTGAAAAAGGTATGGCGTTGCCCCTCCTTTGGGGTTCTTTTTTTATAGTCCCTATGACACCTTAATGCTTTGGTGTCATTCCACTAGTCGGTCCATCCTATGATTAGTTTACATATGTAGTCACAAAATACATTTAGGTACTCCTGCATTCTTTCCCAAGCACTTCATGTCAACAACTTAGCTTTTCAGGTCTCACAGGTTTGTCTACAGTAAAAAATATACAATGCAACAGATTATGGCATTGGATGAGAGTTGATTTTCCAACTGAGACATTTCACCATGAACTTTAAAGGAATGTCCTCTGTATATATACTGAAACATGCATAGAACAAATAAAATAACATTTGCAAAATGTCAATGAAATATGCTTCATAAAGGAAAATTGCAGATCAAGAAAGAACATGTTTAAAGCTTAAAATGCAAGATGGAGTCAGTGAGAGTTCACACCACTCAGTCGCGCACGCCAGGCACATCGGTCATCGGCTATGTGCCCTGCTTCTGATGCTGATGCTGATTCAGAAAACGAGCGGACTGTTGGTGACCGGTTTACACTTCCAGCCATCCACGGTTGAATTATACGTCGAAAAAGCCGAAAACTTTGAAAGTGCAGGCGGGGTGCTGGTTTCCATAAGAGCGCTTTGGGTGCTAATGATCTGCTGGCTGGTGTGCTACATTGTTTCACTGGTATCCGCCTCAGCCTCTGTTAACTTGGTGATACAGCCGCGCGAAAGAAATAAGCGTGCCGGATTCGGACCATGACGACCAGGGGCGCCAAAACAGGCAAAGGCAACAAAACAAGAGCAGCCCAAGCCAGCATCCATTCCGGAGACGTTGGACCAGCAGAGAATCTACCCAAAGGTAAACAGGAGGTTAGTGTCAACAAGGAATATGTGACACTATTGCGAATGTTATTTTCCCGCATACCAATACAACGCATTTTTAATTCCGCAAATACCATTACTCTGCATTTTTTTATGACGATACCAAGATAACTAAAAAACGTTTTAGAAATGAAAAAGTACATTTATAACACATCTTTTTAGCACGAATGCATTTTCAACTAATATAAATATGCAATTATGCTTCATTTTAATAAAGTACACAATAAACTGTCACTGATGTTTTGAAAAATGTGTTTTCGATATGCAATAAATAAAAAAAGTACTTGAGCACTGGGACGGGACAGTGGGAAGAATAGGGGTTTTGGGTGGGGAAGTAATTTAAATTAATACTCGAGCACTGGGAAGGGACAGTGGGAAAAATAGGGGTTTTGGGTGGGGAAGTAATTTAAATTAATACTCGAGCACTGGGACGGGACAGTGGGAAAAATAGGGGTTTTGGGTGGGGTAGTAATTTAAATTAATACTCTAGCACTGGGACGGGACAGTGGGAAAAATAGGGGTTTTGGGTGGGGAAGTAATTTAAATTAATACTCGAGCACAGTGTTTTTTTTTTTACATATATACTATTGAAACATAATTTTGTTGGATTTGCGCCAAGACTTCAATTCGAGATTTAAGGTAAGATAATTAATTAATTCAGCAATTGCCTAACCTCCTTCATTTGGCTACACACGAGCACACCATCATTTTTAATCATCAAATAGCAATGCAGAGTCTTGAATCCGAGCATTTAGGTAAGTTTCATTTTTAAATTTTAAAAATGTCCTCCTTCCTCTGGCTACACCTCCCAAATTGTTTCATTTAAAGTGTGGAAGGCATGTGGCTGGCACACTATCATTTCTGTAATTTGCACACGACGTGAGGATGCAAGAGTTCGGAAGGCGCAGCAGAAACGCGAGCACAACATCTTTTTTAATTGTCTTAAATGTGGAATATTTGTATTGCGGAGTTAGTGTATTAGGAGTGAATGTATGAGCGGAATGAAAGAAATCGGAATGAAAGACTTTGCGGAGTAAAGGTATGCGTGAAATAGGAAGTCATTATAAAAAATGCGGAGTAATGGGTATTCACCGTCAACAAGAAGACAACTGGGAGACTTGGGGGGGTAGAGTTCAAAAGGAAGCTGTATGATCTCAGCCTTCTGTAGCCAAACTGTTTTCAGGAGTCAAGGCACCACCTTTTGAGATAGAATCCACATTAAACCCCCCCCCCCCCAGAAAATGTACTTGAAGGTTCACCGCTGGTGAAACTAAATGACCCGACTTTCCAGCAAGAAACAATTACACCAAAGGAAATTTACACAGTGATTCAATCAGCAGAGAAGGGGACCCCAAGCGGACAATGTGAAGCCTCGGAAGAACTGACAGTGCCTTCTTATCTGGCTACAGAAGGAAATACTGGGGGTCCAGCCGAACAGGGAAATTCGGCATCTTTGGCCCTCACGGTCCAAATGCCCGAATATGAATCTGATAATACATCTGGTCTCCTGGAGGGAGCTCTTAAACTCCTGCAGCTGGCATCGACAACTACATCAGGAGCCTGGAAGCCAAGCCTGGTCTTCAAGACCCATGGGCCCCGGAGCTAGGAGTTGACATTTTTTATTCGGTGTTGAATGGCTCTGGGACTACCACTGACGAGGGTGGATCTAACACAAGCGAAGACAATAGCGATGAAACACCTATAGACACAGGAACAGTGCAACGCCCAAAGAAGACAAGAAGCAAGGCAAAAAGGCTTAGCCAGCCTAAGTGGGATTTTTCAGACTCACAGATGTCTTATCCCCTTGATGAGGATGCCGCTCATGCACCGCTTTGGGAGAGCGTAAAAAGTGCACCAGAAGACACGGCAGAACCCATTTAGCTTCCATCTTAGCCTCTATAAAAGAATTTCAAGAGGAGGTTCGCTCTGATAACCGCTCAGCCAAGGGGGCCACAAAACAACTACAAGGGGGCATGAGGAAACTGAACAAATCTGTACTGACATAAGTACATGGTTGAAGGCTGTACAGAGAGTTTGTAATCAGAAGTCTCCTCTGTAAAAGACCAAGGCTCCTCTAATGCTGCTTGTCTGTCGGATCTAATGACAAAAATGGAAAAACAGGAAAATCGGCAGCGCAGGAATAATCTCCGTCTACTTGGAATCCCAGAAGGAGTGGAGGGAGAAGATTGACGGCACTACATAGTGAAACTCCTACAAGAATCCTTTCCTGACCAACTGATTTGGAACTGGGACCGCAAAGTGCAGCGAGCGCATCGCTTTCCTTTCAACCTAAAACAACAACGTGACTGCAGCAGTCTTTCCGGAGGAAAACCAAGGCGTTCCTAGTATACTTCGGAAACTTTCTCCTCAGGCAGTTGGCTTATGACCAAGCCTTCCTAACTCCCTGAAGGGGTCTAATGGTGTAATTTATTTTGCCAATCCTGACTTTTGCCATCATACAGTAGAGCGAAGATGGGGTCTGCATCAGCTAATCACCCCTTTCCAACAGCTCGGAGCTCAAGTGTACTTAATGAACCCTGTCAGACTGAAAGCTATTTTAAATGGGGCTTCCCGAATTAAGGCTGGGGAATACCTGGGAGAAATCAAGTCAAAAACGTGTTTGAGTTAAACTGCAGGTGATTATCCCCTGCTTCTGGAAAAAAGGCTAAAAGTCACTGCTCTCAAACCTTGTTCCTTTACTCTCCTCTTGTGTTCTCTTGCTTTGACTAGCCTTCTCATGAATCTATTATGCAGCTAAACGTCTGTTTCACTGGGTATATTCATAGTAGGATTAGGCAAATAGGTATCTGAAACAGGGAATGTTCTTGGGTATATATCTCTCTCCACCTTGTATTTGTTTTTCCCATTTTTTTTAGCAGGACCTGATATAGCCGTAACTCTATACACTGTTCTAAGGCTTGGCCAAGCAGCGGGGGCCCATTTCTGACTACCATCATTCAGGGCTTTCCTGAAAGCTCTAAGTTAGGGAGGGGGGTGCTGGGGAGGGTGGGGAATTGTCTTGAGATGGACAGACTAAGGATACCTGGTTTTATTGCACAGTCACTCGTTAAAGCACTTGTGAAAGTATATAACCACATAAAGTCCGGTGTCTTGAAAGGGCTAAAAAATGACAAAAAAGGAAAATGAAATGCACAAAATAGGACTACTAGGGTGAGGACCTTCTCAAGGTTTTTTTTTGTAATATTGATTATGTGGGGAACACAATTTGTTTACAATGGCCCAACTGTCTATAAATGTTCAAATGAATAAGATAAATACCCTCAGAATTGTTTCAGTCAACATATGTGGGCTGAACAAAGCTATAAAGAGACAAAAAGTAGCAGAGGGCTAGCGCTTTCTGGGGGATGATATTGTCAGCCTCCAGGAAACGCACATTGAAGGATCACCAAAGCATTTTCTGAATTCATTGGGATATAAAGTCATAGGGGGGACTACACAAGGTGCTAAAAGAAAAGGCGTAGGGGTCATGGTTGAAAACAGATTTCCTTTAAGATCTACCCGTGTGAAATCCGACTCTTTGGGCAGATGAGTGATAGCGGAATGTTGCTTACCCCCAAATTTACTTTATGTTCCATCTATGGAAGTAATCCAGACGACCCCAGGGTTATTAATTGGATTACAGGAGAACTTGCCCACTGGCCCTCCCCAATTGTTATCTGCGGCGACCTTAATATTAGTTTACCTTGCAACTGGAAAGCTGATGATAAATGGACTTATGTTGTCAGGAAGCCGCAAGTATACCAAGCAATATTAAATCTAATATAAACTCATGGGCTTAGTGATGATTGGGCTAGTTTAAATTCTACTCTGCCAGGTTACACCTATTTTTCTGCCCGCACCATTCATTATCTAGGTTAGATTATTTTCTGGTCTCATACTCTCTACTACGTGATTGTGCTATAGACATTGCCCCGTGTTTTATGTCGGACCACAGCCCACTTATTTTAAATATGCAGGGACTTGGAAATTGGAGGGAAATCCCGAAATGGAGCTTTGGCAAAGCTTTACTACAAGATGCAGGAAATCGAATACACATGCAGGCATGGATCCAAGAATTTCTTGAGCTAAATGTGGGGTCAGCCTCAATTATGACGGTATGGGACACATTAAAAGCGGGCATCCGGGGAGAGACCCTTAGGTTTTCGATAAGGAAAAATAAGAAAGAAAAAACATTGATATCTGAAGTTCAGAAAAAGCTAAAAAAAAAAGCAGAGGAAAAACGAATTCAAACAGTTCAAATAGGGGCGGAAATAGAACTTGCGCAACTTGAAGTGACAATCCTTACAGCTGAAATTGAGTCTGTCTTCGCGAAGAAGGTTGCAGCTAAGTGGCCTCGACACGGGAGAAAAACTATGAGGGTAGTGAACTAATTGGTCATCATTTGGCACTTAGAACCAGGCAGCAGGCAACAGCCAATGAAATACTTTCGATCCAACTTGTAACTGGAGAGGAGACCAATGACCCAATTAAAATCCAAAGGGGATTCCGAGAGTTTTGTTCAAATCTTTACTCCGAGGAGAACAACAGTCTGGCAGACCTAAGAGAGGAAGAGATCAATGAATATTTAGACAAAATCACTTTATCCCAACTTATCCCGGAAAACTGTGACCAACTTGAGGATCCTCCGACCAGGGAGGATATCGCCGAAGCTTTAGCTAGTCTGCCGGATGGAAAGGCCGCAGGAGTTGACTGTATCCCTGTTGAATTTTATAAAAATCTTTGCCCCCCCAAATAAAGACTATTTTCACTTCTTTTGTAGCCTCCATCTTCAAAGGGGCTTCCCCACCTGCTTCCTGGTCCAATGCTAAAATTATAATCTTCCCTAAAAAAGATAAATCACCACTAGAAATGGGATCGTACAGGCCGATCATTCTCATTAGTTGCGATTTGAAGATATTTTCTAAAATCTTTGCAATTAGACTATCTTCAATAATCGAGTCCCTGGTGTCGGAATGGCAACACGGGTTCATTCCCAAGAAAGGCACTACCGAACACATTCGACGGACCATTACTTTATTTGACGCAGCTCAGGTAACAGGAGACCCATGTTGCTAATTTTACTAGATGCTGAAAGAGCATTAGACCGGGTCTCCTGGCAGTTTCTCTGGGGTGTTATGAGAAGGATGGTCTTCAGGTCAAAGATCATTCAAGCTATTCAAGCCCTTTATCTCAACCCGACAGCCAGTGTATCAATAAATGGGAGGCTAACTGAACAGCTCGGAATTTCACGGAGCATTCAGAAAACAAAATAACAGAGAACAAGACGATAAAGATAACGCCTGATGCTCCCTGAAGAAGGGCTCTCAGCCCAAAATAAATAGGAGCCCAAAAGGCCATGTTAAAGAGGAGAATGTACAAAGAATACCTTGATTCGAAATGAAATGAAAACAATTTAAAAAAAGAATACATCAAATAAATGAAGTATGTTTGAAACAAATTGATTGTGAAAACATTTTTTTTGGAGTCCCATTTTTTGAGGAACACAGGTCTGCCCGTGGGGATGCAACCAATTTAGGTTGGAAGCACTGTACTATGTTCATGACCCAGGCGTCTCCAGAACAGAAGACGCCACCAGAGGAGCACCCAAAAAATTTAAAAACAGGTTTAAAAAGGTCTAAGTCAACAAACAAAGAGGTTGTGTGCCGGCCATAATCATTTGAATTCAGATACGTTTAAATTAAGGCACTGATCAATCGTCCCTTTTCGCTTCCGAAATCCATATTGGGAACAAGATAGGATGTTATTTTCCTGGGCCCAGAATTCAAGCCTATTTAGAAGTAGGCGGTCCATTAACTTAGCAGTGATATCTAATAAGGATATTGGTCTATAATATATTACCAATGATCTATTCACTTTTTTAAATATTGGAATTATGATTGTTTTTTTCCAAGAGGGGGAGGGCCTACCTAGGCAAAAATCATTGAATACGTTTGTAATTAGTGGGGCCCATGTCTCTAAGTTAGTTAAAAAGAAGTCAATAGACAACCCATCAGGGCCTGGTGCTCAGAAATTATTAAATTGATTCAAAGCAAGTGTCATCTCCTCCAGACCAAAATGTAGTTATACATCATTGCTAATAATCAGGGGGGCCAGTGGCTCCATGGTGGCATTACCTGGCCTGCCCAACACCTTGCTAAAGGCGTTACTTAAGCCTCCTCTGTGACAGGAATCAGTTGTAATCTCTGGATCACCACTGAGGAAAGGGGCGTTCACAATGTTCCAGAAATCACTACTATTCCTTGAGACTGCTGCCTCAGAAGGTTTTTCCCAAGCCTCTTCTTTTAAGGCTGTGATCCTCTTTGTTCTTATAATTTTATAGGCTAGTCGCAAATCTTTTACCAGTGCTCTATCCCTAGGTTTTGTTTTTAGGGCGCAATGAAGCTTCTTTAGAGCCTTTAAACATATGTAATCAAAGCACTGGAGTGCTAGTGGGGGCTTAGGGGCACATGAGCGAAATAGGCCATTATTAATTTCGGCCAAAATGTGGTCGAAAGCTGAAGTAATATCTGCCATCTGCAATGAGTAGTCTAAACAAGTCAAAATTTAATTGTGCATCTTGGCAACAAAACTAGAAATAAATTTACCGGTGTCAATCTTCCCCCATTTTAAAACATACCATTCTTCCTTGCAATAGTTGGTTTTGGGGCATAAATACATTGAGTTAAATTGCTTGTGCACCAAGGAAAGTGAAAAGAGATTGCTGCATGGTCACTGAATGCATAGAAGGTGGTGTCAGGATGGAGTATACCATTTCTAATATGTTCTGAGACCAATAGGTAGTCAATGGTTGAATTAGCTGAACGGCATAACAAAGTATATTCAAGTTTCCCTGTCTGAACATCTAATGGATATGCAAACACCAGGTTATGGAACATTAGTTGTCTGTTTAGTACATTACCATAGTTGGAATGACTAAAATGATGTATTGAATCCCCTACAGTATCAACCAAGCCACTGACCCCCAAATGACCTTTATCACATGTGGGCATTAAAATTGCCCAGCCAAATGATATCAATTCCATAAATTGAGATATGTCTTTCTCTATTGGTTCAACAACAGAGGCCATACTTTGCGTAAATTTGTTATTACAAAAACTGATTAAAATCCAATCCCTCCCTATTTGGCCTTTGAATTTGGTAATACAGTGAAATGTCAATGAAGGTAATTAACTTAATTCTTACTGTGCTAGCAATTAGGGTTACTACACCACCACTTTTGCGACCTGCTCCAGATGGAGTTGCTTTGGTCTGGTAAGCACAGTACCCATTAATATGGATTGGTGAAATTTCCCAGGTTTCCTGGAAACATAAGATGGGGGGTTGTTTTCAACGGTTCTGCTAACTTCACGGCCTGGCTCAGCTCCGCCGCAGCACCAGCAGCAAAGGGCCGGGCCTTGGTCCGCCTGTTCCCAGCCGGGCTTGGCTCCGCCGGGCCCCTCCCACCACCAGCTGACGCCCTCAACAGTGCCAGGAGGCGCATAAAGGCAGCGCTAGGGCCGAGTCCGGTGGGGGTTGTTTTCAACGGTTCTGCTAACTTCACGGCCGGGCTCAGCTCCGCCGCAGCACCAGCAGCAAAGGGCCGGGCCTTGCTCCGCCTGTTTCCCGGCCGGGCTTGGCTCCGCTGGGCCCCTCCCACCACCAGCTGACGCCCTCAACAGCGCCAGAAGGCGCATGAAGGCAGCACCAGGGCTGAGTCCTGTGGGGGTTGTTTTCAACGGTTCTGCTAACTTCACGGCCGGGCTCAGCTCCGCCGCAGCACCAGCAGCAAAGGGCCGGGCCTTGCTCCGCCTGTTCCCGGCCGGGCTTGGCTCCGCCGGGCCCCTCCCACCACCAGCTGACGCCCTCAACAGCGCCAGGAGGCGCATAAAGGCAGCGCCATGGCCGAGTCCTGTGGGGGTTGTTTTCAACGGTTCTGCTAACTTCACGGCCGGGCTCAGCTCCGCCGCAGCACCAGCAGCAAAGGGCCGGGCCTTCCTACGCCTGTTTCCCGGCCGGGCTTGGCTCCGCCGGGCCCCTCCCACCACCAGCTGACGCCCTCAACAGCGCCAGGAGACGCATAAAGGCAGCGGCAGTCCCTCGTCCCGCGGGACGCGCGCGGGCGATGCCGGGCTGAGCCCGGGCAGAGGGCGGGCCGTCTGTGGCCGTCCGGGGACGATCTGGGACGGGACGGGCCCCCCCCCTGGCTTGGACTTTCTGTGACTTTCTGTGACAGGTACTGTTTATTTGGGACTTGGACTGGCCGCTGGGCTGTAAGACATTAATTGATCCTGTGTTATCTTGCTGTCGCCCTAGTAAGAGGGGGGTAGGGGTCCAACTTATATAGATATAGAGAGTACCGAGACATCTAGCCATTTAATAGAAGGACCCTTGGTCAGTTTCTCGGGGTGGAGAAGAGGAGAAGACTTAGCCCACAATATCATACATTATGGCTAATCACCCTAAAACACGCTCGGCTATGAGCAAAGTTCTCCATGCTGAAACCCCTAAACGAACTCAGGTTAAATCAAACGATCTAGCCCCGAATAAAGTGAAAAAACCGACTGTAATCGACTTGATGTTGAAGAAGGTCTCCGGGGAAATAGAGCGCATGGAGAGAAGCCTATTGCTTCACCCAACCCCATAGTAGATACGCCAATAGTGTCCCAAGATCTCACCCTAGCTGACAGCGTAATATGACTGGGAATGTAGCTTCACCGAATAACCTAACAGATGCTGTTCCCTGTGCCCAACCCCCTCTTTCCTCGGGGCTAGAAACCTCAGGGCATAGCGAACCAACTCCCCAGAGAAAATCAAAACGACGGGGGAGGACTAAGGGACAACAGAGACAAAATAAGCCACCCACAGGAATTGGCCGAGCTAAAAATAACCAAGAGGTCATCCTGATAGATGAGAGGGTGCATACATCTACAAATTCACCAGGATGGATTGAGGAAGTTTTGGGAGACTTTAAAAAACACTTGGAAACTTTTATAATTGCTCAATTGAAACCTATCATAAGTAGGGTGGACAAAATAGCGAGTGAACTGACTAAACAAAGTAAGACATTAAAACTTACATCTAAGAAACCCCCCTCTGGCCCCAATCAACTCACCAATGTGGCCACTAACAATAATACATTGACAAATAACAACTGTGTCAGTAACATCCAACACGCGATCGCCCAGATACATGACGCCCCAAAAGCTTCTCAAGAGCAGAGAGGGGGATCCAATCTAGAGCAGAGAGGGGGATCAAACCCACAAGACGAGCACTAGGAACATTGAGAAAGTCCCCCTACAACCGCTAATACATAGGGGTCAGGAAGACCATCATTCAAGAAATGGTCCCCTTAGCTCATCCTACTCGGATTTTGATCCTTTCTATCTCGCAGATAGTCCCCCCGCCCATAAATCTACCCCCAGAAGCAAGTCCTTTTGTAATAGTATTCACGGGGGTTCCAGAACTCCGGGCCTCTGACAAAGAATCGCATCCCCAATTACATGCGAAAATCTCCAAGTGGCTGAACATACATAGACCATTAAATAATGGGGAAAGGGGGAGATACTCCATGTAAGGAGAGTTAATTGGCTTGGAGGGAGGCAAAAGGATATAAGGGGGGATTGCATTATAGCAAATTTCAGAGACACCAGACTGGTGGATTACATCCTGAAGAATTCTAACCGAAATCACACCAGTACAATCTGTGCGCTCCCACTTGGGTACTTTTACCCAAGGAGACGGAGCAGTAATATTCCTGATAATGCAATGTGGAATCCAGTAAGGCCTCAATACACCCAAAGACCCAGACCCATAAACTACCCTGATCAGTCTCTTCCCCCACGAGATTATACTCAGTGGAGAAACAGATTTGCCCCTTTGCAGTCGCTCAACGAAAATGACTGACTACCCCCTACAAATAAAGAGCATGCAACACCTACTGTACTAGGGGAATTTATCCGTCCGGCATTAGAGACTGGATCTGTCAGTTCAAGGACTGAGCAAATAGTGAGGATAGAAGAACCTCCTAATCAGAGGGAAGAGAATGACAATACCCTAGACTCCCAAGAAAACAGGGTCTGTAGATTAAAGGTGCCCAGCACAGAGGGAAGGAAAGCTAATAGTGCAGGTCTAGCCTTTCTGTCTTGGAATGTAGCAGGCCTGGGGGGTAAATTTAATAATAAGGAGTGGAAAGAATACATAAGGGGCTTTCATATTATAGCCTTACAAGAAACCTGGGCGCGAGATTCTGATCTCTGCCAACTGGATGGCTATAAATGTTTTTTCAGACCAGCCCAAGAAGTTAGATCTGGGAGGGCGAAAGGAGGTCTAGTAATTTATGTGGATTTAGACCTAAAGGGCACTTGGTTACAACTAGACTGGGCGTCTGATAATATTCAAGCTGTGACATTCCAGGGTCAAGGGCAGTGATTTTTAATTTTAAATTTCTATAACCCAGGCCCAACTGATGGAAACTTCCCTATACTACTAGAGCTTGAGAGTAGGCTAAATGAGGAAACTGACCAAAGGCAGGGGGGGTCTGAACCGATTGTTTTACTTATGGGGGATTTTAACTGTCATTTGTGTTCAAAGTTGTCCCCTATTTCTCCTGACTGGTCTTCTTGCCCTGTAGAAAAGGGACCTCATTTTGATCATAACAGAGAGGGGACTCTGCTGATGAAGCTGTTAGATAGCTTTGCCCTTACCCACACAATGGACCTGTCGCCAACGAAAGTAGGAGAGACTCTCACACCCACATTCAAGGGAAGAGGCTGTGCGTCTATAATAGACTTTATAGTAATCTCTGCCTTTGCCAAAGAGCAGATTTTAAATGTAAGTACGGAGTGGAGCCCCTTTAGCGACCACAATCCCCTTTGTCTTGAAATTAAATACAATGACCTGCCAGAAAAAAATCCAAGGGGGGATATTGTAATCCAACCAACGGACCAAGGGAGGCGCTTAAGATGGGCAATGATCAACCCACAAGATTTCTATAGTTCCTTAGTGGGCAGTGGGAAAGTTTTTATCGAGAGTTGCTTAGACCTGGCAACAGAGGGCAGAGAAGTGGTTCAGGCATTTGAATCCTTAACCAAAATAGTGGAAGGTTTATTAAAAACGAAGAGGCCTACTAAAGAAATATCTTCCCCAAGATGGTTCGATTCGAATTGCTCACGGGCATTGAGACTATTAAAGCAGTGCTTAAAGAAGTCCCCAAGAAATAGGAATGAAATCATCCAATGCAGAAAGAATTATAAAATGCAGGTTAAGAGAAGGAAGTATACACTCCAAAAGGAAGTCTGGGCAGACCTCAGAGAAGCAGGAGAAAATAGGGACTATGCCCAATTTTGGAGAATTATAAACAGACCCTGTTTTCAAGACTCAAGTTCCCCAGTTATTAGTACTAACATACTCCCAGATCAATGGACTAATCATTTCAAAAGTCTATATAATCAACTGGAGGTAGTTAGCGGGGTTGGAACCTGGGAGGGCCCCCAGAGCAACTGAGTTAGAATTCGGTCTGCCGGAAGTCTTAAAGGCAGTGCTAGGGCTGACGCGGAACAAGGCGCCAGGCCCGGACGGCACGCCCCCAGATCTATTTTTGAGTAACACCGACTTATGGGCACCGATTATGACCAGTCTACTTAATGCTGCGATCAAATCTGGTCTTCCACGATCTTGGTCAACTGCAGTGATTGTTCCCATATATAAGAAAGGC
Source organism: Lissotriton helveticus (assembly GCF_964261635.1). NCBI lineage: Eukaryota > Metazoa > Chordata > Amphibia > Caudata > Salamandridae > Lissotriton > Lissotriton helveticus. The sequence goes on from NC_136059.1 coordinate 1,689,126,413, forward strand.
TGTAGGGACAATCCACAGTGTTACAGGCCAATCTCGCTGATTGATGTTTCAGCTAAACTTTTAGGCAGGGTAATTCTTAACCGTCTGATAGATTGGACTGAGGCACACAATACCCTGGCGGATACCCAGTATGGGTTCCGAATAGGCAAGTCAACTAGTGACCAATGTTTAAATTTATACCTTCTAGTGGCCAAATACACTAAAGCAGATAAAGGGACCATGTATATGGGTTTCATGGACCTCGCAGCAGCATTCGATAATGTTAATACAACTAAACTCTGGGCACTTATGTTTAGACTAGGAATTGACCCAGACCTGATTAATATACTGAAGGAACTTCATTGGAACACCACTGCCAAGGTCCGCTATAGCTCGGGGGGGGCAGGTGAGTACAGATCCCTTCCCGTGCACTAGCGGGGTGAGGCAGGGGTGTATCCTGGCTCCATTCCTTTTTTCTCTTTACATAAATGACCTGGAGAGTGCGCTGCTGAAACTGGGGACTGACTGCCCGAGGGTGGGATCGCGTCATATACCGGTACTCTTGTAAGCGGATGACGCAGTCCTTCTTGCTCGCACAGCAGTGGGTCTCCAGCAGCTAATCAGTGGCTTTGCGAGGTTCATGAAGGATCTAGATCTCTCTGTTAACATGACCACGTCTTTTATTATGCTGGCAGGGAAAAAACCTCACAAGAGATTTGCGTTCAAAATAGGAAATTACGCCTTGGACACTGTAAATACTTTCCCATATTTGGGTCTTTTGTTCGATAGAAAGATTAGGTTTGCCCCGTTGATTGAGGAAAGGGCCAGGAAACTTGTTTCAGTGAACGGTGCCTTATTAAACTTTGCGAGAAGGATGGGTCGCTGGTCCCCTGAGCAAGTAATGACATTGTATAGAGTGGTCAGTACCTCTAAAGCTATTTATGGGGCGGAGGTGTGGGGTTTCAGGGATGCACATCAGATACAAGTAGAGGAGGATACATTTTTAAAGAAACTTTTAAGGTTACCTCAGAGCATCCCGGCTGCAATTACACACAAGGAGCTTGGCATCCCATATATTTCGGACCTCATCAAAGTGAGACCAATTCTGACCTGGTTTCGAATTTGGCTAAATCCAAACGCTGAATTATCCACACAGATTATTGATGATTGTCTTCGGAGAGACAGATGGCAGCAAATCCCTTGGTTAAAATACATCAAAGACACCCTAGAGTCTATTGATCAGAAAATGTTATTTACCGACCCCTCAAATATTGACAGCTCTTGTAAAAATCGTGTCCGGAAGCAGTTATTGGAAAAATATGAGGTTAGGAGGAATCAATTTGACTCTAATAAATCATCTGTAGTAGCACACTCGCTTGTGAGTAATGAAATAGGCATGGAACCGTATCTCTTTTTAATGTACAGTCAACATGAGAGGTTTTTAATGACTTGTTTTAGGCTCAATCTGTTACATAACTTATTAGCTTACCCGTCTGGTTTTACGTTAACAGTTGAGCAGAAGGGTGCCTGTGGCTGCGACAATAGGTCTCCGCAGGACACCTTTCATTTTGTATTATTATGTTCTTTTTATAAAATTCCGCGTCGGCGGTTTTTGGTGGACATTTTAAAGGAGTCAAAAATTTTCCATGCTAAAACTGCCTTACTATTCTTGCAAAGAGCAACCGAGATGCGCACTCTGTGTTCTATTTTGAGTTTTTTAAAAATTGTGGTCAGATTAAGAAATACCAGGGGCTAATGTAGGATGAAATGAACTAGCAGCTCCCTTCTTCCGTTTAATGTTTGCAAACAAGGACATTTTTTAACATATGTTTTTAATACTATAATGTTCAGAGTGTTAATGCAAAATGATCATATGTGGATTTGTAATGCATTGTGTATTTTTTTTATGATGGTTTTTAACCACCGAAATAAATAAGAACTGAACTGAACTGAACATAAGATGTCATAATTAGAGACCAGAGATAGCCAATCATTATTACACTTCTTCTGATTATAACCTGCAATATTCCATGAGACTATACTTAAGGTGGTCTGCTCCCCATTCGCTATTTCTTGCTGTAAAGATGGTAACTTTGGACGGGTGTGGAATTCTGTTGGGAATATCATATTGTTAGGGGGAAAAAGTCAATCACATTCCTCTAACCCAATCAATGGTGCATATCTATTACTTGTCATAAATGCATCAAGTCATTATTTAAAAAAAAAGAATATATATATATATATGTATACAGTGATCAAGGGCATCCGCCCGAAACGCGTCAGTCCGCTGCGCTGTTGAACTTGGTGCAATAAAACTCCTTTGCCTTATCTTTGGGATTTGTCTGGTCTCTGTTCACCGAAGTTGGAGGTTCGGGGGCGGGGCATGAGGTGACATGTGTGCAAACACAGCCTTTGGTGCGTTTTAGGTTGGGGAATTAATTCCTCTTCAATCCTGAGGTCCCCTGTGAGCCAACTAGCCCACCAGGTACCCCCAGTATGCGCCAGAGAGCTGCGTTGCAGAGAGGTGTTCAGAGGGCACGCCCCCTTTTTACAACACTCTGCAACGCAGCTCCGTGGTGCTTACTGGAGGGGACCTCTGGATTGAAGAGGAATTAATTCCCCAACTTAAAACGCGCCACAGGGCATATTTGCACACATATCACCTCAAGCCCCGCCCCTTACCTTCACCACTGTGCAAACGCGCCCCGTAGCGTGTTCTAAGTTGGTTGATTGAGTCCCCTTGCATACTGAGGGTCCCTGGGGGACAACTAGCCCACCGGGAACCTCCAGTATGTGCCAGGGGGCTGCGTTGCAGAGAGGTGTAACAAGGGGCGTGGCCTCATTACACCTCTCTGCAACACAGCCCCCTGGCGCGTTTGCAGAGGGGGAACTAATTTCCCTTGCATACGGGGGGTCCCGGGGGCCAACTAGTCCACCAGGAACCTCCAGTATGCCACAGGGGGCTGCTTTGCAGAGAGGTGTAATGAGGCCATGCCCCTTTTTACACCTCTCTGCAACGCAGCCCCCTGGCACGTTTGCAGAGGGGGAACTAATTCCCCTTGCATACTGGGGGTCCCTGGGGGCCCACTAGCCCACCAGGAACCTCCAGTATACGCCAAGGGGCTGCATTGCAGAGAGGTCTAATGAGGCCACGCCCCTTTTTACACCTCTCTGCAAAGCAGCCCCCTGGCGCGTTTGCAGAGGAGGAACTAATTCTATGGCAGGACCGGAGGCTTCTGATTATGCTTTCTGATTTCTTTACTGCACAAACAGCGGCCAAGGAAAGTAAAAGTACAATGGTAAAAAACAACATTTCCCATGAGGCTTTGAACCACGCCTCCAATAATACAGCCAATCACAGTAGTAACAAGCATATAAAGTATAGAGACACTAATCTGGCCTCCTCTTTCTTTGCTGCTCCGCAGCCCAGATAAGTGCTCTTTACTTTGTATGCTTGCACTATTGCAAACCATATCTCATGCTTCATTGATATCGCCTCCGGCGTGTGTGTCATTGTAGATATTAGCGTATTGTATAAATTGGCTTGTTACACAGTGTGTTTGGTGCCCTTCCTGAGTTATCGCAACTTGTTTAACCCGCCCGCGCTGTTAGCGGCGTCCCCTCCCTCTCCGACTTTGGAATGCGGCTTTCTAGCCTGCTCCTTGTCTCCTTAGTTGCTTCTTTGAGCGCGTGTTGCGCTCTTAGGTCCCCGTGTCCCTGACTTCGCTGCTGGCAGCTGCGGCTGCTTGAATCGTGGTCCGCATTTGGAGGGACTTGGCTCCCCCTCGGTGTAGGAGACACACGCCGGGGCCCTGTGGGCCTCCTACGTGCGTCTTCAGGGCTCGCGAGTGTCGTTGTGCGCGCGTTGCCCCGTGATTGGTGCCATTGAGACGCTCTGCCCCCAGCTGAAGTGGGGAATCACGCAGTTTGGCCAGGAGCCGATGGGCCGATTTTAGACTCTTAAGCAGCGTTTTTCCTCCCGATTTTGCATCGGAGGTTTTGAGCATTAACCCTTTCTTCCCAGGGAGTGTGGAAGTAGGGTACATTTTTGGAAACCCTTTTCTAGGCTAGATAAGGGTTATTTACCTCCATTAGTCCTAGAACAGGACTTTATAGCTGGATTTGGACTATTTTACTTGGTATTCTTGGCTCCTGTGCCTGGCACTACCCCTGCTCGACGCCCTTTTCGGGGCTGGCAATTGTGCTTCCCTCTGGGGACCCTGAGTGGAATTTGATAATTCTCTGTGATTATGGCAGCTCTGGATTACTGCGATGAGGAGGTTACTGCGTGTGGTGAGCAGGGCAATGATGACTATTACGAAGAAGAGTCCATGGAGGACATTATTGATAAAAAGCTGGATGCTAAACTTGACAAAGCCCTTTCCTCTGCCCTGCTTCCCTTAGCCAAGAAACTGGAGCTGTTAGTCCCTGGTAGACCTCTCCCTCTTTCTGGCCCGGACTCGTCCCGCCCTCCCCCCTAAAAAGGTGGCTACTGACCCGGCCTGGCCCCAGGCTCAGTCGTATGATAAACTATATAAATCCAAAGAGTCTTCTGTTGGTGACAAGACCTTACCGTCCCGTCCCCCTCCCTTCCCCCCCGGATGATACCACTACAAACACAGATACTGATACGGATTCCTCGCATGCCGCTCCCCTCAAGCGTACTAAGAAACGTAAGCATGCTTCTCCCCCTGTCACCCCTTTGCCCTTCTCTTTTGACCCAACGGATATCGTACACCCTAGACCCTCAGATTGGGTTCCCCCCCTGCTGTGGCGGAATACCTGGAAGCTCACCTCCGCAAGGGTTTTGACAAAGAGGTGAGAGCCCGCCTGAAGTCCGAATGTCCCCGTCCCGATTTGGCCCACAAGGTGGCCGTCACTCCCGACATTGACACTTCCATGACTACTTTCCTCAAGAAATATAAGAAAGACCCCAAAAAAGGGACTGATCGCGCGCTCAGAGCGAGTCAAGAGAAGGTCCTTGACCTTTCAGGCCCGTTAGCCAAGATCCTGGAACTGGCCCTCCAAGCTCAAGAGACTGGGGACGCCATTCATCCTGAGGTCCTAGCGGGCTGGGCGCAACGTGCCATCTGCATGCTGGGAAACGCTAACTGCGCCTTAGCTTCGGAAAGAAGGAAGTCAGACCTGCTCCGGATTGACCCACAGTTAGTGGAGTTGGCTTCTTCAGAACCGGGTCCTTTGGCGGAAGGGCAATTGTTTGGGGACAATTTTGTGAAAGATATTGTGAAATTTGTTAATACCTTCGCGTCCCTTGATAAGTCTCAAGCCTCCCTGAAGAGGGTCTTGCACCAGGTCTCTAATAGGGCCGGACGTGGCAGAGGATGCTCGACCGGCCACTATTCTAATACCAGTCCTCAGAGAGGATACGCACCCAGGCGTGGTAGAGGCTGCACCCAAGAACCAGACCAAGCCGGTTTCTACCCGTCACGATCCCGCGGTTTCAGAGGCCGCTTTAATCGGGGTGTCAACAGAGGTTACAAGAATTTCGACAATCAGTCCTCTGGTAAGTTCTGTGTGTCCTTTGGCTCCTTTAGGGGGCAGGTTGCGCCACTTTGTGAGGAATTGGATGAATCTCACTTCAGATGTTTGGGTCCTTCAGACCGTACAGGGCTACCAGATAGAGATGCTAGAGTTTCCCCTTCAGGCCTTCCCCCCTCAGCCTCTCCTTTTTTCCCTTCTAGAACAGAGTTTTATCGACTCAGAACTGGAAGAATTGTTAACCAAAAGGGCTATTGCTGTCGGACCCTTCGTTCCAGGAGGCTTTTGCAGCAACGTCTTCCTAGTACAGAAGAAAGGGGGCGGTCAACGCCTAGTTTTAAATTTAAGGGACTTCAATCCCAATGTCATTTATCGCCACTTCAAGATGGAGGGTATCCATCTGTTACGAGATCTTCTGTTGGAAAACGACTGGATGGTCCGTTTAGATTTGAAAGATGCCTATCTGACAGTCCCCATCTGCCCCTCACATCAAAAGTTCTTGCAATTCCCTTGGAAAGGGCAGTGGTACTGATACATGGCGCTTCCCTTTGGTCTGTCCTCAGCCCCTTGGGTGTTCACAAAACTTCTCAAACCTGTGATCTCTCGCCTCCGAGAGATGGGAGTGCGTCTCATTGTGTACCTAGACGACATGCTTATTCTAGCCCAAGATCGGACTCTTCTCCTCACCCGCTTAGAATGGACGACGTCCCTGCTGCAGAATCTGGGGTTCGTTATCAATGCCAAGAAATCGGTGATGATACCGAACCAGCAGATGGAATTCCTGGGTTTTTTGATAGATTCAGTATCGGCGCAACTCCTCCTTCCTCTACACAAGATCAGGTCTATCAAGAGGGAAATAAATACCACTTTGGCCAAGGAAATGATTTCATTACGAGTTCTTGCAAGGATTGTGGGCCTCCAGGCTTCATCAATTCAGGCCATTTTCCCGGGCCCCTTACATTACAGGGCCCTGCAGAGACTAAAAATCTTTTATTTACAGAGGAAATTTCATTACGACCATCTCATTCCTCTATCCCCCGAAGCCCGGGAGGAACTTCAATGGTGGCTGGAGCACATGTCAGCCTGGAATGGCCCAGCCATTTTCGGCGCAGCCCCAGATGTGGTAGTCGAGTCAGACGCCAGTCAGTGGGGTTGGGGCGCTCGCTGTGGAGACTTTACCACAGGGGGACGTTGGTCAGCAGACGAACTCTCACTACACATAAACTGTCTAGAGTTGTTGGCAGGGTCCTTTGCCATCAGGTCTGTCTCACCGCTGAAGAGCAATTGTTGTATACTTCTTCGAATGGACAATGTCTCAGCGGTGAGATACATCAATCGACTAGGGGGGACGAAGTCCCGCATGCTGGTACACATTGCGAAGGAATTTTGGCACTTTTGCCTGGATCGCAAGATCTCTGTGGTGGCAGAATACCTTCCGGGGAAATTCAATCAAGTAGCGGATTGGAATTCCCGGTTTCTTCAAGACTTCAGCGATTGGAGGCTCCACCCATCGCTGTTTGCTCAGATCATGACTATGCGAGGCCCCTGTCAGATAGACCTGTTTGCCCCTCGCCTCAATGCCCATCTTTCCCTGTTTTACAGTTGGAGACCGGATCCGATGGCGATGGGAACAGACGCGTTCCTTCACCGTTGGTGACAACAGAGGAATTATGCCTTCCCTCCGTTTGCTCTGATCCCGAGGGTGGCGGCCCTTGTATGCCGGCAGAGGGCGACAATAGTGTTGGTGACTCCGTTCTGGTCGACTCAGTCGTGGTTTCCCACACTGTTGGAGTTATCTGTGGACCTTCCCTTCCGGCTCCCAGTGTTCCCGACGCTTCTGCAGGACCCAGTGGGGTCATGCCATCCCTTAGTACTGCAGAACCAATTGACCTTGATGGTGTGGACGCTCTCCGGAGACATGAGTGCGTTGCAAGCCTTTCACGAGAGGCTGCCAGCTTTATGCAGCAGGCGTGGGCTCCTTCCACCCGGAAACGATACTTCGTGGAAGAAGTGGGTGGGTTGGTACCTTCCAAAGCGGGTGGATCCCGTGGGATCAAATGTAACTGATGTTCTGAATTTTCTGTCTGAATATGCAGCTTCGGGCCTGGCTTACAGGTCGGTTAATAATTTCAGGTCTGCTATTTCTGCTGGTCATGATCACATCGATGGTAAGCCTGTGGGGATGTATCCCTTGGTTTGTAAGTTACTTAAAGGAGTTTGTGTGGCCAACCCTCCTCGGCCCAGGTATTCCACGCTTTGGGATGTTGCAAAAGTTCTTACTCTTTTGGAAACCTGGCCCGATAATGGTGATTTGTCCTTAAAACAGCTTTCTGCCAAGCTTACTATGTTACTGTGTCTCAGTTCATGTCGCAGAGTTTCAGATGTTAGAGCTTTAGATTTGGCAGGTAGGATGTTTTCTCCTTTGTTATTACAAGACGCACAAAGACCATGTCACGCTCAGTGGAGTAGCCCGCTTTTCCACATAATAGCAAGTTATGTGTGTTGCAGTGTCTGAAATGCTATGAAGAGCATACTATTGCATACAGGACTGACCCTTTAGGCCAGTTGCTAATCTCTGTTCAGAAACCCTTCAAACCAGTCGCTGCGGCTACTTAGCCAGATGGGTTCGATGGATTATGTCAGAGGCTGGCATCGATATCTCTGTCTATGGTGCTCATTCAGCTAGAGGTGCGATGGCTTCTAAGGCCTATTTGTTAGGTTCCCGCTTAGAGGACATCCTCAAAGCGGCTGATTGGTCTTCTGATTCAATGTTTAAAGTTTTTTATTATAAACCTATTCCTCATGTTTCTGATGCTGTGATTGATGAGCTTTGAACCAGCATAATCAGAAGCCTCCGGTCCTGCCATAGAATACACGACAAGAATTTTAGATTCTATTAAGGACACGGAGGTGAGGATTATCCCACCGTTGGGACAGTTATGCAACTGTAAAGTTGTTTGAAGTTATGTTGTTTAACAACTTTGTACCCACCCAGTGAGAAATGTAGTGGTGGGCTCCTTTTCTCAAACTTCTTTTTCTGTTTCAGGAAATGATTCCAACAAAAGTTGAATGCCTACTCTGGATTGAGCTACTGTACCTTCCTGGCAGAAGATGATTCCTTCGTGGTTATGGATTGTTCTCCATTGAGAATTCCTACAGGAACTGTTTTTTCTCTCCGTTGAGAGTTCAAGACTTGGTTTATTATGATGAGACTGTTCGCGCAAAGAAAGAGGAGGCCAGATTAGTGTCTCTATACTTTATATGCTTGTTACTACTGTGATTGGCTGTATTATTGGAGGCGTGGTTCATAGCCTCATGGGAAATGTTGTTTTTTACCTTTGTAGTTTTACTTTCATTGGCTGCTGTTTGTGCAGTAAAGAAATGAGAAAGCATAATCCTCGCCTCCGTGTCCTTAATAGAATCTAAAATTCTTGTCGCGATAGCTAGAACATTTTGTATTCCCCTTGCATACTGGGGGTCCCATGCCGCCCAGCGACCTCCCCGTGACCGCCGCGGGCGCAGGGCACCCAGAAGGACTCAACACCAAGCATAGGAGGGACCAGAGCGACCCGGAGATGCCCCAGAAGAAGTATAAGGCCCCGACCCCGACTGCGGCAAGGTGTACGGCAAGTCCTCGCACCTGAAGGCTCATCTGAGGACGCACACAGGTCAGTCCGGGCGCAGCGTGAGGGTGAGCTCTCCAGCCACGGTTGAGAGCGCAGCGTGGCAACAGCGGGAAAGCCTCCTTCGAGCCGCAGCTCGAGGCAGGGGAACCGCGGGACATCCAATTCTTGATTTGTAAAGCGGCCCAACGAAAAGCGGCAGTGACCGCCAGCCAACTGTCAACAAACCAGCAAGGACTCTCATGGACCTCTTTACTTTTTCTTTTGTTCTGGCCACCATTTTGCTGCTGCTCTCGCCCGCTTTTCTCTGGACCCTGACCCGCCATCTTGTCCATTCCCTCGTCCTTAACCCTTTTCCCTCGTTTACCCCTTGACGATCCTCCGACCCCACTTAATGGAACTCTGCTCTCCTTTTTTTTTTTTTGGTCTTGACCTGAGAAAATCTACTATGTGTATATATGTATATAGAGATAACTCTAATGACTGGTATATGCAGTAGACCTTTGCACTCTACCATTCCTATGTGACTCTTAGAGTATATCCATTTGTATCTCTTCCTTGAGTTACTTTACTACTTGTACATTTGCAATTTTTCTTTGTTTGTATCTTCTCCTTGTGTGACTTTACATCTTGTACATTTGCAATTTTTTTCTGTGTGTATCTTTTATGTAACGCATGTAATCCTAAGTCCTTATGTGTTGCAACTGGCGCTTATGTAAAGCGCTCTGACACCTTCGGGTAAAGTTCGCGCTATATAAAATCGCATTAAATAAAAAGAATAAAAAAAAAAACTAACCCACCAGGAACCTCCAGTATGCGCCGGGGGGGCTGCGTTGCAGAGAGGTGTAATTAGGCCATGCCCCTTTTTACACCTCTCTGCAACTCAGCCCCCTGGCGCGTTTGCAGAGGGGTAACTAATTCCCCTTGCATACTGGGGGTCCCTGGGGGCCAACTAGCCCACCAGGAACCTCCAGTATGAGCCAGTATGCGCCAGGGGGCTGCGTTGCAGAGAGGTGTTCTGAGGCCACGCCCCTTTTCCACTAAAATATGCCCACAACCATCCTCCTTTAGGGAGTCTAAGGAACAATTTAAAGCATTAAAATTGGAAGACCCACCCTCCCCGTCTTGGCATTATAAAAATTGATTATAACAAATGAAAATGCTCTCCCCATGTGCAATTTTATACCCTGAAATACCTGAGAATCACTCTTTAAAATCCGTCAATCCGTACATAATTCTAGGTCCACATATATGAGAAGGCCCCACTAGCTCGACCCATAGTTGAGTCTGACGCTGGGCAAAAAATAGTCTTGTACCCATCCATAAAAAAAGTATTCTTAGTCTCCCAGGTTTCCTTTAAGCATATCATTTATATGACCTAATATACAGTAGCCATCTGTAATCGGAAAACTTGGAGACCAGACTTGTCACGTTCCAGGAGATAAGGCTAAGTTCTCTACCGGGGTTCTGGTTAAAGTTACCAGGAAGGGCTAGTGGGGAGAGAGGCGCATGAAGCCTCACCTGGGGCATGGGGGTAATCACGGAATGCACAAGAGGGAGGGGATCTGGTAAAATCTTATTTGGGCTTGATACTAGTGGGACACTAGCTACCTCTATGCGCTGGCACAGGGAGCCTTGTTGTTGGGATGAATGAGCGTGTATCACCTCAGTCTCTTGAAGTAAATCCAACTCATTCAGGTCTGCTAGAGGGACATAAATATTTGTGAGTGGCCATTGCCGCACCCTGCCTCCATCATTAAGCCTGGACCTCATAGGAGGTTCCACACCCAAATTACCCACCGGGGTCTATAGAGAAAACCCAGCGGGAGTAATTTAATGCATGAACCTGGGGGAAAAGATTGTTTTGTAAACAATGTATCAACTGCAAATGTAAGGACTAATTTATTTTATCTGCTACAAATAATTTGTTGTACCTACGCTGTCGGGTGCTTTGAACAAGAAGGCAGCGAGTCTGTCTCCTGCAACAGTGACAATAGTATTGCTTCTATGATAACTAGTTGTGATGGTCCTACCTTTATGTCATTTAAATACACTTTATAATGGTGGGCACTTGTGGTGAAACGTTGGCTTGTGAAGAAGAGGTTTTGCTCGAAACGCGTCAGCCAGTAAAGTGAAACTTTGGTTACAGTCACAGTGGAGTGCGAGTCTTTCTTTCCTGTGGGAACAACCAAACACGGGGAACTTCTCTCGTATGCAGCCGGGATCCGGGGCACCCAGAACTCGCACCGAACCCGAGTGGAGCAGAGCTGGTCTTGTGTCGGAGACTTTTCCTCTCATACATATATATATATATATATATATATATACATATAGCAACCACTCCCGATTTACGAAAAAAATCGGACTCCGACACAGGCATAAGCTTTACCATCCAGCCGTTTATTTAATCTTCCGCTTGACGCGTTTCGGCACACCTGCCTTGCTCACAATATATATATATATATATATATATATAACAGAACAAATCCTGAATCCTTGGACTCTTCAGGCGCCTGAAACAGGTACAGACCAAAAAAAACGTGCTCCAAATCAGCAATTCAGTGCATGACTCTTTATTTCAACATGGTGTTCGCCAGCATATAATATATAATATATATACATATTGTCAGAGCCCAACGCCGACTTCCAGAAAGGCTGACTTTATTCGTCTGGTTACATTGCAGAACAGGGAACACTCATTTAAGTTCCCTCTCACATCTCCCTTTCTCTCAAACGCCACCAAATTGCCTCGGAATTCCTTTGTTGGCTGGCACGCTTGATAAGCGATCATGCCCCCTCCATTCAATGCTTACAAAAGGGCTCCATTTTGCCGGGGGCCCCCCGACCTGCCGGGCGGCTCTTAGAACAGGTATGGAGATCCTGGTATTGCAATTGGGCTCTGAACTTTTTGTAGCACAATTGCACTACCAGGATCTCCATATATATATATTTCCCACAAAAATCACCGCTCTGTAACGGGCAATAATCCAGCGCTCCAAGGGGTAATTTCCACTCGACTTTATTGGTACAGTGACGGCATCCTCAAGTTTCGGCTGCCAGGCGCAGCCTTGTTCACTATGCCGAACGCCATTCTGACAAACATTAAAATGCTCTTAATGATACGTAAACATTGACAAAGGACAACATCTCATTAGTGCAAAAACAGGTTAGTCCTCTCACAGTGTAGGGCGCCATATTGGAACATGTTTAAATGTTGATATTTCAATAAACATTTACAAAGTGCAAGTGCAAGATAAGTATCCCTGTCTAGGTATGAGCAGTATAATGCATCACTTACTTAAGGCTTTACCACTAATGGAAACATAGAAAAATTAATTTCCTTATTCCTACATAAAAACATTGTTTGAACATGTTTCATGGCTATCCACGATGTATTTAGGATTCATCCTAATGTTTGAATGACATAAACCTCATTAAAGTGCAAGTGCTCAACCTTATTTTTACCACTTTTTTCTTTTTTCTCTCCTTTATTTTGTACAGTACTATAGTAATTAAAGTGCTAGTGCTCATTTTTCCATGTTTATATAAAGAAGTAATATATTAATTAAAAAAATCCATAATTTCTTTACTTCTTCTGCATATTAAAATCATATACTTTTATGAAAAACTTTATTCATATATAAAGTGCTAGTGCATACTTATTCATATGAATAATTGAAATTACTACATTTAAAGTGCTAAATATTAAAGTGCCAATGTCCTTTGTTCTCCTCCTTGTTGTATATGAATCTATCTTTAAAAAAATGGTTTGTTTGAATGTGCAAACTCAGCAGCTCTTCTTAATACAGACAAGTGAATAAATCTTAATCTACATTTAACTCATTAGGTTCATTGCTATCGAACTCCAGTATATAATATGTTTCCAACTTAAGGAGTTCTTTTTCTTTGTTCCTTCCCTCCTTTTCTTGGGGACTTCAACTATACAACTGTATCGCATCAGTGTGGTAAAACTTTCATGATTTATTTCAAAATGTCTAGCTACAGGGTAGCTTTTGTCCCTATTGCTTAACGCTCTTCTGTGTTGCAGTATTTTCTTTTGGGCTGGTAGGGTGGTACTTCCTATATACATTTTCACACAGGGGCATGTAAATACCCTTTTATATTAATGGTTTTATTAAAAGGTGTTTTAATACTCTTAAGATTTACTCCATGCTGGCATGCTTTGCATTTAAACCACTTTTTAAAAACCTATTCTCTGTTGTAGCCATGATTGTTTGCCCAAACTCGCTTGAAATTCACTCGTAACAATCTGATCTTTTAATGATTTGGATTTCCTATAGGTTATTTCTGGATGTTTTTAATCTCAGGACCCAGTACCGGATCTCCTCTGATAAGGTGCCAATGTTTATTCAGTATAGATCTAACATCTTTATGCTTGGTGTTATACGTCATTATCAATCTGTGGGTTTTCAAATCTCTCTGTTGGTCTTTCTCATGCTGTGTTTTTGATGGGTCGACTAGTACCTTCTCCCTCTTTAGATTACTAGCTTTGTCTGATGCCCCACGTATGGTTTTTAATGGGTAACCCCTTTGAATAAATCGACTGGTCATTTCTTTTTCTATTCTATCATATTCCTCTGGGTTACTGCAGGCTCTCTGCGCCCTATAGAACTCACCAAAAGGGATACTCCTGATGAGTGCCATTGGGTAGGAGCTCCCAGCATGCAAAATTGTATTTCCAGCCGTGGCTTACGAAAAATGGCTGTTTCCATTTTATCTCCTTTCGGTTTTATTCTTATATCCAGGAAATCTATCTACGTTTTACTGAGGTGTCACACAAATTTTAAATTGAGAATATTCATGTTAAGGTCACTGATAAACAAGTCAATATTAGTTTGCGTGCCCTGCCACAGCACGAAAACATCATCAATAAACCTTACCCACAGTAGGACACTATCAGGCCAGTGTTCTATTTCGGGCCACCGAGCACCTGCTCCTCCTACCAGCCAAGATGTAAATTAGCATAACTGGGGGCGAAGCTGGTGCCCATGGATGTCCCTTGCTTCTGCTGGAACCATTCATTCTCCAACAAGAAGATTTTTTTTAGTAAGGCACCACTCCATCACTCTAACAGCATTCTGATATGATTTAAAAATCTCAATGGTCTCATTTAAAAAATAAATGTTGAATATAGTATGTCGATATATTTTACATCTATATTTATAACTTGATATTGTGGTATGGGGATATTTTTGTTGTCGATATTCTGTCAGTGAACCACCTGGGACTCAAGATTCCTTTTACATATGTGGTTAAAAATTGAGGGGCTTTCCCTATACTCTTTTGGAACTCAGCACTATGCCAAAACATGACTGCTGAAACGGAAAGCAAAAAGATACCGACTATCTTCATGCAATGGAATTGAGAAAAATGACTGACATAAGTCAATAACGGTAAGCCATTTGGCTTCCCATGGAATTTGGAACACTATCACAGCTGGAACAACGATCAAATTAACCCTACGCAAATCCTTGCCATGTGGTTTCTGTTAGCACATTATAGGAGAGGTACATGAATTTCCCATTATCTCCATTAAGATCCCTTGCTCAATCATTGAGTTGATCACAGGAGTAATTCCGGCAATAGCATCAGGAGTCAAATTGTATTATGAATTCTTGGAAATTCTGCATGTGGTTTAATCCTGATTAGTACTGTTTCAACATCTTTAATTAGTCTGATATCTTTACCTGTAAAATCCCAGACTTCAGGTAACACAGTGTCTCTCAATTCAATGGGCAATTCCTACCTCGTCAGTAGAGGATACATTCCCACATCAGTTATCTGTTGAGGAAGTTTAAAAACAACATCTTCGTCATGTGTGTGAAACTCAATACCTCTTAATGTGCAAAAAAAGAAACAATTTAACTTACACAGTAAGTCACGTCCAAGTAAATTCGCCAGACTTCTATCACACACCACAAATAGATATTGATCCTCTAAGGAAGCTATTTTAACTGTAACCGGTCTGAAATTGGGGTGGACAACTTTTTGTACACGTCTCCTACAACTTGGATACTTTCTTCTTAGAGGAGTAGGTTAGAAACCTTTGCGGTTCTCAAAGAAGAGCAGGTAACACCAGGGTTAACAAGGAAGGAGACATGATTCCCATCCACTTCTCCATCCACATAGGGACCACTCTGGTCTGCCTCTAAGCCTGATCAAAGTACGCAGTCCTCCTCCCCCTCAAGCACCGTCTAGCTGATGGGTACTGATCAATCTCTTCTAACTGAATTAAATACTGTTGTGATACATTCTAGTTCTGAAAAGAATTTCTATTCAACTGTTGATTCGGATTTGCATTATACCTTTGCACCTGTACATTCTGTTGAGGCTTCAGAGGTTGTGACATTTGCATTAGCTGAGATACATTAGGATTATTCATTCTCTGGCCCTGTGCCTGTTGAGTCTGTGTCATGTTATTCCCTTGAGACTATGCATATTCTACATTCTGCATCTGATTCTCTACATTATTCACAATTGACTTACATCCATGTTTCCAATGTCCAAATTTTCCGGAAGCATGACATGGATTCAAAAGTAACACATCAACACTAGTTCTTAGATCAACTGGATTACAACGACCTCTACCATGTGACTGAAAATTATTTTGCTGTGAACCATTAACTCTGCATCATTGGAACTTGATTGTATCCTCCTGTACCGGAGAGATATTATCAAAAGCCATCTGATTCTGACCTTTCTGCATTGCTTTTATCTGAGCAACCATCAACTTTTCCTTAGGTTTCTTGTGTTTCATTTCAATCTCAACCCCACAATATTTTGCATACCGCAAAATCTCATCTAATGGTTTACTTTGCCAACAAAGAAATTTCTGTTGAGTCATATTAGAAATGTCGGGTCTCTAACCATGTACAAATCTGTAAACAAAATGTCCATTATCCTTTTCTGCGACTTTGTCTAAACCACTATATTGTTTGAAAGCCTGTATCAATCCCTCATAATAGGCATGTACGGTCTCTTTTAGTTCCTGTATCCTGTCAATCTACAGACAATCAATCTCTTTAGGAGAAATCTTTGTCTTCGAGTGATTTATCTCCTGCTGATATTTCTTCAATATCACTGGAGATGGTTCTCCTTTTCTAGAATCACTCTCTGTTTCTCTTTCAGGCCAATGCACAGTAACTTTACATTCAGCCTGCAAATCGCCTGGTACCACTAAGTATTCAAATCAATCCACAACACTTTTGAAATTTTCATAAATCTTTCAATCTGTCTGTACCATTGCACTGGATTTTCTCTTAATTTCGAAAAATCACTTGTAAATGACAGACATAACCTTCACCAGGTACTTCTCTCATCTGGAGCACCCGTATTTCTTCTTCATTTTCATATAGGGCATCAGGTAATAACTGTACCCTATCTCTTTTTATTTATTTCTTTTTTGACCATCTGCCTTCCCGTTTTTCTCTTGGTCTATTTCTTAATCAAGGTCATCAGTTCTGTAAGCTGTAACTTCATTCCAGGAGCTCTTAAATTCATAATGTCTTTGTCACTAAAGTCTAATCTATATGATCTCTGTAAAACCTTTGACTATTGAATATCTACATCATATTTTTGAGCCAATTCGGTCAATTTCTCATGTATTAATCTCACTCGTTGAGTAATGTGTTTACAGAGAATTAATAGTTCTTCCTCCTGATATATATCTAATCGTGAAGGACTAATTATTCCCAAAATCATTTCTTCCAATTCTACTTTTAACCTATCAAGTCAATTAGCTTATATTTTTCCTGAGCTAAATTTTTAATCAAACTTGAACTTGGAACTGAAATCGATATCGGAGCTGCAGCTGAAAAGGAAACTGGAGCTTGTACTAAAACTGGATCTAAACTCGAGACTGGAGCTGAAACGGAAGCATTTTCAACATTTAGATTTTTATTTGGAGTACTATAGCCTTTAAGCCAATCCTCAAATTCTTCAGGCGTAATTACTATTTGCTGTCTTGGAGTATTTAAATTACATCCTCCATTGCTCGAAAGTACACTCGTTCTAGATTGCATGTTTAATGCAGATGTATCTGGAACACGACTTCCCATTGTCATGGTTGTGTCAGAAGCATGGTAAGTGATCTCAAGAAGTCCACTCCCTCTGGGGCAATAAAAAGGCGGACACCTCTGAAACATTCTGCTAATCTGGTCACATTGAATCTGATTTGGAATGTAACCTAGGGCCTAATCAGATGGCTTTCTGCCCGACCATCAGCCCTTTGGTCCGACCGCCGCATTGTGATGCAGGCCATTGGACCCTTGTGGGACAGGGGACAGATCACTGCCTCCGACAGGATCTACTGATCCCGCCGGGGCGGTGATTGGAATCACAATACCTAATGACGATGGTACTGAGGCAGGCACAGTCATCGGGATTAAGATGTCCCTTTAGACAGCCTTTTCATGGTGGTCATACTGCCATGAGAAGGCTGTCGGAAACATAGTTTGGAGGCCCCAAACAGGGCCACTGGTAAGTGACCCTGGAGGCACATGTAGTGCCCTCATGCTCATCCACGCACTGTGTTTATACTGCAGTTTGTGCTGCGGCCCTTTTCCAGGGCCTTAGCACAAGCCTCCGTGTTCAAAAGCACTTTTCCGACTGCCAGTCCAGCAGCAGCATCATAATTGGGTGGTTGGACCACCGCCTGCTTGTCGGTTGGTCTCCTGACTATTGTGATAGCGGGCGGTGGTTTAACCACCCGTTTTCGTGATCAGGGCCCTACATTTCTAGCTTCTGCAGCAGTATCGCTTTGAATTGGAACCATAGGTGTCTGAAGCAATGATCTTGTCATTGTTTTTCCTCTATTTACTCCAGCAGGTACAGCCAAATTGTGAACCAAATTTACCTGTAACTCGACTTTGAAAAGAGGTACCACAGGTCTATAGTAACAGGAACAGTTAAAGCATTTGGAGCATTTGAATCAACTGAATTAATTGAAGCTGTACATCTTGTCCTGCCTTTTACAGGAGGAACAAGTGTATGTTCTTAGGTAGGTTTTAAATTAAAGGCGCATTTTGGATCTCGGCTGTATTAGCATTTATCAAACCCTCATTCTGAAGCTCATTGTAAGGTGGTGGACGATTTACCAATAAACATTTAAAAGTGCATCATCACTGTCACTCTCTTCTCCTTGTTTCCTGTGGCATTCGTCTCTGTCTCTATATGTTCTTTTTTCTCTTTTCTCTTTTCCTTGTTATCTCCTTTAGCTTCTATAATCTTGTACCATGTACAATGTCTTCTCTCCACCTTTTCTGTTGTGCATCCCATCTAGCTTCTGCTTAATGATCCAAATTCAAATAAGAGTTTATTGTTATTAGTTAATAAAAACCATCACAATATACATATAAAAGCAATCCTTTTTAAAATAATCACATATCTTTGCAACATAAACTAATATTGCTACAGCTCAGGAAAATCTTGTTGTCTCGTTAAAAACATTATCATTGTAAAATGTATTCAGTCATTAATATGGATACTCTTCACCGTTGATATAAAGTGTCATATACCTCGATATAAAATTCCACAACTCTAAGTGTCAACATCTTACTACTGTTTTAATGGCATATAAATGTTGTGTACTCATTGTACGAGGCAATTTCTCATGCTATAGTATGCAGCTTACAATTCTGCATGACTGCTTTATCGTGAAGTTGCAAACATTTCTGAAGTTTGCAGTTTAGCTGAGGATCTGTAGGGGCCAGACTTCTCATGATGGCTGTTCTGCACATAATTATCCCTCTCTCATTAAATAGGTGTTTTTAAAGTGTGCGGCGTACATTATTCAGTTTGGGACATATGGTGACCAAATGCACAAAATCCTCATTTGGAGCATTACATAGTCTGCACGTTTTTGGTCCTTTATATCTCCATGCTGGTTTGTCTGATAGAGACGGCAGTTCACCTAAGCGCATGGCCAATAGTTTTTTCCTAAAATACACCAGATATGTTAGGTGTAGATAAGTTGCCGGTTGCAATGTGACGTAGGTTTGAATTGTCATCCAGGCATGGGATCGCTGTGAAAATATCCTTTTGTCCTCAACTAGCGAATGTATTTTTGCAGTTTTGTTCATGGCTTGGCAGAAAGTATTATGCGATAGATTCAAGTCCCATAAGTCACCCGCATTGGTTAGTTGTAAAGATGATGACAAGTATTTACAATTGTAGGGCAACTTTGCCCAGAACTCATCTGTCATTTGTTTCTTTTTTCCTGCCAGACATGTTCCTTAAATTCCTTCTTCAATTGTTTTAACGTATCCCATACGACTGGGTGGTAACCTCGCTTTTTAACCTTCCTTATTTCTCTTCTCAGTTCTTTTTTCAGCTCATTTATTCTCTGTAGTGATTGATGTATGTAACTTTTGGTCCGTCCTGATTTTAGATTTGGCTTATGGTTCGTCATTTTGGTCACAAATTTGATCCAGACATTTAACACTGTAGGGGATGACATTATACTATTTTCCATGACTGTTTTAGCTTTGCCAGCGAGTTCTGGAAGTCAATGAGTTGACTAATTTAATAGTTTATAGGTAGTTAGTACACTTCCCTCATCGATTGGTGGAGCAGACTGATATCTGTCTGGATGAGTATTTATGGCTATATGTTGGATTGAGTGATCACTATCCGTTGTGCACTTAATTTTAAACATACTTAGTTGTATTAATGACAAGGAAAGAAAAGTATAGTCAATTACGGACCCAGTCAGCGGTCTATAATAAGTAAAATTTGGAGGATTATCGTCCAGTGTTCTCCCATTAATTACTCTCAAACTGAAATATTCTAGAGAGGTGACCAAGTCCTTGCCTACTTTGGTGGGTTTCCTCCAGGGATGGGCTGTTTGATGGTTTACTGACCACATTTCATTTTCTAATGCTAGCTGGTCATCGTCCTCCAGCGTGCGAATGAGGTGGGTATTAAAGTCACCTGTAATCACTATTTCCCAATTCTGGGTGTTATATCTTACTTCAGATTTCTCATGTAGTAACTTTTTAAATGTTATTGTTTTTTCTTTAGCATTTGGATGAGCATAAACATTGAAAAGGATTAGCGAAGTTATCCAATGATCTCTGCCAAAGTCGATTCTAATTATTTGAATACTTGTAGATGTGGTCATGTGCTGGTCTGATTCAACTTTGAGGTTATTTGATATATAGACCGATAATCCACCTTTTGGTCTTCCAAAGCGATTCGTTTTTACAGCATTCACCTGATGCTGGAAAACCTGGCAATTGGAAAGAGCCTATCAATCAGGTTTCTTGCAGCACTATGATGTCATATGGAACCCAAGTTTCTGTTAGAGTCCTATCTGCACGCTTAGCTTTTGCACCTGCAATATTCCAAGAGTATATATTCAATTTGGCAGTTTGCAAGGCACATGCTGGTTCAAAGATTGGTCATTGCATATTTACATTTTTTGTTGTTAGCGGTGAGCAGTGCCCGTGGAGATATCTTCTTTCTGTGGATGTTGTTATAGCTGTACCCGTTGGTCCTCGGGCGTTCTGCAAAATCGAATATACTGGAATGTGGGTCCTATCCTTGTTTTCCCAATGTGCCAATGGTGCTGGATAACGCTGCGGGATTGGTTTTATTATTGATATGTCCCATGATTCAAATTGATCTTTGACGTTTAGGATTTGACTCACTATTTTCTGATTTCCATGATGTTACAGTTATTTCTGACTGATGTGGTTGGGTGTTTGGTAGAATCTTCACCGATAATAAATCAGCTGTTTCAATAAAACGTAATGATTGTATTTCAGTTAGCAACCTCAAAAGATTACCCTTGTTTAAAATGTCTTGCTTACCTCTTGAACTATATTACAGAATTAGTGTGATTTGCCATCGATCACTGATGTCTTTTACCTCAGATGGCGCTTCAATTATTTGGTCCTGCATTGGCCTTTTATTTTTTATTAGGCCTGCACGATGAGCAGCATTAGTTCTTCTTATGTTTTTTCCATTATTGAGGTGCTGAGTGATGTTTCTTGTATAGTGAGGTTTATGCTCCGTGTTATTTTCTATAGGGGGCATGTGATCGTAATTGTTTTGTCCACCCCAGATGTTATTATACGTTCGTGTGTTTTAATGTTATTGTGGTTGATAATTGTAGAAGTCACTACTACCAGCGGGTTCTGTTCAGAGAGGTTGCCAGACGGTATCTCGGATCCTCTAGTAAGATCTCGTCCTTTAATATCCTCTAATGATGTATCATGCTCTACATCTTGATTATCTGAAATGAATGCCTCCGTTTGCAAAGTCTCCAGAAGGACTTCCTTTTTGTTCATTTTTTTTATTTGCATCAGGTCTTTTGGGAGATAGAACTTTTTTGGGTGGTGTTTGGTTATCTTTATCCTTCTGTCTTGCCTTCCATTTTTTTCACTATTTTCGGTCTGAAATAAGGTTATCAGGAAATAAGGTCTCAGGACCATACTGTTAAAATAAAATATCGTAATGGGGAGATCCAATCTCCTAAAGACATTAAGTCTAACTAGAATGATGAAAACTAGAAGCTCTGCTGCTGTGACACAGAACAGAAGCAGAACTTGATTTTCTGAAAAGATTTGCTGATGTTCCCTACAATGCTTTTAGATTAAGATTGTAATTCAACACATTTTCAAATAAAGAACATCAGGACACAATAATAGACTCAGGCAATTTAGATAGTTATTGTATTAATGTTCTAAAATGTATACAAATAAGCATTTTCTCAAGCATCCCAGTCAAGAATATTAAAGCATGTATTACTAGACCCCACATTAACTCATAAGTTCAAATCCAATGAGGATGGTTTTAAACAAACATCAGATCCGAGATTACAGGCTTCTACCACCATTAAAGGTAGATGAATAGTTCAGTACTTTTTAACAACATCTAAAGATTTAAAGCAAAAGGGTAAAATAATCAATTGTAAAGTCCTCTAAGGGTGAATCCATGAGCATTTGGTAAAAAGAAAATATGAACCAAAAATCAATTAGTTCCGCAAAGAAGGATTCCAGGTCCACTGCAAGAATGCAGCAGCATGAGCAAAAAAGGCAGTCCAAGATGGGATTTAAAGGATGATTATTAAAACCATAGGAAAAGAGCTCCATTCTCTCCTAAGGAAATAAAATAAAACAATGCCTTGTCCCAAAGGAAAAAATAATGAATAGCGATGCCTTGTCAGAAGAGAAAATGGTATGGCGTTGCCCCTCCTTGGGGTTTCTTATTTTATAGTCCTTATGACACCTTAATGACATGGTCCATCGTAGTTTACCTATGTAGTCACAACATACATTTTTGTTACTCCTGCATTAGTTACCTAGCACTTCATGTGGACAACTTAGTCTTCTGGGCCTCACAGTTTTAACGGTAAGAAATATACAATGCAACAGATTATGGCATCGGATGAGAGCTAATTTGACCACTGAGCTATTCCACCATGAACTTCGAAAGAATGTCCTTTGTATGTATACTGAAACATGCACAAAACAAATAAAGCAACATTTGCAAAATGTCATTGAAATACTATGCTTGCTAACGGAAAATTCAGCTCAAGAAAGAACACGTTTAGGGGGCGTGGCTAGCCACCAACTAAGATGGCTACCCACTGAGCAGACTCTGCAGCTGCCAGTGATTTATACCCTGACTCCGACATTAATCTGAACATTGCAAGAATATAAAACATCTACCTGCCTCTGGGGGCTTCTGGCTTGCTCCCGACTGATGAAGGCACTATGACAGCGGTGAACCCACTTGTGGTCTAGACGCCTCGTGGGCCAAGCAATATGGCGGTGGTCTGCGGCTGATCCCGGTGCTGACCGGCATTGGAATGACTCCCCCTTTGGCGTAATACTTCTGCACGCACCTGAACGTGGAGAGAAGAGTGGCAGAGAAGCCGTGGATCATGATGGAGACGTCTTGAGCCTGGAGCCGGACTGGGACCAGCCGCCAGGGATGTCGTGCCCTGCCGGCAGGCTTTGTAGGCGGGGAACCGGAAGCGGACTGGAGGAACTCATTCTGCGCGTGGGCCCTTACCACATTAAAGTAAGCAGACCTTGAGGGTGTATTTGCCCAGGTGGTCACTGTTCCCACTCCTCCCCCAGCTACTATCCGACCAGACCCGCCATCTGGAAGTGGCTGCCATGGGGCACTGGTGACACTGGAGAGGAGCTTACGTGTGCACTGCCCAAGATGCGAGCACGTTCCTGAGGTATCTCGGAGAGACAGGCTTCGGCCTCTAAGATCCACCAGCGCCTAAGCCCTCGACTCATAATGGTGGGAAAACCCGTCCTGCCGACCAGCACATAACTGCTGGGGGGCCACATGCAATCCTGAGAGACCGCAAGGAAAGGCTTGAAGACCTCCCCCCTTTGCCCGGTAAGCCGCTCGAAGAGTGTTTAGGTGAGGGCCCTATGCCTCGTCGAAGGGACTTAAAAGTGGAACATCACCAGCATCATCCTATACCCTGGGGGGAGAGGTGACCTAGAGAGACCGGCCACAACCCGATAGGCCTGCTGGCACCTGTGCCCGGCCCACCACGGTAGGAAAACCCTCCCCACCTTGCATATTCATATTTACTACTTTGAAACCACGAGATAAGGCTTGAAGACTTCACTCCCTTGCCTGATAGGCCGCTCGTGGCGTGATCAGGCTGGTGCCCTACAACCCGCCGAAGGGACTCACAATAGATAATCATCTGCATCATCCTGCCCAGCGGTGGGGGAGACCCTGTGAACTTGCCTGGCTACTCAATTGTGGCCCCGGTGAAATAGACTACAGGGGCCACAGAGACAAAGGCTGTGACATGGGTGTGAATAAGAGGCTCATCAAGTGACCGTTAGTCTAAGGGATCACTTCGTGCCTGCGAATGTGGCCTGGGAGAAGATCTCGCACACAACTACAGTGAGATGGGAATAGTGGAGATATTGACCCTCCCCTGATGCTGTGTCTCCCTTGAGCTCCCGGGGGCATGGTAAGAAATCAGGGCCCCAGACTCACGCAGACCAACAACCTTAATAAATACACAGTCATCATGATGGCGGCTGGTGACGCGGAGGGGGGAGCTCCAACTGCCAACAATGACCAAGAGACTTGCCCTTCACCTGAGCCTTCCCTGCTTGAGATAATGGCCTCCATACAGGAACTTCGAGGCACACTGGAACCTAAGCTAGACATCATCACAATCGATATCAATCTACTGCGTTTCAGATGTTCAAAACGTCACTGAGAACATCACAGTGGCCGAAATGCAACTCAATGGTCTGCTTTCCAAAACTTAGAGACTGTAAGAGCAAATCAAAATGCTCACCAAACAGAATGTCACTATCATGGCCCGAATGGAGTACCAGGAGGGAAGAGCCAGGTGTAACGGAGGGGGTTGATTGGCAATCTCTTCCTGGAAGAACTCATCCTAAAGAGACAGTTCAAATATATTTTGATAGAGACGGCACACAGAGCTGTGGGCCCCCTGCCGTGCTCGGGCACCCCATGAACAGAATTATAGCCAGAGTGTTCATCTATAGGCAGGGGCGGAGCGTCCATTGAGGCATACGGGCGAAGCCCCCCCGCCCGCAGCTGCTCCCTCTGCGTCACTAAACTTAAGTAAACTCTAAGTTTACTTAAGTTCAGAGACGCCGAGGATAACTGACAATCATGTCAGTCAACATGATGCCGGACCGCCTACCCCCTTCAGAGTCTCAAGGGGGTGGGGGGCCGGCATCATGTTGACTGACATGATTGTAAAGGCAGACGTCACCAGGGGCATGCAGCAGCACAAGTGCGCATGAGTGGGGACGGAGGGCACATTTTTGCACCGTGCCGACTCATGCGCAGTAGTGTCTTCTCTGCTGCCCATTAGGAGAGCGAGGGTTGAGCAAAGGCTCAAACCTCGCTCTCCTAATGGGCAGGCGGGCGAATAGTAACCGTGCCCTCAGCTAATCTTGGCGCTCCCAGCAGCGCCAGGATTGGCTGAGAGGGGTTTGCCACTTGCCAGAAGTGATGCAGCTGTTCTTGTAGGCGCCAGATCGGACCCGAGGCGGCGCGGACCTTGTCAGGTAAGATTTTTTATTTTAAAACTATCCCCCCACCCCAGCCCTCACCCCGTGCGAGCACCCCCACAGCTGCGGGCCGTGGAGGGAGTTACGGTGTGGCAGGGAGGCGGGGAGGGGGAGGGGCAGGGCGGAGAGGGCTAAAAACTGGCATATGGATAATTACAGGCAAGTAAACAATTTAATTAATAAAATGAATTTCGTAGCGAGCACTGCATCGCATTTTGCAATGCAGTGCGCGCTACGAAATTCGTTTTATTATTTAAATTGCTTACTTACCTGTAATTATCCATATGCCGGTTTTTAGCCCTCTCCACCCTGCCCCTCCGCCTCCCCGCCTCCCTGCCCCACCGTAACTCCCTCCACGGCCCGCGGCTGCACCCCCACCCCCACCCTCTCCCTGCACCGCAGTCAACTGTGCCTATTCCTGCCATGGCAGATCTCGCCTGACTATCTGTGCCAGGATGCTACAGTCTTATGACAGTTTAATTTATTTTAAAGGCGATGCCAGTACTTTCTTTTTGTTGGAATGTTGACTTTACAAAGTGGATTTCTGCACAGATGTTTTACCGCCGCTCCTCGAGAGAAGGGGCTGGGCCTACGTTTTATTTTTATAAACTATCTTGTGATGAAGTGTTTTTTGTAAAACAGCTTGATTGAAAGGCTGCCCCGGGACACCAAAGGTGGCCACCTACGAGGGCGGCCACCCTTAGTGCCATAGGATGGCACAGACCCTGGCGGTCTAGTGGTTTGGGGGACCAGTGGTCCCCCCGTGATGTTATTTCCGGTTCTTGGGGGAGGGGATGAAGGGCTATATAGCCTAGGAGGCGAGGGTCAAGCGCCCTCTTTGTTCCCGACGCAGCGGCGAGTTGACCCTCGCCCCCACCCCCCAGGCTGATCCTGGCGCGGGACCAGAGACTGCTCGACGTTTTACGAGGTAGGAGGCTCGTGGTTTATGTCGTGTGCTGAGTTATGGGGGTGCGTTCATGCGGTGGGCAGGCGGGATGGGTGTGCAGGGGGGCGGTCCGTTCCGCGGGGCCGTGGGTTTTTCGGGGCCACCGTTAAAATTCTCCCGGTCTGCTTTTCTTGCCGAGGGTTTTTCCTGCTGCCTGGAGAGTGTGTGTTGTACTGACCGCTGGGGTGGCAGGTGGTCTGCTCCGTGCAGGGTGAGGGGGCCTGGGGCTGTGAGCGTGTGGCGGGCGGGCAGGAAGTCGTCCTTGCCCTGGGTCGGAGCCTTTCCCCCCCTCCACCCTCCCCTCCTTCGCTGAGCTTAACTCTGCGGGGCCTCTTCCGGCGATCTCCGCTACCTCGCGGCCTCGCAGCGCTACCTCGTGGTTAGCTCTGCCCGCGCCGGCCCCGGGCCTCTGTCCTCCTCCTCGGGGGGGGGGGGGGTCGGAGAGCTGGCCGGTTGCGGGGGCGGCAGGGGCCTGGGGCATCCTGCTCCCTCCCTCGGCTATCGGGCTGGCTGGTGGGGGGGGGGCAGCGTCTGCGGTCGGGCCTGTGGGGCCTTTCTCCCCCTGCCTGGTGTCTGCTTTTGTCTCGGCTGCGCTGGTTTTGCCGACCTCGTCCGGGGCCCAGGCTAGACTTATGCTGGGGAAGTTGCAATGGCCAGCAGCCTGGCCGTTTGTTCGCGCGTGCTCGTTGCGCTCGGTTTCTCTCCCCCCCCCCCCGCCTTCATCACAGCGATGTGATGGCGATTCCGCTAGTATTTCTTTTTTCCGTGTTTACTGGTTTTGCGCTTTGTCCCTCGGGCAGGTAATTTGTTTGAAGTCAGACGGACATCCCTCTCGCGCATGCGCTTTTGTTAGGCTTTAACGCCCACCCCACCTCTCCTGGCTGCTAATTTTCAGCACTGGCAGGAATATTTCAAAGGGGACATAGCGTGGGCATGCGCATACGCTCTTCGCGCCCCCTCCTCCTCCACCCCGCCCCTCGCGCCCCGCGAACCTAACCGGTTGGTGCAGAGCGCTTCACATTAGGAAAGGATCTGATACATGAGTACATTACAAGAGAACATTATATAAAAGCAACGTTACATTTAATTAAGCTATAATGAATATCGTGAACTCAATATATATGAGGTAGAAAACGGAGATAGATTATCTTCGTCTTGCATGAGTGTACTTGTTTGTATTACTTTGTTATTAATGCATTCACACAGCCTTGAATATTTTAGAGATTTTTACAGTTTACCGATACTAAAATTACCCTGTGCATACCTAAGATGGTTTGGTTTTATATGGGAGGTGAGCAGCTGGTGGGCCTTTTGAGGGGGGGGAGAAAGGGTGAGGGGGGAGACTGATGTGTTGATTTATCTTTCTGCAGGGCAGACACCACACATTGTTCGGTCCGGACTGGTCACGCACGAGGTGGCGCAGGTATACGGGGCAATTATGGTTATTCTTGTCTGCTTTCCTCACAGGGGAACGTATTTAGGAAGAGTGTAGGCCAAGTAGGTTTCGCCCGTGCCACCCTAGTGCTTGGTCGTGTTCTCATTTTCTCTTATCCTCCTACCCTCAGATTTTGAACGGATCCTCCGTCGATTATGGAAAGCCACGGATCCCCATCACTATTCTCCCAGATGTCGCAGGTGGATGACTCGCTGCCTGATGCGAGCCAAGCGGCACAGTGGGCGGCCTTTATTCGAATGGCTAAGGGGAAGGGTCTATCCTGGGCTAATGGGCTCTTGAAGGAGGCTGAAGGGGTGGACTCTGGGGTCATCTGCGAGGAACCCCTGTCCGATTCCGAAATGCAGGAGGTTGGTGCAACTAGATCATCAAAAAGAGCGAAGAAGCAAACATCCAAAGAGTTCCCACCAGACCCTCCAGCAGCCAAGAGCAGAACGGCGATCGCACAAATCGAGCCCCCGCCAAGACACGCTCTGCCTTGTGTGTCAACAGTCGCTCCAGCAGGAAAAAGCAAAACTGTGATCGCACAAATCGAGCCCCCGCCAAGACACGCTTTGCCTTGTGTGTCAACAGCTGCTCCCAAGGACCATGTCCCGGTCCCACACATTTATGCCACTCGGGAGGACCTTGGTTTATTGTCAGATTCCCTTAAAGACTTTATGAGAGAGCTCATTGGAGCCAAGGTCCCTCCTGCCCCGACTGCCATGACTGTGGGTAGACCTGAGGACAATGTTGGGGGAGCAAAGGCGGCGGCTTCGGTGTGGGGCGCTCCGCCAGCGGCTGCGTTGCCTTCCACTTCGTCTCTCCCGCAAGTGCTCAACACCCCTGCTGTTTTGGCGAGCCCTTCTACGCCGCTGACGAGCGGAAGCATTGTGTCGCCTAACCCTCTTCAGGCGCCCGCTCTACCTGCGTCACCGGCGCCTGCCATCGTCAGCGATACTGTGATCCCCTGGCCACGGGGGTGGTCACTCCCGCTCATAACTCCGGTACGTCTGTGGCTCCTACATTGGGTAGTGGTGCTGTGGTATCATCTTTGTCAGCTAACACCATTTCGTCTACAGGAAGCGCTGCTGGCTTAGTCCCCTTAGCAGCATCACCTCCCACTCCTAACCCTGAGCCCCAAGTGGCGGCCGCACCCCTGTTGTCAGGTCACTGTCACCTGGCATGGCAAGTCCCTTTAGCGGCCAAGGAATTGATATGGAGGCGGGAATTGATTGATATATTCTCGCTATTGCTGTTAGGTCAGGAAGGGACTGACGTCAGGAAGGCCGGGGTGAAAGAGGAGGATAAAAAGACCAAATACCAACAGTGGCCGGAAAAGACTATAGAAAACTGGCTAGATGCATTTGCTATTTTACAGGGGGTGATATTAGAGAAACACCCAGAGCAGGCACAGGCGCTTGTCCAGTATGGTACCCTGATAAGAAAAGAAGCCGCTCGTTGGGGCGGTCAAGGTTGGGTGACATACGACTTAGAATTTTGGAGAAGGATGTCCTTGTGTCCCGAGATGAGATGGGACCAGAAAGAGGTTCAGCTGTGGCTAGACCACATGGGCTCTAATCTGCTTCGCAATGGGGGGGCCTTGGACAAGAAGCAGGGAAGTAAGGACTCTATCAACTCCACGCAGCGTAGCGAACAGCAGCAGGATAGACAGTCCTTTCGGGGTGGCTACAGGAATAGAGGGGGCAACAGAGGGTCCTTCAGGAGGTTGTCCCCAGCTATTTGTCGCTCTTTCAATACCGGTCATTGCGCCTGGGGGAAGTCTTGTAAATTTGCCCATTCCTGCAACAAATGTGGGGGCTCCCATTCAGCAGGATCTTGCACCATTCAGCAAGGGGGAGCCTCCAAGCCCACAAAAGATTCAGGTAGCAAGCAATAGCTTCGGCACCTTTCCTCCTCACCTCAAAATCCCCCCGCACCCCCCCCCCCTGATTTGCTCACGGGTGAACTTGCAGGCCTTTCAGAAGGGGCCCTCTCCTGTGATTTTGAGTAATATGTTACCCCTCTTGCGAAAATACCCGCTCTCACGCGACAGGCTACTGCTGCTTTCTGGTTTTCTGGTTTTAGCGAAGGTTTCAAGATACCCTACGTGGGCTGGGAGGCCCCCAGAGAGGCTGAAAATTTAAGATCAGCTAGGGAGTTGCCTCTTGTGGTCAAATCCAAAGTAGAGAAAGAGAGACTGCTAGGTAGAGTAGCTGGCCCCTTTTCCAGCCCACCTTTAAAAAACTTTGTGGTGTCACCGCTGGGCGTTGTCCCTAAGAATGAGCCAGGGGCTTTCAGGCTTATTCACAATCTCTCTCACCCTGAAGAAGCATCAGTTAACGATGGGGTAGAGGAAGGGTCTTGCTCAGTCTCTCACTGCACGCTGGATGTAGCTTTGGATCTGGTAAGAAGAGCAGGTGCAGGGGCATGGTTGGCCAAAGCAGACATAGAATCAGCCTTTAGGTTGTTGGCGGTGCACCCCAGTAGTCAACACCTGTTAGGTTTCAAATTGGATGGAAAGTATTGCTACGATCGTTGCATGCCGATGGGTTGCTCAGTGTCTTGCGCATATTTTGAAGCATTCAGCAGCTTCCTGCAGTGGGCGTTGCAATCCCGCTACGGGATCAGTGGGATGTCTCATTACCTTGACGACCTCCTTTTTGTGGAACAGGGGGCTAGGGAGTGCAGCGAGACATTGCAGAAGTTTGAAGAACTCTCCACTACTTTAGGGGTCCCCTTAGCGCCCGGTAAAACAGTTGGGCCTGCGCAGGTTTTAACCTTTTTAGGGATTGAGATTGACACGGTGAAGGGGGAGTGTAGGTTACCAGCAGACAAGGTTCGGGATCTGGAGCAGTCCATTGTTTTGGCTCTTGGTCACGACAAGGTGACGCTAGGTTTCTTGCAAGGTCTGCTGGGGAAACTCAACTTTGTCGCCAGAATCATCCCGGCAGGAAGGGTCTTTGCGCGCAGGTTGGCAAGGGCGTCCGCTAAAGTCAGTAAGAGTTATCATCTGGTGAGACTTAGTAAAGGCATGAAAGAGGATCTGAAGATGTGAACTACATTCCTTGTTGATTTCAACGGCTCGGTAGTTTGGAGAGCACCTTGGGCAGGGTCTCCTGAACTGGCTATGTTCACAGATGCATCTGGTAGGGAAGGATTTGGTGTTATTCTTGACACTGACTGGTGCGCCCAAAGATGACCTAACGCATGGCGGAAGAAGAGAGTGACTTCCAACATCACGGTGCTAGAATTGTTTCCTATTGTGGTAGCTTTTCATCTTTGGCCGGCGAAGCTAGCTGCACGTAGAGTCTTGATGTGGTCAGATAATCTAGCTGTGGCGCAGGCCATCAATTCTCAGTCTGCTTCTTGCCCTTTAGTTTTATGCCTACTCAGGGAGTTGATGAGGGTTTGTCTGGTTTGCAATGTAGAATGTAGAGCGCAACATATCCAAGGGGTCCAGAACACAGCTGCTGACGCTCTTTCTCGCTTCCAGTGGCACAGGTTTCGGGAGGCGTGGCCGAGAGCAAAGGAAGAAATTACAAGATTCCCAGAGCACCTGTGGTTCATTCTGAATCTGAGAAGCGACTGAGAGGTCTAGGCGAGCTGGCGTTGGCTTCGCGAACAGTCAAGCGTTACCGGGCAGGAGTGGAGAAATTCTATGCTGTTACTGGGGACTGGGAACAAGAGATGCCTACTTTGGAGTCCAGGACTCAGGATTTTATCATGTGGGCGAAAGATGAGGGCAAGTCACAATCTTGGGTGTCGGGGCATTTGTCGGCCATTAGTCACCGTGCTAGACTGAGGGGACAGCCTGACCCAACCAACTCCCTTTTAATAAGGTCAGCGCTAAAGGGTTGGTCTAGAAGCGAGCCCCGTGCTCCTGACAATAGGGCAGCGATTGACTTTGTGACCTTGAAAGGGATGCTGGACAACACAGAAAGGGCCACCAGTTCAGCGTTCGAGGCAGCTCTATTTTCCGCAACCTTTGCACTAGCCTTCTTTGGTGCGTTCAGAATAGGGGAGATTGTGGCCACCTCGAGGAATGACAAATCAGGCACAGCTTTGTGTAGACAGGATGCTACATTGGTTGGGGACTGCTTGTCTATAAGGTTGAGACAATCCAAAACAGACCAAGGAGGTGCGGGCAGGGTAATAATGCTGAACAAATTGGGAATTGCCAGGTACTGCCCCGTACGGCTGGTCGAGACTTACCTTGCACAGCGCCCCCCGGTGGATGGTTACCTGCTGATCCATGCAGACCAAACCCCCCTGACCAAGTACCAACTGCAGCGCATCATGGACACTTGTTTAGACTTATCTGGCAGCAAAAAACAGGGAAAAGGGTTTTGTCCCCATTCTTTTAGGATAGGAGCTGCGACCACTGCATTTCAGGCAGGTTTGCCAGTGGACAATATAAAACAGGTGGGGCGCTGGGAGTCTAACTGTTACAAACGATACATTCGCTCTTGAGTGGGTTGGAACAGGAGTGGCTTTCTGGAATTTGGTGTTGCATTTTGAATACTATGCGTGTGACGTTCAGTCAGTGTTATTGTTTGCAGTGTATAATTTGGAGTGCTAATAATAAATATGGTTTTAAGCATCTGCATCTTTTATTTGGTAGGTACATCTGTTTGGGTGGCAGGAAATGTGAGAATCCTAAGCGTAGTCCGGTGGGCTGAGAGCGGAAAATGGAAGCATGGTTTCTCAACAACAAAGATCAGGTGGATAGTATCGGCCGATTTACACTGGAGTAGCGTGAAGCGTGTATTTCAACAGTTATTGGACGGGGGTGAATCTCCACCAGACTTGTTAATTTTACATCTGGGGGGCGAGGAGTTGGTCCACTTGGAGCGCAGGGTCCTGCTACAGACAATGAGGGGCACGTTGTGCGATTTTAGCAACCTTTTGGGGCCTTGTGAATTATGATGGTCTGAAATCACTCCAAGACTGCATTGGAAAAACGCTAGATCAGGGGTGGCTGTTGAGACTTCCCGCAGACGGGTGAACAGTGCCATGCGCAAATTCACTCAGCAAAGGGGATTTGGCTTCATAAGGCACAGTCTGTTACATACCAAATGTACGGGCTGCTTCGATGAGGACGGCGTTCATCTATCAGAAGTGGGGATAGCCATTTTCCTGCTTGACCTATCAGAAGCTATGGGAGCAGCGGGTTGTAAATAGGGGAGAGATAAGGTGTGGGGGGACTCTGGGACGGCGGCTGCTGTACCCAGAGCCTTGGCGGAGTTACAGGGCGATCCAATACAGGACGGTACAGAAGGGTACCCTCTACATGAGCACCGGAAGGGTGCGTGAGCGAATTATCCCCCACGGAGATCCACGATGGATCCTGGAGGACCGACGGCGCCCCGTTAGTCCTTCGGGCGGTTGTGTACCTGAGCAACCGGGGGTTGCCAACGCTCAGCCCCCGAGGGGGAGGGGCGTGAGTAAGGGGCGGACGAGAGGTTCGCCGGGGGAGGGGTTAGACCTTCCCCCCAATCACTGACAACGCCCCGACGGTTAACACCGTGGGGGTTTATGCTCATCAGGTGGGCGGGTCGCGAGCGGCGGTCTGCTCTGGATCACCCATAAGAAAACCCAAAATGTTGGCATAGTGTTTATGCTAATAAAACTGCAACAACTTTCTCCATCAAATTGTGTTGTGTCTGTTATTGGTGGAGGGGTGTGTTGTATGAAGAAAGATTTGGGTTTGGGCTGATATTGGCACTATGAAAGGCTGCCCCGGGACACCAAAGGTGGCCACCTACGAGGGCGGCCACCCTTAGTGCCATAGGATGGCACAGACCCTGGCGGTCTAGTGGTTTGGGGGACCAGTGGTCCCCTCGTGATGTAATTTCCGGTTCTTGGGGGAGGGAATGAAGGGCTATATAGCCTAGGGGGCGAGGGTCAAGCGCCCTCTTTGTTCCCGACGCAGCGGCGAGTTGACCCTCGCCCCCACCCCCCAGGCTGATCCTGCCGCGGGACCAAAGACTGCCTGACGTTTTCCCCTCCCATCCGCTTACCCTGCTCTTGGGCAGATCGGGGGGGTGTTTGTTGCTACTAATGACTTGTCTTTGTGTTGCAGGCGGAGTTACAGGGCGATCCAATACAGGAAGGTACAGAAGGGTACCCTCTA
This sequence comes from Lissotriton helveticus, assembly GCF_964261635.1. Taxonomy (NCBI): domain Eukaryota; kingdom Metazoa; phylum Chordata; class Amphibia; order Caudata; family Salamandridae; genus Lissotriton; species Lissotriton helveticus. The sequence continues at coordinate 1,689,160,089 of NC_136059.1, forward strand.
CATGAGCACCGGAAGGATGCGTGAGCGAATTATCCCCCAGGGAGATCCACGATGGATCCTGGAAGACCGACGGCGCCCCGTTAGTCCTTCGGGCGGTTGCGTACCTGAGCAACCGGGGGTTGCCAACGCTCAGCCCCCGAGGGGTAGGGGCGTGAGTAAGGGGCGGATGAGAGGTTCGCCGGGGGAGGGGTTAGACCTTCCCCCCAAAAACTGACAACGCCCCGACGGTTAACAACGCGGGGGTTTATGGCTCATCAGGTGGGCGGGTCGCGAGAGGCGGCCTGCTCTGAATCACCCATAAGATAACCCAACATGTTGGCATAATGTTTATGCTAATAAGCGCCTTGAGACTATTGTGAAATGTGCGCTATACAAGAAATTATGACTATGACTATGACTAATAAAACTGCAACAACTTTCTCCATCAAATTGTGTTGTGTCAGTTATTGGTGGAGGGGTGTGTTGTATGAAGAAAGGTTTGGGTTTGGGCCGATATTGGCACTATAGGTAATGCTTATGCTATACAGATGGCTGTAACCTGCAGGTCAAGGTTTGAACCCAAGCAGTAGATAGATGTGCGCGGTCGATACAATGAATGCCATTCAGTGGTGTACTCCGAAGTCTAAAGCACTACAAAGCTGAAGGGGTGGGGGTGACAGAAAGCACTATAGGACTGAATTGTTTTTACGTCCATCTTAGAAGAGGCACAGAAAAACTATTGAAAAAGTATTTCTTGACAAGTTTTGTTAAAGTTTCCATGAATATAAAGGGTGTTGCTCTTATATGGTTCCAGGCCACATTAGGGAGGAATGCTCAGATACCAGCTGGGAAGACCCTAGTACCCTATAGGAACCAGTCCTCGTAAAGTAGGGGAGCTTCACACTGACCAAGCTATGCTCGGGAATCCTGGCATACTAGGGGACCTTGGCACATACCAGCTGTTAGAGTGCAGCCTACTATCTCGACTAGCCATCACAAACCTGCATATGTAGGGCAGCCTCAGAATCCTAAGGGACCTAGCTCTTACAAGCCAGTCAGAAATACCATTGTTCTATGGCCGCTAGCCCTCACAAACAAGCATATGTTAAACCCTCAAAATCCTATGGGACAGGCTCTCTAAGGCCAGCCAGGAGGCAATAATGCAAGAAAATGAAGTATATTTAAAAGAGTGGCAGTGGCTTAGGTAGTGTATGTTAAAATGTAGTTAAAGTAACTAAATGTGCTGCTGTGGTCTTGTGATAATTAAAACCTCATAATTCATTATTGTTTGTTGGTGACTAAGTACGGGTCGGCTCCGTACGCCAATCTTCAAAAGTCACACTGAGATCCAGGTGGCACCGCTCCAAGGGGATGGGGCGAAATCCGAGGTGCAGGGCACAGTGGGTACTTTGGGCCAGCCCACGGCCAGTGTCCGCACAGATGGGGCCAGCCTCTCCCCGCGTAGAGGAGTAGGGAGGTTCAATGACCTGGCTACGCATTTATTTAAATAGGTTGCATGTTATGTTGTTTTACACACTACTGTGTTCACCATTTTCACCATGGTCGTGCAATGATCGCAAGGGTCACCCTTCACTAACCCAGGGTGTGCTGCTCTAGTGGTGGTCTGTGCTCTTTTTGGGAATGTATGTTGTCACGGTGAAGGCAGCTCACTTCGTGCCTCGAGGCGCTGCGAGGCAAGAGAGCGCGTCTCTTGTCCTTCGTGTTGGGGAGCACTGCTTATATGGTATTGTATATTACGTTGCGGTACACTTTTTTATGCTCATGTTATTGTACGCTATTGCTATTGTATGTGATAGCACTGCATGTTATTAAAGGCATTGCATGTGATACCGTGAGCTGTCCCCATATATTGTCTTTTAATTATGATGCTCTTCTGGTACAGTCCACACTGAGCCCCTTCGGTATCTAGAGCGGGCCACCCTTTTTATAGGTGATCCCTGCATTCCACTCATTGCTCCGGGGTGGGCTGCAGTCAACGGGAGACTCCCTGATATCAGTACGCACGAGGGATGTAAGCATAATGCACTGCCATCATCCACTGGGGACTGAAGCCACTACCCCATCATTGAGCACTGTCGTGAAGTACTGCAGCGCTCAGTACACCATCAAGCACTGTGAAGGACGCCATACTGCCATAAAGTAATGTACTGCAGCGCTTATTGTTTTATTAATTCAGTGTGCATGCATAATATATTCAACCTGTGAGATAGGGTAACAGATCTTGTTTTAAAAATGTACATTATATAATTACAAAGTATGCATTAAAGAAGATTTTAAATGGTTACAATATGCAGGCCTCAGTAGGTGACGTGCTGCCGACCGAGTGGTAGATTTCCGATTTGTCAAGACGAGGGTTACCATTGTGTATTGTATGTTGTGTTGAAGGGTCGCTCGAAGCCTCCTTTTGTTCTGAAGCCCCTGGTCTTTTTGTCCTAGTTAGTAGTAGGAGTCCCATAGAGGGTTGAAATTAGTTGGGCGAGCACAAGCAGTTGCATTGTCACTCCACTTTTCTAAAGTCGTCAGAATGTATGAGATGGTTCAAAATGTGGTAGCAAAATGTGGCTTTTAATTTGGCACTTAAGGCTTTGAAATAAAAAATGGACAGTTACATTGTTAATGTGTCCCATTACAGATCGCATGATATGTAATATAATAGTGTGTTCCCTTTTGCAGTGTATCATTTAAAGACAGAGCATATAAGTTCAGGAAAAGTGTTTTTAAAGATTCACATGTCTAAACAGAATACTGAAATTTATGGAGTTGACTTCTCATCTGTATTTCTTTACCCGGTCTTCAAATGCTTATGGTGTGTCTTTTTGTGTTTCTCTATTACTGTTCAGTTTATTTATTTTTGTATTAGTTGTATTGTGTTTTTATGGTACTCAAGCAACCAGCTGGTTGCTTTAAAGAATTCGTTAAGGGGACGAGGGTCAGGAATTACCATTAAACAAGGTGAGATCTGCAAGTAGGGTTGGGTGGCCAGCCTATCAGTGTCCAAGATGTGCTGAGATGAGGAACTTGTAGATAAGCCTAAGAGGGCAGTTTAGGCCCAGCATTAATTGCTTTATTAACCTTCCTGCTTCATCAAAATTGCTTAAAAATGCACCGTTTGTCCATGCTTTTTTTCAAAATTTTCTTGGGGGAGAACCCCCGAACCCCCGGGGGTGGTTCGAGCTCGCTCGCTCGCAGCGGTACAGTACGACAATAATATTACGCCTCACCACTTTCAAATGTCACCAGCCACCACTGCCTATAGGGATCGAGACGCGGTCCTTCAAGCGGCCCGCACACATGGTGATCTTCATTTTGAGAACTCAGCTATTCGCTTCTTTCCTGACTTCTGCCTCCAGGTGCAGTGACAATGGCAGAACTTTGAATCGGTCAAGAAAGCACTTCGAGACACAGGAATCAAATACATATTGATGTAGCCAACCAAGCTCCAAATAGTGGCAGAGGGCAAAACGCTGCACTTCGCTTCTCCGGAAGAAGTGTGAGGCTGGATGGAAGGTTGGAAAGTAGCTAGCTGACAAAGAGTGTAGGGCCCAGCCCTTGGATATTGAACCAGAGACACGCCGTTCCGATCATTCCGGAAGTCTGAGATCTCAAGACCCCCACACGAACAACTGAGCGAATATTTCCAAGGACATATGGAACTGGTAAATTGTATCATTCCGTGCGGGGCGAAAGGGTGTTACTACCTGATTCTGCATAGTTGCACAGATATATACACATGGGAGGGTGTGACTGGCATGTGGGAGGGCACCACAGGAAATGAGACATTTAGGTACTGTTAGTTATTGTATCCAGACAATCCACGGGGATGTAACATGAGCTACATCTATCATGGACCAGTTCACATTGCTGTTAGGGCCACAGACTGGGGCGACAGGCACTCTACAAGTTGGGACTGTGGGGGGTTTTAAACTCACGATGCAGGGACGCAGGGAGGGGGGAGTTAAGGGGTTTGAAATATTTAGTTTTGCTACTCATGTTACTGACTCATCTACGCAAATCATCATCCACCAAGGGGTTAGGGAGAGAGATGATACAACATAGGTCAGGCTGCCCTTAGACTTATTCAAGGGGCTGGCTTATAAGGTGGCCAAACCCATGCCTGAAATTTTCCACGTGGCACTTGAGAATGGCTGCCTGCCAGAGGACCAATAAAATTCCACTATAGAGGGAATACACAAAAAAGGCAACCCCCGATGGACTGTGACTCCTACAGGCCCCTATCCCTACTCAATGCAGAGGCTAGGGTAATAATAAAAACTCTAGAGGCGCAGTTAAGTGAAGTCTTCAACACTATCACACACGCAGATCAATCTGGCTTTATGCCACATAGGAGCACCTGCCTTAACTTGCGCCTTCTTTACGGCTTGCCTGGACAGCCCCATGCAGGACAGGGGTTCTAATGGCCTTGGATGCTAACATGGCGCTCAATAGTGTAGAATAGCTCTACACCTACACCACATTGACTAGACTGGGCTTTGGGCCAAAATTCGGAGGTTGGGTTAGACTTCTATATCAAGCTCCCTGGACCCGCATGCTAGTCAATGGGACTGTGTCCCATATATGTGCACTACGTAAGGGAACCCGGCAGGGATGCCCTCTCTTACTCATGATGTTTGCCTTGGCACTTAAACCACTTGCAACCTGATTTTGCCAGGACCAGTTGATATGGGTAATCAGGGCAGACGGAGGCTGGGAGGAGCATATCTCCTTCTATGCAGGCGATGTCCTACTATATGTCACACAATTATACCTCTTAGTAGCCAGAACACTGACAATCTTTGTCTCTTCAGCAGTTATTCAGGCTATCGAATAAATTAGACTAAATCTATAATTTTGCCCTTATAAAGGGCCATTGGTGTGACTTCCAGCCGACTGATTGGCACCAGTGGTGACAGAGGGATTTCAATATTTGGGTGTTTACGTCACCTGTGACTCACACACATTTATGAATAGGAACATATTCCCCTAGCTAAATAGACTGCATGATGATGTGGTGCATTGGCGTACTCTGCCACTGTCCCTAATGGGCAGAGCCGCACTCTATAAAATGATAACCCTTTCACGTCTCTTATATGTGCTCCAAAATATGGCGTTCCATGGGAGTTCTTTAGTAAGGTCGATCATGAACTCCGCTTGCTCCTATGGAATGGAATGGGGCACCGCGATCCTCTACCACAAGTGAAGAGAAAAGGACTGCCACTACACACTGGTATGGTTGCCCGAATCTGGAGAGAGACCCGAGGCTATTTGGGTTGGAATGATAAACTCACAGCTATGACCCCTCTGAGGCATAGTGACCTGCTTAGCAAAGTTAAGGGCTTCTCTAGACGGGCGATAATCATATTAGATCATGTGGGTGATGTGCGGAGGGATCAGTCCTTGATAAAGTTTGATGTCTTCTGTCAGGAATTCAAAATTGCGGCGACTGAGTACTACCATTAACTCCAGCTGGGGACTGGAGACACTGAGAAGCGCCTGGACTGAGGACCTGGGTGACATAGACCGTGAAGACTGAACAGACGATCTGCAGAGCCCACAGGAAATAATCATACGAGCCAGGTTCAGACTAGTCCAAATTAAGATCTTACACAGGACATATTACCCAAGGACTCCCCTACATAAATAAGTATAGCTGCTATGCCAATGTGCCTCAGAGGCTGCAACCAAGAGGGCACTTCTTTTCACATACTTTGGGCTTGCCCAGTGATACAAGAGTTTTGGCACAAGGTGACCGAAGTATTGTCCTGAGTTATTTCCCTAAAGGTGCCCCCTTGATGCAAAAAGGTTTATGCTAACGGTGCAATGTACAATGAGCAAAGCTTTAATAAAAAGAGTCCTAAAAAAAGAAAGAACACGTTTAAAGTGTAAAATGCATATGCATATATATTTGAGTGGTGGCCAGGTTAGACTGTTATTTGGATTGAAAGGGATATTGGAGGGATAGGAGGGGGAATGATTTAGATATCTTATTTTTTGTTTTGTTTTGGAGCTCATAGCAGTAGGAGGAGACTTGGAATGAGTAAATGGGAGGTGGAAGGAGAAGAGTCAGAGGCAAGGGTTTAGAAAAGCTTGTTATGGGGATCAGAATATTAAAAGAGGTATGAGATGATACAAGGAGGGGTAGAGTAGGGAAGAGTCTAGAAAGGGTTATTTTGAGGATCATAGTAGTGGTATGGGATGAATGAGAGAGTGGAGGTAGAGGATATATTGATAGGAGTATAGGGGGAGAAATAGGGTAGTGCATTGGATATGCTGAATTAGAAGAAAGGTAATATATAGATTCAGAAGGACATGGAAGGTATATAGATCCAAAAAGGCAGGTAGTATGTGTAGATTAAAGATGCATTAAATAAACTCCAGCTTTCAAGTGTTGTTGTACTTTAAATTAATTGTATTTATTTATATATATATTTTTGTTAGTCAATAGTGAAACAACTGTTGATAAATAATTATGATAAAATATTTATTTATTTATGCAGTCACTTATCTACATGTTAAAAACATAGAATAATGTAACTATCACTAATTTGTACATTTGTTGAGCAGAAATAATGAATATGGATATTTATTTAACATAATTATTATACACAATTATACAAAGCAATACACATATATAGGTACAGATCTATAGTACAAATAAATGCTTATATACAGAGGGATAAGCTGTATATTTCTGTTTGTGTATGGTGATTATGTGGGGAAGAGTCAATTCTTGAGTAGTTTTCTGAAGAAAAGGTGGTAATCCAAGGATCTTATGTTGGGAGGTAAAGAGTTCCATTGTTTGGCTGCTTGAACAGAGAAGGATGTGCCACCCATGGGAATTTTGAGGCGAGGTGACACTCTAGAGCAGAGGTTCCTTTGTTGAATGTGCTTGGTGATTTTATTCTTGATTAAGAGTGGTCCTGTTCCATTTATCACTTTGTACTTTGTACTATTGAAATGTCAAAATATTTGGGAGGGAGAGCCTACATAATAATGAGATGTTGCAAATGATATGAGGTCTTTTGTGGTTTTTACCAGAATCATGTATAAGAATTGTTCATTTTTTTATATATGAATTTCCTGCAAAGGAACAGCAATGTCTATTGTTTGACTGAGACTATGATACTATTTATGAATTGTAATGTAATTTATCATTTATACCTGTTTCACTAAATAATATACAAAAAAAGAAGAAAAAAATCCACTCTCTTAACACTTTTGCCACAGTTAAGCTGCCATTTCTGGCGTATTGGATAGGCTTCAACCCATTTTGAGATAATGCATGCGATGACCAAAAGGCACATCAAACCGTTGCAAAGGGGGCATTTCAATTAAGTCCATTTTCATTTGGTTGAAGAGAGCTACGGATTTACTAATTTGACTAATTTGACTCATGACACCCTGTGTTTTTCTTCCGTGGTTCTGTTGTTGGCACACTATACAACTGTGACACAAAGGGGGAGATTTACCAACTTTTAACATAGCGCACTGCAGCAACTGCAAATGCTGCGCTGCGCTACATGAAAAGGAGAGGAGGAGAGTGCCCTGTTTACTAAAATAAGGCACTCTCCCCCCCTCTCACTAGCGCCGGTGCTGAAATCAGCTGCTGTGTGCCATGGAGACACCTTTGCACCATGGTGCAAGGGTGTTTCTGTGAGTCTAGATGCTTCTCATTTCCAGGTAATGGCATTAACGTAGCTGGGTTTAAAATAAAGCATCTTTTGAGCATCACATTCTCTCCACCAAGCAAAATCTTCTGATACTTGGTCGAATGACTGTTAGTCAGATACTGTATAAGTGTATGTGTAACAGTATCACCACTGAATGGGGTACAAATACAGTCAGTGGATGTCCCATGATCATACTTGTGCACTATTCAAAACTCACTCATGTCGATGCAACTGCTTTCAAGCATTCAGTCAATGCAGCCGCAATAGGGCCAAGAGTCGCCGAAAAATAGGCAATCGATCTGTGATTGCCTACAAGCATATGTGTCAACACTGAAAAAGCGCAGCCTTCTTTTTCACTGCAAAACAACACAAAATATTTATTGTAATCAGGCATCCCCAATGGTGGTGCCCTACAAAGGCATTCTTGAAGCACGGTGAAAGCTGTCATACAGCTGCCATCCCCTGGTACCGGTACAAAACAACAGTTGATGGACAGAATGCAGAACAATGTCATACATTCACCCCAGTACAAAGACCTGGGCCTAAATCCATCGTTTTTTTGCACTCCACACCACCCCTGTTCAGAGATGGCCATATGCAAATCAGCCTTGACCTTGTGCCTCATGGGAACAGTCCAGCCCGAACTACCAAGCCATGTCTTTCCTGGACCGGAATCAAGCATCCTAGGACCGGTTTCTGGCTATCAGCCGTCTTCAGCCAGGATAGCTTGACTCCATTGGTGTGGAGAGCATGGGACTCACGTCTGAGCATACCCATCCCACTCGGGGTGACAAATGCAAAACAACAGTTGATGGACAGAATGCAGAACAATGTCATACATTCACCCCAGTACAAAGATCCAGGCCTAAATCCATCGTTTTTTTGCACTCCACACCACCCCAGTTCAGACATGGCCATATGCAAATCAGCCTTGACCCTGTGCCTCATGGGAACAGTCCAGCCCGAACTACCAAGCCATGTCTTTCCTGGACCGGAATCAATCATCCTAGGGCCGGTTTCTGGCTATCAGTTGTCTTCAGCCAGGATAGCTTGACTCCATTGGTGTGGAGAGCATGAGACTCACGTCTGAGCATACCCATCCCACTCGGGGTGACAAATGCAAAACAACAGTTGATGGACAGAATGCAGAACAATGTCATACATTCACCCCAGTGCAAAGATCTGGGCCTAAATCCATCGTTTTTTTGCACTCCACACCACCCCATTTCAGACATGGCCATATGCAAATCAGCCTTGACCCTGTGCCTCATGGGAACAGTCCAGCCCGAACTACCAAGCCATGTCTTTCCTGGACCGGAATCAAGCATCCTAGGACCGGTTTCTGGCTATCAGCTGTCTTCAGCCAGGATAGCTTGACTCCATTGGTGTGGAGAGCATGGGACTCATGTCTGAGCATACCCATCCCACTCGGGGTGACAAATGCAAAATAATAGTTGATGGACAGAATGCAGAACAATGTTATACATTTACCCCAGTACAAAGATCTGGGTCTAAATCCATCTTTTTTTGCACTCCACACCACCCCAGTTCAGACATGGCCATATGCAAATCAGCCTTGACCCTGTGCCTCATGGGAACAGTCCAGCCCGAACTACCAAGCCATGTCTTTCCTGGACCGGAATCAAGCATCCTAGGACCGGTTTCTGGCTATCAGCAGTCTTCAGCCAGGATAGCTTGACTCCATTGGTGTGGAGAGCATGGGACTCACGTCTGAGCATACCCATCCCACTCGGGTGACAAATTCAAAACAACAGTTGATGGACAGAATGCAGAACAATGTCATACATTCACCCCAGTACAAAGATCTGTGCCTAAATCCATCATCCTGGCTGAAAATTTGCCACAAGCATGACATGGATTCAATTTCTTCAAATGCAAAACCTCAACACAAATTCTTAGATCAACTGGATTACCATGACCTCTATCTTGTGGGTGAAAATTATATTGCTGTGAGCCATTAACAATCTGCATCATTGAAACTTGATTATATCTTCCCTGTATTGGAAATATGTTATCGAAACCCATCTGATTCGGACCTTTCTGAATTGCTCTTATCTGAGAAAACATAAACCTTTCCTTAAGCTTCTTGTGTTCCATTTCAATCTAATCCCCGCAATATTTTGAATAATGCAAAATCTTGTCTAATGGTTTACTTTGCCAACAAAGCAATTGCTTTTGAATCATGGTAGAAATTTCAGATCTCAAACCATGCACAAATCTGTAAACAAAATGTCCTATATCCTTTTCTGAAAGATTGTCCAACCCAGTACATTGTATGAAACCCTGTATCAATCTTTCATAATAGGCATGTATGTAACTTCTCTTTTAGTTCATGTGTTATTACTGTCAATGTGTTGCAAATAAATCTCTTTAGAGAAAATCTTTGTCCTCAAGTTATTCATTACCTGCTGATATTTCTTCAATACCATTGGAGATGGTGATCCTGTTCTTGGATCCTTCTCTGTTTGTGTCTCAGGCCAATGCACAGTAACTTCACATTCGGCCCACAAATCACATGGTACCACAATGTCAAACAGAGTATTCAAATCAATCCACAAAACTGTCTACATTTTCACAAATCTTTCAATCTTTCTCTTAATTTCAGGAAATCATTTATAAGGGCAAAATATCAGGTCTTATCCATAACCTTCACCAGGTACCTCTCTCAGCAGGGGAACCTGTTTTTCTCCTTCATTTCCATCTAGGGCATCAGGTAAATACTGCACCCTAACTCTTTTTATTTTTTATTTTTTTTGATCATCCACCTTCCTATTTTTCTCTTTCTTAACCCCTTCGACGCTCATGACGAGCTGGGCTCGTCATGAGGTAGCCTCCTCGCACGCTCATGACGAGCCCAGCTCGTCACGTAACATGCGATACCGCAAATCTCAGCGTGCGAGCGGAATTCCGCCCGCACGCATGCGGTTAATCAATGTCACTAGTTCTTTAATCTGCAACTTCATGCCAGGAGCTATCAAATTCATAATGTCTTTGTCACAAAAGTCTATCGGCCAGATTCATGAAACGAAAATCAGCTCGCAAAGGGCCAGATTCTGAGAATCTGGCCCTTTGCAAGCGCAATTATTGCATTTGGGATTCATCATCCCAAATGCAATAATCGCTATTATAGAATTCGCAATTGTGCGGGGAATTGCATTTAAAGAATCTCTATTTGAGATTCCTTAAATGCAATTCATGAAACATATAAAAATTGCGAATTCGCTAAAATGGGCCGCTATTTACCGCGAAGTCAAACCTCGTGGTAAATAGCAGAAACTTAGAAAAATGCACTTAAGTGCATTTTTCTAAGTTGTATGTTACACACACACATGTCCTTGGGACATGTGTGTGCGTAACACCAGCGTCCAATGTCATTTCAGGGGTGCAACAGGGTGTCCTTTGGACACCCCTGCAGCCTTGAAATCGCAAACTCAAAATATGTCTTCCCATTCATTCCTATGGGCCTTTAGGGGGAGTTATTCCTTATTTATTCCTTATTTATTCCTTATTTGCGATTAGCAATTAGCTAATCGCAAATAAGGAAGCTGTAGGACTCGCAAAAATATTTGAGATTTTTACATGAATTCCGTTTTGGGAGTCTGTAATAGCGATTCCTTAATAATCGCTATTACAGACTTGCAAAACGGGACTTTGATGAATATAGGGGATTATGATCTCTGTAAAAATTTTGATTTCTTAATCTATATCAAATTTTTCAGGCAATTTGGTCAATTTCTCATGTGTTAATCTTGCTCATCGAGTAATGTGTTTACAGGGAAACATTATTTCTTCCTCCTGGTATATATCTAATCATGAAGTACTAATTGTTCCCAAAATCATTTCTTCCAATTCCACTTTCAGCCTACTCCTGTCAATTGGCTTTTTTTTCCTGAGCTAAATTTTGTATTGAACTTGAACTTGGAACTGAAATCAAAGCTGGAGCTGAAAAGGAAACTGGGGCGTGTACTAGACCTGGATCTAATCTCAAAACTCGAGCCGAAAATGAAGCATTTTCAACATTTAGATTTTTAATCGGAGTGCTATAGCCTTTAAGCCATTCCTCAAATTCTTGAGCCATAAATCCATATTGCTCTTTTGGAGTATTTAAATTAAGTTGTCCATTACTCAAATTTACACTTGTTCTAGATTACATGTTTAATATAGATGTATTTGGAACTGTAATTCCAATCGTCATGGTCATGACAGAAGCATGATAACTCATGTCAGGACTTAGGAGGTCGACTCAGTTTGGGGCAATAAAATGGTGGACACGTCTGAAAAGTCTTTTCATGGTGGTTGGACCGCCATGAAAAGGCAATCAGAAACAGACTTTAGGGGCCCAAACAGAGTCCCTGTTCCTTGTGGGCCACTGAAAAGTGGCTCTGGGGGCACATATTTTGCCCCCCTGCACATCCATGCACAATGTGCCATGCACCACATGATGCATGATGCAGGGTGCATGGATGTTCACAAAGTGCTCTTTTACACTGCTGCTTGTGATACGGCCCTTTTCCAGGCCGCCATGTTGAAGAGCACTTCAACATGGGACACCTTCCTGCACCAAAAAATCCTAAAAGGCATATTCCTCTTTCTATTTGTGGTGCATAATGCAGCACACATAGAAAGAGGCAGTAACAAGGAGAAATATATTTCTCCTCGTTACACCTCACCTGGGGAGGCATACATTATTGATGAATTCTCAAGTCTACTAGCAGTGGCAATTCTAGCAATGATCCAAAAATCCATGGGTCAGAGTGTGAAAACACCCACGCTCCACCCATGGAACGCCTCCCTGGGGCAGAGTAAGGGATGGTAGCAACTTGTGCTGTGTTGCATTACTCTAGATTATTATTTTGGGCTAACCAAATTTTGATTTATTTCGAACAGAGCCAACTAAACATATATTAACCACATTCACATAGCTATGAAATAAACTTAGTTCAGGCAAAGCATCCTCTTCACATTTTCACCCAATAAAACCCCCATCTACTCTAGATTTAGCAAGCCATGCAAGGCCGCTCAAAGAGGCCTTGTGTGGCTTGGTAAATCTAATTTAAGAGTAGCATCGCTCTTGCTCCCCATTGGTCACCTTTCTGGTGCTTATTTCTATATTTCGGTGTTAGACTGATACTAATGAAGTGCAATCCATGCTCAGACAGTGGTAACAAGTGTAAAAATGATAAAATAATGGAGTCATTCTACCGCAAAACGTGCAGCATTACGCCACATAGTTTGTCTTTTCTTGCTGCATAACTTAGTTAACTCTGCCACATAATTTGACCCTCCCCTGTCGCATAATTACAATGGCCCTGATCATAACTCTATAGACATGCTAGTTAATTATTGTGAGAAATTTGATTGTTGGTTGAGGGGGCTGTGAACCCTTGTCAAGCAACTGCCACAATCCCGGTCGGCGTGAACGACAAACAGGCATTAAATTAACCTGTGCTTAACCCTCTGATAGCTTGGCATTAAAGCAGTCAGGCTTAACTGAGAAGCAATGGGTAAAGTATTTATGCAGTACTTAAACAGTAACAAAGTAAAAACATGAAAAATCCCACACCAATATAGAGAAATATAGTAAAATTTCAGTAAGTTATTTGGCACTAAAATGACAAAAATCCAATCAGTAGAACCGGAGATATACAATTTCAAAGATTTAAGGTAAGTATAGCGCCTAAAAGCACAAACGCCACTCTCTGCTATCCGGTCGTGCGTAACCATTACTTACATTGCACCTTGCAAAATAACCATTATAATGCTTTCCTTACCTACTATCATAATCTTTTAATTTATACACAGCTATTTTTTATTCTCTAAAAACAAATCTTACCTTCCACAGCTAGACACTGTTTCCTCTTGCAAAGTGCACTGACAGAAGCCTAGACACAAACATCTGTCAAAATGAATCCACCATCCGAACTTTGCTCTTAAAAGCAAAAAAAAACGCCCACCTTCAAACTCCGATGTCTGCTGCAACATAATTCTCGCATACCAGCAGGGTTTTGCATGCTCCAACTGTTTCAAAAACCTATATGCAATACCGACCAAAAATGTAATTTTAAAAAACTAACAGGAAAGTAAAGGTCTATGCAAAAAAAGCTCTCCCTATCTGAATGTCTGCTGCTACCTGTTGAGTTTGCCCCAAGCAGTTTCTTTTCTGTTGTTGTCACAAGAAGCATCCATGTTATGCTAAACCTTTAAATAAAAGCAGGGAATGCATGTTTTAGTTCTCACGACCCTTTCATGTTTTGGAATTTTTATGTGAATATTTAAAGTTCTTTCCCCCGTTTCATATGTAGGTTCTTGTCTGTTATTATTTTTTACCCTAGGCCAGTGGTGCTGGAACAATTTGTACAGCGAGGGTGTTGCCATTAATGTTATATCACTGAAGTCATAGGGCTTGTGAAAGATCTAAGCGTGATACAAAACACACAAGTGTTGCAAATGTACCATGTCCATTCAGCAGGAGCGTGGTAAGGGTGTGGTAGGTAGCTGGTGGTGCTTTTTGGAGCATTGGTGTGAGTAAGCGCAGCACACTGTCATTAACAGAATGCACAAATTTTCTGTTGAAATGCCCACTAAGTTTGCATACATCTCAGGGGGACAAGAGCAACCCAAATGCCCATGTGAACTTGGGTATTTTAATGCGAAGCTTATACAACAAGTCACATCGAACTCATTTAGTAAACATAGTGAGTGATACAACTTCAAATTCGCTTTATTCGGTTTTCATTTTTTGACTTACAAAACCATAAAAGCACAAAACACGGTAAATATAAGACTTATTTCAAAACATTCAGTTTAAATGCATTAGTAGGAAAAGAGTGACAAAGCAAAACAAAATATTATCAATTTTATTACTTCACGTTTACATAATAAAAATATTTCTCAATATGAGTCTCAATTATTAAAAACAGTTAATACGATTAAGTCGATATATTAAAAATCAAAGTCGTGTTCTAAATCTTATTACAGCTTTTAGAAATAGTCCAATGTTTCTTGTATAGCATTCATTATCCAAGAGCTGCAATGCAAGATAGGCAGGGCGACATTGCCTCAAGCTCCACATTTTTAAAATAAGTAGGATCCACCTTTTTCTTTGGTCCTAATAATATTTACAAAATAAAACAACATGCATTGTCGATTGAGATGAGGATCCATCACAGGGGCAGAGTGAGTGATACAGCAAAATAACGTTGGTATTCAAATATAACAAAGCAAAACATGCCAGTAGATTTCGATTCAAAAGTGAATTTATTCACCATATAAGTTACAACTTAAATGAATCATAAAATAGTGAACGTGCATGGTGACGCCGCAAGTGACAAGTAACCATAACTCATCAAGAAAGTGAGGCAGTGAGTGAAGATAAAAGGCACATTGGTATGCAAACAACCATATAGTAAAAAATGTTTTTGACAGCAACATTATTATCAAATCACATAGTCCTGTGAAATTTGAATGGCTTGTTTACAGATATTGTCGTTGTATCAAACAAATTGGAGGTTCCCCTGTGATTTATGGCAGGGAGGGGGATCTTAACAGCAGAAAAAGTTAAACGTCCCTGACTCTTAAGGTAGCAGATTGGAAATAGCTAAATTAATATTTGTAGACCTGGTCTAGCTTCGGGGAGATAATTCCCTATATCATCATACAAAGGACTCAAATACACCCTAGGCAAAGTGAACTGCTGAACCACAACTTAATTAAAATAGACACACAGATGAATATAACAGTCAAGCGATTTTTGTCATGTTAAAAATGATCATGGAGTTTATTGTTTACCTCCCAATTGGGTTACAATCTAAAAGAATAACACACATATAGTTAAAAAACCACCTAACGTGGTCATACAATGAAAATGCCATAAACAAGTCAAAGTTACAAAAACAGTCGACGCAGCGTTTCGGTGCTTTTTTTCTTTTTTTGACACCTTATTCAGGACCTTAAAACATTTGACTCCAATTTCTCTAAAAATAAATGAGAGCATTTTAGTATTTATATTTATTGTGTGGGTTCATCTCATTTGCCTAGTTGTTACACTACTTGTTACTTATGCATATTTAATCGTGCTAGACCACTTGCCTGGAAGACCAGAGCTTTTTTATACCAGAAAAACAATTAGCGAATAACGAGTATAGAGGTCCTTCATGAGGTTCTACTTTTAAGTAAACAAAACCTTCCGTTGTTTTATTTTACTAGACGCATCTCTTTTTAAATTTTGGATGCCGCTTTTACATCATACCTGTATTTTGAAATTGATTCGTTTCAAATGGTTGCTACACGTACTATGAGCTGCTCAGGTATTTCATGTATCCTTGAGCTGTGTGAATCATAAACACAAAACCACGATTCAGTAACCCGTTCAGATATATTCTACATTTTTAGAATTATAAGCAGTATCGATTTACCTCTCACTATAGAGATATACTCTTCTAACTGCACGGAGGAGCCACCGTTGGTAATAAAAGAAACTTCTTATAGTCTTTAAGCCTGGAAATTAAAAACCTTTTATGAAAAATCTTTTATGTGTACTAACATCTCTCCAGCCTTTGCATGTATTATCTTATTCTCCCCAGGGTGCAGTATACTGACCTGTTTCAGATTCTGGCCAATTCTTTAATAGACACTATTCATGTTGATTTATATACTTCTTTCCCTTTGTCCAAATGTTCTCCTTGTTTGGATGAAAAACCGGGATCTATAAATCTACGACAGAAAAAAACACCAGGGGTTTGTTTATAGATTCTATGGTACTGCTAGAGCATGTATATATGCCATATTAAAAGATTCAGAGAAAGGGGTCACTCTCACTGTGTAGATAAACAGAGATTTTAAGCGGTTACACCAATTATGATGACCACCGATTTCTGCGTTCTCCCCTCGCTTAATCCTGGACATTTTATACCTGTTCTCCTCCGAGAATGGGCTGATCCCACAGTTTCTATCAAATGGATTTTGTTGGCGTTTCGTTTAAAACTTAAAATTTGAATACTACAGACATTTAAGCGTCAACAACCAAAGGTGGGTTTTGTCTTTGTCATTACGCGCAGGTCCTAGGACTAAACCTCACCTTGTATTCGGATTTCGGCCTCCCTGCTCCTCCGTGTTACCGTCTTCCTGGAAATTTGAAGAGTACCGAAAATGCGCGAGACCGGCATTTTTATGTGTCAAGAACCCATGGTGACCCGGAAGGGATTCGGTTGTTTATAATACCGCAATTTGATACTTGCAATTTAATCAATCAATTAGTATTTTTGATATTGCCCTGTTATTCGATGTGAACGTATGTTGATAAAATACGATTCTCATCTCGATTTGAAAAAAACGGGCTTGTTCGAACCGGAAGTCATCGACCTCGGTCACCGTGAAATCTCAATCGTTTTCCTATTCTTTTGAGACATTGAACCGCCTGCTTTTTTCTATGTATATTTAAAGAAGCGGATCTCCACCATGTCTTGAGTTTGCGCCAAAGTCTGTATTCGTATATGTAATTATCGATGGATTTCCGATGGCGGCCATTTTGGAATGGGCTATTGAACATAAATTACCTCCCTAATTTATAGTAACCATCGCTAGTGCTAACTTTTTAATCCAATAAGCTAGAATTCCACATACTTATTCTAACACATGCACATGCTTCGAGTTACCCAGTCATTATAATAATCTTAACATTTCTATTGTCCACATGGGTTAACCGCGTTTTAAATACATCCCTCATTACAATCAGGCACATGTCTATAATTTCCGTATTCTCGTTATGATATATTGCATTGTATTATCTGTCTTTGCTTTAATTTGTAATCATTACATTTCATGTGACCGGGCTAGGTGTGCAGTGTCTCGTCATCACAATACAGTTGTAGCCCATTACTTAAGACATCGAAATAACAAAATTCTTAGTTTACTCGAAAAACATACAGGATAAAACATTTGTTCTGATTTGGTCTAATACATCTAGAAGATGGAAAATAATCACTGGTATATGAGTGCCAAACCAAGGGTGTACTCTATATGCCCATCTAAATGTATCTGCAATTCTGAGAATGACCTATACGATAAAACATGACCAGAACTAAATGTAGTTATGGACATAGGTCTGGGCCTGGGAGCCTAACGGGTGTTGTTTTCATTTTGGATCAATCGTTGTTTTATATGATCAATCTCTCCCATTCCTCTCTGTTATTTAGCCCAGTGCGGAAGGTATTAAACAGGGACATATAGAACTGTTCTCTTTTTTTCCTCTTAATGTCCATGTTTCCGCCTCTGGTGTTATGTGAGATGGCCTCTATTACACACCATTTAAGATCTTCTATTTTATGGTTGTGTGTTAACCAATGTTCCACTAAAGGAGCGGATTTCTTTTGAGTTCTAATAGCAGACTTATGTTCTGTGATTGTGGTTTTTATCTCTCTCGCTGTTTCACCAATATAGGCTTTATTACAGGGACATTTGATCATATAGATTAGATTTTTAGTTTTGCAATTAACAAAGTTTTTGATCTTATGTTCTACTCCGTTGTATGAGACTGCCTTGCCTTTGATTAACGATGTGCAATTCAAACACATGTTGCAAGTAAAGTTCCCGACTGGGAAGGGTGTATTGTTAATGGTACTTTGATTGGTGCGAGTCTTTTCTTTGAAGGTATGAACCAAACAATTCCTGATTGTTCTATTTCTACGAAAGCTAAACATGGGTTTAGAAATCTTTTCGCCTGGCCTGTCGTTCAGTAACGCCCAATTTCGATTTATGATGTTTTTAATCTTGTTACTTGCTGCACTATAATTGGTTACAAAAATTAGTCTATCCCTAGTCCTATCAGCACTGCTCTTGTCGTTGTTTTTGTCAAACAGTGTCTCTCTATTATAGTACTTTGCACGCTTGTAAGCACGTTTGATTAGAATTTTTGGGTATCCCCTTTGTCTGAGTTTTACTGATAGGACGTCGGCATGTTTATTAAAATCTCGCATATTAGTGCAGTTTCTTCTAATACGCAAATATTGTCCGAACGGTATATTGTCCTTTTGGCTATTGGGGTGATTGCTTTTGTAATGTAACAACGTGTTTCGGTCGGTAGGTTTGGTATAGAGATCGACACCTAATATTCCACTATTTACTCTAATTTTAATATCCAAAAATTCTATTGTTTCTTTATTATAATTAGAAGTGAATTTCAAATTTTTATCCCCTAAGTTAAGCCAGAGAATGAATTCATTAAGCAAGTCTAGGGTTCCGGACCAGATGAAGAAAATATCGTCGATGTACCTCGACCAATGTGTGATATTTTCACTAAAGGGAGCCAAATTATTAAAAATGTGCCTTTCCTTGAAAGCCGCTACATAAAGGCACGCTAGACTCGGGGCACAGGTAGCCCCCATGCTGGTACCTTTTGTCTGTTTGAAAGAATTGTTTTTAAATAAAAAAATATTATTTTTTAAAATAATTTCTGCACAAGTTACAATAAATGTGGCATGTTGATTTAAGTCTTCTGATCCTATTTTTAGGAGGCCCTCTAACATCTTGATGGTATCATCCTGGGGGATGTTTGTATAGAGGGCCTCTATGTCCAAAGTAACCAGCCATTGTGTGGTTGTATCATATGGTAAACCTTCTATTTTTTCAATCATGCAGGTTGTATCCTTTATATATGCTTTCTGCTTAGTGACAATCGGTTGCAGGAACTTGTCAATATATTTGCTCAAGGTTTCTGTGACAGAATCAATTGATGACACAATGGGCCTCATTGGTGGATCAGTTAGGTTCTTGTGGACTTTTGGGAGCCCATATAGGGCAGGAATTATCGGTGCCTCATTTTAAAAAAATTTATATTCATCTATGCAAAATATCTCGTCTTCTCGGGCATAGTCAAGAAGCGTGTTTACTTTATGGATCAACGCATTCCACTCGGATCTACTAGAGGAACAATAATGTTCTTTATTATTGAGTAGAACCATCATTCTTTTGTCATAATCATCGGAATTCATAAGAACAATACTCCCTCCTTTATCCCCTGGATTAACCGTTAGGAGATCATTATTTTCAAGATTTTTGAGGGCCACTCTTTCTGCTGAGTTTAGATTATTTATGCCTGTTAATGGGTGAGTTAAAAGTTCAGAGATATTGCTTTCTACCACCTTCTCGAAAAGGTCTACTTGTTTATTCACCATCCCGATATTGGGTGTCCATGTGGATTTAGGTTTGAGACCAGATTTATTTGTGAGGTTTTCTTTTGGTGGTTTGTCTCTAAAAAAGTCTTGCAATCTGATCTTTCTAAAAAATCCCTGTAGGTCTCTTTCTAAATTATATTTATTGATTTTAGTACTGATAGCAAAACCTAAACCTTTCTCAAGGACTTCTTTCTCTGTTTCTGTTAAGGTGATATCAGAGAGATTTATGATTGCGGCTTTTTTATTTAATCCCACTTCGGTTGGCTTCTTGTGTAGTACCTCCTCTGTTGTTGAGGTTGAGGGAAAAACTTCCCTCTCCCGTTGCCTCTCGGGTGATTGTGGTGGTTTTGGTGGTTCCCTGGACCACGTTGACCTAAAAAAGGTAGCGATTGTCTGTTTGGGGTTGATGTAGATTCTCCTGCCCTATTTTTATCAGCTGTTTTTTCTTGTTCAGAATCCGTACTAGTGTACGAAGAGTCTGACCAAGTCACTCGTTTTTTAGGATATGTACGCCAGGGTTGTTGCCCTTGGTTCCTATAGGGGAAATTTTCTCTTGGGCGATAGAAAAAATCCTTCTGGGTATAAGGATAAACCATTTCAGTGTTATAATTGGAAACATCCTTATTAAATTTGTTCATTTTTTTACTGAATAGATAATCTTTATACCCTGAAACATCTCTTTGAATTTCCTCTAATTTTTTCTTAGCGTCTTCTAGTATTGAGATATCTAATTTAGCTTCCAATTCAGCTATTTCTTTTCTATCAATTATTAAAATGGAGTTGGCTGTTTCGATTATCAGCAACATCCAGTCCCTGCTGCATCTGTTGGCAATCAGGGTCCAGTTCTCTATAAAACTTGGGTGTCGGATGAAGACACCGGGTTCGTTTTTCACTTGAAGCCCACTAGGAATTATGCCCTTTTTCAAATAGTCAATTAGAAAATCGGCATGTAACTCTGTACGTACTAATTTCTTTTTGTTGTTCCATAATTCCCGCCATTTATCCTCATCATTATTGGTACTTGTAGTTGCAGTATAATTTTTTGAAGTACCATTTACGATTTTGTTGAACTCTTCTTCTGAGAACCCTTTGGTTTTTAAGGTATCCATTTTTGAGGATTTTTTGGATACACTGTGTGGGACAATGCCCTAGACGGATTCGTATTCAACAAGAACAATGCCTCCCAGCTGACAAGCTGTACAGTTACAAATTGGAGGTTCCCCTGTGATTTATGGCAGGGAGGGGGATCTTAACAGCAGAAAAAGTTAAACGTCCCTGACTCTTAAGGTAGCAGATTGGAACTCCGTGCAGTTAGAAGAGTATATCTCTATAGTGAGAGGTAAATCGATACTGCTTATAATTCTAAAAATGTAGAATATATCTGAACGGGTTACTGAATCGTGGTTTTGTGTTTATGATTTACACAGCTCAAGGATACATGAAATACCTGAGCAGCTCATAGTACGTGTAGCAACCATTTGAAACGAATCAATTTCAAAATACAGGTATGATGTAAAAGCGGCATCCAAAATTTAAAAAGAGATGTGTCTAGTAAAATAAAACAACGGAAGGTTTTGTTTACTTAAAAGTAGAACCTCATGAAGGACCTCTATACTCGTTATTCGCTAATTGTTTTTCTGGTATAAAAAAGCTCTGGTCTTCCAGGCAAGTGGTCTAGCACGATTAAATATGCATAAGTAACAAGTAGTGTAACAACTAGGCAAATGAGATGAACCCACACAATAAATATAAATACTAAAATGCTCTCATTTATTTTTAGAGAAATTGGAGTCAAATGTTTTAAGGTCCTGAAGAAGGTGTCAAAAAAAGAAAAAAAGCACCGAAAAGCTGCGTCGACTGTTTTTGTAACTTTGACTTGTTTATGGCATTTTCATTGTATGACCACGTTAGGTGGTTTTTTAACTATATGTGTGTTATTCTTTTAGATTGTAACCCAATTGGGAGGTAAACAATAAACTCCATGATCATTTTTAACATGACAAAAATCGCTTGACTGTTATATTCATCTGTGTGTCTATTTTAATTAAGTTGTGGTTCAGCAGTTCACTTTGCCTAGGGTGTATTTGAGTCCTTTGTATGATGATATAGGGAATTATCTCCCCGAAGCTAGACCAGGTCTACAAATATTAATTTAGCTATTTCCAATCTGCTACCTTAAG
Organism: Lissotriton helveticus; assembly: GCF_964261635.1. NCBI lineage: Eukaryota > Metazoa > Chordata > Amphibia > Caudata > Salamandridae > Lissotriton > Lissotriton helveticus. Next base: position 1,689,182,127 of record NC_136059.1, read on the forward strand.
AGTCAGGGACGTTTAACTTTTTCTGCTGTTACAGATATTGTCGACAGCGTTTCGACACTGTGACGAGTGTAGGGGACTCATCAGGACTGAGGAGAATTAGGCCTGGAAAAGCTACTTGGCGAAATTGCTGTAAGTGGGGAAAGACTACGACCCACTTGTTCCTTGAAATGGATTTAAATGAGGGGAACATATAGGGGCGAAAATATATCCTTCTGCATGAAAATATAGTGCCACCAAGTTAAAGCACCAAGGTAAGAAAGTACACTCATATGTTAATACCTAAACGGAGCAAGAATGGATACCTCCGTTAATTCCAAGAAGATAAGACAAATGCTTGATAAAAGCACAGAAGGTGAGGCGGCTTACCCGTGAAAGAATGCTGGTAAGTCAACAATGGCGTGCTAATGCACAAAAGGCCTCAGCATTGGGAGAGCGGGCAGAACAAAGCAGAACCAATAGACATGCAGTGCCTGAAGGCAGACTCGCAAGGCGAGCACGCCAGTGCTTAATTTGTAGGAAATGAAGGGCCAGGGCCTTCATCCGGAGGCCACTGCAGCCTACACCACCTTATTGCCCTTGCGAGCGCTACCAACCCAGCTACTACCCATCACACTCCTACAAGAGTGACAATTGAGACTATTCCAGGCCCATAAAGCTATAAGGTTAGCATGGGCAGCAGGTATTAGTCATTTTTTTTTTTTTAAAGACCTTTATTGCGTTCTTCCACAATACACAGCTTCCAGCCTACAACCCATCGGGCCGGCCGCAAATCACTCAATTTATGCATTGCTTCCTATAGCACACAGCCCATAGCCGTCAACCCGGGGGTACGGCGGCATCATAGCGTGCATGTGGTCCAGAGTTCGAAGGATAACAGCTAAGGTCGGGTTTTTCTTTTAAGCGCCCTTAAACCGAAATATGCCAAAACATTTCGCAAATGAAGGCTAACAATCCCAACACCCCCCCCCCCCTTCACACGGTCACCAGGTAAGCAGAATTAAGTCCACCACTGTACCAGTGGGGCAGCAACAGCACCACACGCAAAAAAACTCATATTCACTGGGCCACAGGGTTACTCAGATCTCCTCTGAGCTGGTGTGCTTGGTGTGTGGAGGCTCGCAGATGTTTCCCCTGAAGTCGTGCCACTTGGTCCACACTTCCACCCACTTCCGGGGACACCCTCTCGTTACATATACGGTCTTTTCCTGCAGCATACACCAGTCCATGTCTGTATGCCAGTCAGCCAATTTTGGTGGGTTAGGTCTCCCCCACAGTCTGGCAATGTTCCTCTTCGCTACCATTTGGCCAAGCGTTACCCAAAGTCTCCCTCTCGATGACAGGTCTGTGGGCTCCCAGATATTGAGGAGACACCTCTTGGCTTCCAGACGAATCTCCACTTCCCACACCTCCTGCATACACTGCACCACCCTTCTCCAATAACGTTGTATCTTCGGACAATCCCATAGTATATGGAAGAAGGTACCTGTACCACCACAACCCCTCTTGCAGAGTCCAGTGTCGACCCTCCCCATCAATTGTAATCTCGTACATGAGATATAAGTTCTATGCAGTATCTTAAGTTGGATTAGTCGAAATCGGGCTGATATCGCGACCTGACGTGGTGAGGACAGAGCATATAGCCATTCTTCGTCGTCGATTTCTAACCCGTCTGCGGCCCATTTGTCTCTTAGGGGGAGGAGCATGTCGGGGGGGTGATTGATTAGTTTTTTATATCTAAGGGATATGGCGTGTTCTGTCATGTGTCCATCAAGAAGTCTGTCTTCGAGCGGTGAGGCCTGTGGCAGTTTCGTCTCTGGTGGGATATTAGCCTGTAGGGAGTGTCGCACCTGTATGTATCTATAGTATTCAGTTTGTGCCAGCTCATGTGTGTCTTGTAAAAGGGAGAACGAGTGAACCCCTGTGGGGCCCCAAATATCCTTGATTTGAGATATTCCGATCAAGTCCCAGTTACGGAACCCCTTGGTGCGCCCCAGGTTACCTAATTTTTCGGAGGCCCAAAGTGGCGTGGCCATTGTAAGGACTCTCGACCATCCGAGTTTTCTCAGATCAATATGCCATATTTGTACCGAGTGTTGTGTAGGTCCAGTGAGTCGACGGGCGCCCCGCTTAGAGTATAATGCTATCTCATAGTTCCCCCCCGGCAGTAGCCATCTGTCCATCCCGTAGGCGGGGTCATTTCCATTGCCATACGTCCCTTGATTAATCGCCGAAAGGTGGGCCGCCCAGTAGTATTTCCGTATGTCGGGGAGGGCTATTCCGCCGTCATACCACCCCTGCGTGAGCTTGGTCAATGCTATCCGGGGCGACCCGGCCCAAAGGAGATCTCGCTGCGCCGCCTCAATTGCTACGAAATAGGTATTAGGTACCAGGTCTGGATAATTTTGTAATTGCATAAAGAAACCGTGGCAGTGCTAGCATCTTAAATAGGGCTGCTCGGCCCAATAGAGATAAGGGGAGGTGCTGCCAGGATTTGGCCTCCCTTTGAAGCCGGCTTAATGGTGGTTTGAGGTTTCGATCATACAAGTGAGCCTTATTTGTGGTAATATACACTCCCAGGTACTTGAACCCGTCCTCTGCCACCGTGATAGGGCAGGTGTCAGGGAGCCTAGGCGGGTCGCCGTGCAACACATAAAGATACGATTTGCTCCAGTTGACTCGAAAACCCGAGTTACGACCGAAGCTCGCAAATATATCTAACGCTGCCATTATCGACCTGCGCGGCCTGCAGAGGTACGGAGGATGTCGTCGGCGTAGAGGGATATTTTGTCTTCCCACCCCTCCGCCCAAACTATACCTTTCAGGTAAACATCCTGCCTTATCCAGGCCGCTAGCGGCTCGAGGAAAAGGGCGAACAGAAGGGGAGAGAGGGGGCACCCTTGTCTCGTCCCCCTCTCCAGTGCGAAAACCTCAGATATCTTGTTGTTCACCAGTACCTGCGCCAGGGGCTCTGTATAGAGCAGTCGAACCCAAGCAATAAAGCGAGGTCCAAAGCCCATTTTGTGTAGCACTGCGAACATATATGGCCATTCTAGGGTGTCAAAAGCCATGGTGGCGTCTAGCGAGACCACCACTGCGTCCTCCTGCAATCTGTGGCGTTGCCCCAGCAGTCCATTTAGCCGTCGAATGTTAAGTGCCGTATTTCGGTGGGGCATGAACCCCGATTGGTCAGGGTGGACATATGTAGGTAGCACCGACTTAAGCCTGTTGGCAAGAGTTTTCGCCAGTATTTTGGGCTCCGCATTGAGTAGCGAAATTGGTCGATATGACGCGCATGACTCCTTGGGTTTCCCTTCTTTCGGTATCGCCACTATGGTCGCTATGCGTTGATCCCGCGGCAACACCCCGGCCTCCCTGCTTCTCTCGAACATGGGTTTCAGATATTTACTGAGTACGTCAGGTTGCAGCTTGTACATCTCTATCGGGAGGCCGTTGGGGCCGAGAGCCTTACCAGGGTGGAGTTCAGCTATTGCACGCTGTAGTTCGACCTCGGTGAGTGGACTATCAATGGCCTCCCGATCATCCTCTGACAGAGAAGGCACCCGGATGTCAGTTAGGAGGTCTATTGAGTCCTCCTCCGGGCGGTCCGACTCTCGTTTATAGACCTGTTGGTAGTGTCTCGCAAATTCCCTAACTATCTCCCGGGGCTCAGAAATTAGGATCCCGGACTCCGTTCGTATCTCCGGCACCACCTTTCTGGCCTGTTGTTTTTTCTCAAGCCAGGCTATAAGTTTCCCGGCCTTATCGCCCTGATCATAGAGCCTACCCATCTTATGCCGGGCCACAGTCTGAGCCTCCTGGGTGACCAGCGCTCTGTACTCAGCCGTCTTTAACTGCAGTTTGTGTCGGACTGCCTCCTCCTCTTTTTCTAGCGCCTCCCCCTCTAGAGTCTCTAGATCGGTCTCAAGTGCTGTGACCTGACTCCGTCGGTCCTTCCGCCTAGCTGATATAGCTGAGAGCGCCTCCCCCCTAATCACAGTTTTGAATGCCTCCCACAAGGTGACAGGGGAGTCCACCGAACCAACATTATTGTCGAAATACTGTGTGATTGATTTGGCCAGCTGCTCCCTAGTGTCCTCATGTTGTAAATGCCAAGCATTTATTGGTGCTATGCAGCCCTCACGGCTGTTCCCAAATGTCATGTGCACGAGAACCAGGGAATGATCCGAAATGCTAAGAGTGTCGCTTCATGTATGGTGATATCGTGTTGCAGTAAGGCAAGGATGTAGTCTAAGCGCGAGAAAGAATGATGTGGGCCAGAGAAAAATGTGAACTGGCTGTCAGTTGGATGGAGCAGGCACCATAATTCCGTGAACCCGAAGGTGTCAAGGAAGTCCGCCAGCCACTTCTGTCCTTGGGGTAAGTCTCTGGGGGGTCGCCTGTCCAGGGTCCCTGACACTACTGCGTTGAAGTCCCCCCCCAGAATCAACTGTCCATCAGGGAGGGAAAGGAGTAGAGTGCCCAGATCCGTGTAAGCCCGAGCTTGTAGGCCAGGTGGAATGTAGACATAGAGCAGGTTAAGTGTGCGGCCCTCCCACCGTCCAGATACAGCTGCAAAGCGTCCCTGCGGGTCAGTCTCAGTCAGGTCTATATGGAGGGGCAGTGAACGACGTAGGAGGATCCCCACCCCCCCTAGAACCGGAGGTGAAGCCAGAGTGAGCTGCAAGAGTGTAGCCCCACCTATTTAGGGCCTGACAGACATTCCCCATCAAATGTGTTTCCTGCAATAGGACTGCGTCCGGCTGGTGTCGCTTAATGAATTGTAGGACTATAATGCGTTTGAGTCTGTCACCCAGGCCGTTCACGTTCCAACTGAGGATTTTCAGACTCTTCTCCCACCTCCTAGCCATAGCTGTTGCTTCGGAGGGTGCTACGTCCCATCACCCCGGCACCTCGGCCGACTCTATGAAAGCACATCCTGTGTGACTGTAATGAACCCTCAACTCCCCGTCCCTCCCCGGTGCCCACCCACCCTGTATATTCAATGCAAACAATCAAGGTTACGTCAAACAGTTGACTCCATCCTCTCCCCTCCTCATTTGACCCCAACTTCCCCACCCCCCTCTGCCAAAACAAGCCCCCCCTCCCTGCCCTCTGCTCCGTGGGCTCCAAACTGCCCACCACCCCAATTAGCAGAGCGCCTGTCGCCCAACCCTACCCCGGGAAGACCCAACCGGGGAAACTCTACTTGGGATGCACGTGGGCCAGCCCCGTCCTGGCCGCCCTCCCGTTGTGCCCCACGTCGCTCAGCCCTCAGGCCGGTAGTGCATCAGGTAAACAATTTGCCCAGTCCAGACACCCTGGGCTATCAGTCACATTACCCCTTGGGCAAGAAAGTCTTACATGAAACATATGTTATACATTACTGTTCGACGGCTTCTCATTCAAAAGTTCGTGGCTCATCTCGCTGGATTGTTTCTGGCTGAGTCCCATCGGGGACTGTTCGACCTCGACCGCCAGGACCGCTGGCTCCGCTCATCACCCTCCGCTCTCCCTGCCTCTGACCTCGGAGACATTTGCCCTGTTTCTCGCCATTGTCCGCCATCCTGCATGGGTTGGGCCTCGAACTTCGCTGTGTCAAGCCACTCCTGTACCGCCGCCGGCGAAGTGAAGAAGTGGGATTTACCACCGGTTATGATTTTCAGTTTCGCTGGGAAGAACATCATGTACCGAATTCCGCGGTCTCGAAGCGCCACCTTGACCCCTTGGAACGAGCGCCTCTCCTGTTGGACCTGAAGCGTGAAATCCGGGAAGAAGCGGACTGTGGCCCCCTCGTATTGTAGATCACCATGTTGTCTGGCAGCCTGGAGGATCGCGTCGCGGTCCCGGTAGTTAAGTATTTTTGCAATAATTGTTCTCGGCGGGGCCCCTGGCTTGGGCTTCGGGATCAGAGCTCTGTGTGCCCGCTCGATTGTGAAGATCTTCGACAGTCTCTTGGGCTTCAGGTGGCGGAGGATTAGATCCTCGAGAAAAAGCTCCATACTGTCACCCTCAAGTTCTTCCAACACACCTACCACGCGTATGTTGCTCCTCCGAGCCCTGCCTTCCTGATCCTCAAGTCGTAGGGCCATCTGCCGATGTTGGTGTAGAAGCTCGTTCACCCTGCCCTCGAGCCGTTTCTCCGATTCCTGCAGGGCTTTAATGTCCACCTCGTTAGTTTTGGACCTGTCCGTGGTTTTCCCCAAGTTGGCTCGGAGCAGATTCACCTCGATAGTGATTTTGTCCATCTTGGTCTCAAGACTGGTACCGAGGGTCTGAATTGTAGTCATTATAGACATCAAGGAGGGTTCCGCCTGACCCTTGCTCTCCTTCACTGCCCCCCCGGTCTGTGTTGGCGTTTTGGCCGCTGCGTAGTTGTCCAGCTTGTTGGTCTGGGTCACCAGACCCCCTTTGGGCCGCATGCTTGATCTAGCGCTCCCGGGACCGGGTATTCCCCCGCCCTCTATGAATCTGGAAAGCCCGCGGGTCAGTGTAGGCTCCGGTATCCCCCCTCCGTCCGGAGCGCGGCAGCCAGCAGCACCTGTACCTGGATATCACTCTGAGCGGGGGAACTGTCACGGTTTCTCCACCGTGTCTTTCACTGTACCAGGGCCCGCGACCCTCACCCACCGCCGGATGTCGAATTCCGCGGTGCCTGCAGGTCCACCAACCTGAAGGTCGCCGCCTTCACTATGCCCGTGCGTCTTCCACCAGGCGGGGGCCTCGGGTCACACTATGGAGGCCGCGACGGCCGGTCCTCCCATGGGCCACCGCTATGCAGTCCCTCTCTCCTCCCCAGCTCAGGCGGCGGTGACACAGGGTAATGGCCACCCCCTCTTGACGTCCGGGCCTTCCGCAGCAGCACCTGTAAGTTTGGTCTGTAGGCCCCCGGGAGCCGCCGGCCCCCGCAGCGGCCTCTCTCGGCAGCACCAGGCAGCTGTCCCCAGCGCGGTCACGTCCTCCTCCAAATTGCGTCAAAGGGCCGCGGCGGGCAGCAGGCCGGACGCCGGGGCCTCGAATGATGCAGTTATCGGCTCCGGAGCTCCAGGCGCTAGACGGCGGGCAGCCGCCGAGAGGTGCGATCTCCGCACCGCTCTTTCGCGGGTCTCCGGTGTGTACTCTTTCCGCTTCGGGGTTCCGCCTGGCAGAACCCACGAGGCCGACCTGTTGGCCCTGTAGGCAAGGGCAGCAGTACCTTCGCGCCACGGGCGCGGCCACGCCCCCTCCCAAGGGCGCCAAGACAGGCCGCGCCGATCTGTAGGCCGGAAGCCGGGGTCTGGAGTAATGCTTGTGGCGGCTCCGGGGCTCCAGACGCGAGGTGCTGGGCCCTAATGGCACCACAACAAACTTCCTCGACACAGACAGGATCACCAAAAGACATACCTCCTTTTTTGACAAAATTAGTGTTTCTGACACAAACCAGGTCCCCAGGATGCAAATCGACTGTCTTAGCAGACTTATTTTGATTATATCTGTCGAACATCCTCCTCTGAGCAGTTTCGACTCGGGATTCCAAAGCAACATGATCCATCCAACACAAAACTTTGTCACAAACTGTTCTTAGAAGCCAAGCTGGATATAAAGCAGAAGTGGGTACCTTTAAGTGATACAAAGGGGGCACCCTTTGTGAGAGAATGTGGCGTTGTGCACAGCATGGATCTGACAGCACCCTCCACATCAAGACCATTATGTTTTGCCCACTTAATACATTCCACCACAACACTGTACATCCTCTCAACCAGACCATTGGTATGAGAATGTCCAACCGAGCTTCTTAAATGTTTTACACCAGATTCATTCAAAAACACACTAATTTCCTGATTAACTCAATGCACACCATTATCAGAAATAAGTGCTTCTGGAAAACCTTCCCTCATAAAGATCTCTTTTAGAAAAATAATCGCATTGCTTGCTGTTGGAGAAGCACAAAACTTGACTTCAGTCCACTTTCTGTGAAAGTCCATTAATACAAACGCAAAACGTAAATTGTAGGGAAGAAAATTGAACGGACCCACCAAATCAATCCCCACCTTAAGCGATGGCTTTACTGGAAAAGAGAAAGGCTGAAGAGGTGGATTGACAACTTTTAAACTTTTTTCTGCCCCACAGCAGACAACACATTCCTTGACCCTTAACTCTATGTCCTTGTCCATAGAAGGCCATCAATAGTGCAGTCTGACACGCCTTTTGGTCATCGTCACCCCAAGATGTCCACCATGTGCATAATCAACCAACTTGATACGTACATTCATAGGAGGAATACACCTACCATCCCTCATGATGACACCATCTTTGATCAAGAGTTCATCAGCAACTTTCCAAAAAGGCTGAATTTCAGGAGGCACGCATCTGTCTCTAGGCCAACCTCTCACAATATACTCTTTTACTCTTCCAAGAATGGAATCTTCACTCAACGCCTCTTTCCACTCAATCTCACTGCATGCCTTGTTTTCAACTGCATCAACGAAAGCAATAATGCAGTCCTCCTTGTCCTCATCCACATCGAATACATCATCTTCACTTAAGGGAAGTCTAGATAGCATATCAGCTCTGACATTTTCCTTTCCTGGGATGTGCTTTACCTCAAAAATCATACTGTTAAAAGTTTGGTTGTAAAACGTGCAATCTGTGGCATGGCATATTTAAGTCGATCTTCCAGCCAGAATGTATTTGAGGGGTTTATGATCAGTTTGGATGACAAAATTCCTACCCCAAATATAAGTTCTGAACTTTTCACACGCCCAGTAACACGCCAAAATCTCCTTTTCGTTCACAGAGTTGTTAAGTTCCGGATCTCGCAGAACTCTGGAAGCATAGCTGATAGTAACTTCTCCCACACTTGAAGATTGGGTAAGCACATCCCCTAGTCCATAATTACTAGCATCAACTGTAATGGTACAAGGGACAGCCGGGTCATAAACTCCAAGCGTCTTTGCATTGACCATTTCTGACATGACCAACTCAAAAGTTTCCTGACAGTTAACATCCCACACAAAACCGACGTTTGTCCTTAACATATTAGAGAGGACCTTCATTTACTAGCATAATCAGAAATCAAATGTGAGTGGAACTCACACAACCCTAAAAAAGAGCGTAACTCATCCTTGTTTTTTGGACATGGACAATCTTTATTGCGCTGTCCGTGGGTCTCTGGACGCCGCAAAAGCGCTCCGATCGAGCACCGGTCCTGAGGGAGCTGGGGGCTTTGATGGAGGAGCCTCCCAGCGAGGAGTTTGCACGGATTTCTTAGGGACACCAACGGTCCCGGCGGAGCTCGGGAATCAGGCGGCCATTTCCTACGGCACCTGGCCACGCCCCAGTAATTTTTAATGTATATTAAATTAGTAAACAAATGTTGTTGTGCTTACTCTAAAACAGACTAACATCTCACAATGTGGCAGACTGTCATAATTGCCGGTGCTGCCAATTACGCTTCGGTGGCGAACACTGGAAACCACCAGCTCAAATTAAGCACTTGAGTACGCCAGCTACAGTTCTGATGTCTCACAGAAATGAGACAAGGAAAGCAGGGCATCCTTGTGAATGGGCAGGGAGAGTGCCCACTCGGCAACTAGGAAACAGAGTAAAAAAGGGTCTGGGTTAAAATTACTACGGGGAAATAGGCGAAGAAGTGTAAAAATTAACCATTCAGAGTACTGAAGAGAATTATGTGATTATGCAATGAGAGACACATAATGTATTTAAAAAACATAAAAACAAATCACGATGCACATAATACTTTTCTAATACAGTCTTAAGGATTTTCTTCTTATCTTTAAGCCAAAACTTTTTACAACATTACTAAAGTTTTTTTTCAATGACCAATTGTACATTGTACCAGAATGTTCACTGTCTTTTAGTCTGAATGTCAAACTTCAACTGAGAGGCCAAGGATTAACTAGTCCATGATGGTGAACTAGTCCAAAAGTTAAATGAAGTTGTGCCATTCCTCCCTGGCATTTAGTCCTGCCTTGATTGAGTTGCACTTGACGACCGATTTACATTCCATGCTTGCAGCATGTAAGCCACGTCTTCTCCACTCGGTGACTGTGATGCGTTTTCAATGACCTGCCAATTGATGTCATCCGGAGTATGGCCATGATCCAAAAAGTGCGTTACCAGGGGCGCATTTTCAACTTTACACCTAACGCAACTTCTGTGTTGCCCAATTCTAACTTTCATCTGTTACGACGTTTGACCAACATAGATCAAGTCACATGGGCAGTAGATGAAGTAAAACACGTTGCTGGATAAGCAGTTAATATGGTGTTGCAATATCATACAGATATTACCCCAATCAAAAGTGCAGGTATTGAAAGTAAGCTGACATGGTATACAATTTCTGCATTTGAAGTGGCCCTTGATGGGGTCTAGACCCCGTCATGACAGAATGTTGGTCTGTGGTCTTTTATTTATAGTGTTAACATGTACTAGTTGGTCTCTAATGTTTTAGTTTTGTTTGTGGACAAGAGGGTTTTTTCCGAGAAATCACCTATTTGTTTAAGGATGGGCCAGTGGTTTCGATGATCCGTATCATTTTATTAGTGTCTGGGCAAAATGTAGTATCACAAACCATTTTGTCAAAATGAAATGTTGTCCTGGTTTGAAGAATCTCTTCTCCAGGGCTGAATACTGTGTGTTTCATGGCTCACTTGACTAGACATTTAGGGTAATCTCGCTCAAATAACTTATTACAAAGGATGTTCCCTTCTTTAAAATAAATAATGTGTCTGAGTACAATTCCGACAAATTCTCAAGAATTGGCGGAAGGAGAGGACTTCCTGAAGCACCCGTGGATGGGAACTCTTATATTGGTGCAGGGTGTTACGTTCCGTTGGCTTTCTGCAAAGGATTGTAGTCTACTTTTTGTCATCAGGATTCATAAGCAGATCCCAAAAAATATACAATTATGATCACTACTGTGAACACATTTCAGATTAATCTCAACATTATTGAGATACTAATCGAACGATTCTAATGAAACAACAGAATCTGACCAAATCATAGAAATGTTATCTATATACCTCTTCCAACAATGTAAGTTTGTTACAAGTGGATTTTGATCATTGAACACAAAGTTGGTCTCTAAATGATCCATATACAGATTCACCAAGTTTGGGACAAAAATAGGACCCTTAGAAGTACCAGAGCCTTGCTGATAATGTTCTTTGACGTAGGCAAAGTAGTTAGAGGTAAGAGCAATCTCTAGACATTCTACAAGGAACTCCGTGGGTACTTGTCTGGGTTCAGAGCGTCTGTCAAGGATGCTTTCTCTCTGTGGAATGTTAGTATATGTAGACTAATAGTTAATGGACAGGATCAAAATCCAATCCAATCCAATCATAAAAGTACTATCTCTGACATATGTGCCTGTGAGTGAAACAAAATCCTTAATAAAAATGTTGATGCATTCCCTGATGGGTTCAAGAACTGAACTATAGTCAGATAGTAAAGGCCTGCTAAGGGGCTGTGAGCAATCTTGTTAACTTTTGGCATTGTGTACAAGACAGATGTATGCAGGGATTTTTTTTCTTAAAAACTCAAACTCCTATCGGGTGAGAAAACCTTCATCCAGGCCCAGGGGAGTTGTCCAGAGTATTTGTTTTTGTTGATCAGTTTTTTGGGAATCAGCCCAGAGAGAAAGGGAGGGCAGAGCGAGAGGCTAAGAGGTGTTGTACACCAGTGGTTCAGATCTTACCTCTCTAACTGCACCCTTCTGTTAACACTATGTTCTTCTTTATATAAAATGACTCAGGTGGCCTGTGGTGTACATCAAGGTTCATCTCTTTCATTGGCCCTCAATACCTACTTGTTAGACCTGGCATTTCTTGGCGTGGTTACCCCGTACGTTTTGCCTCTACCTCCTCTATTTTTGATGCTGTGATGGATTTTGTTTTGCTGGCTTAGATGCTTTGGGCACTTTGCCACTGCTGATCAGTGTCAAAGTGCAAGTGTTCCCTGCATAAAGTGTTATGGCAATTGGTTGTCCATAATTGGTATGTTTGTTTTACTAGTAAAGTCCCTAGGAAAAGGCACTATGTGTGCGAGGGCTGGTAATGCAAATGCTACTAGTGGGCATGCAGCACTAATTGTGCCACCCACACAAGTAGCCCTAAAAGGATATCTCATGTCTGCCACTGCAGTGCCTGCGTGCAGTTTGTTAACTGCCTTGTTGTCCTGACAAGTGAACCCACTTTATTAGATTTATTTGGGTTTGTGAGGAGCACTCCGTTGTATTCAGTTTTGTTGTGTTTATCCACTGGTGCTGTGATTAATAAGGATAGTCACTCCTTTGCTAATATGTCAGTTATGATGGGTGTATTAGCCCACCTAATCACGCACTGTTTAATTGGTGCTCCGCACCTTTTTCTCAACTATTTGTGCTTATTCAATCTAAGCATCACATTTTTCTTTTGCTACAGATTTGTTTATTTAAGTTTCACATCGAAATTAGGTTATTAACAACAATTATTTTCCAGAAGAAAACATTTTTTTGCTCTGATTTTTCAATTCAACATTTTACATTGCAATGTAATCACAAATCTTATGTATGCCCAATGCATTTCGGCACCTAACTTGTGCCTTCATCAGGGGCCAATCTGAAAAAAATAAAATATCAGAGTGTAAGTGATCATGTTTTATTGTCCATGGGAGCTGGTGTGTTTATATGTTATGTTTGAATCCTACCTGATTCGAAAACAACCTTTATGAAGTGATGTAACCTCTCAAATCTCACAGAGACCGTTATTATTCTGTCTACAAAGGTAAAAAGAACGCTATTGTAACATTTGCTTAGTTAAATGAATGTTGGCTTTATGTTATAAAACTTTCTGCCGAAACCATCTTTTTCAACCATACCTCTTTCTTGTTTCCAAAATTACGCCACTGAAAATACAAATTAGACACTCATAGTGAAAACCTTTCTTGGCTATTGTAAGAACTCCAAGTCATTACTCTTTCATGTGCCTACCTCGTTATGTTGTCTTCACTGTTATCTGTAAAGACACCAGAAAGGTATGTGTGATTAAACCAGTCACCCTGAGTCATTATCACCTTCAAGTTTCACTACATCAATCTCTGTACCTGTGATTACGACCGTTTTTCGTTGAAAGAAACCGCTATTCAGAGTTTCAGAGTCAAACGCTATCTGTAAAAGACACCAGAAAAGTATGTGTCATTAGGCCGATCACCCGCTCTGAATCATTGTCACCTCCGAATTATACTATATCAGTCTCTGTACCTGTGATTACGACCGATTATCGTTGAAAGAAACCGCTGCTCAGAGTCAGGCTGTCAATCTCCGTGTACCGTCGCCAGTTGTACACGTATTATAAACCCGACCTAGTAATGCGAAATGAACGTAGGACTGAAAACAAAGCAACTGCTGACATTACTCTCGGCTAGCTTAGCCGCCATGCTATCATGGTGAATATTCTTAAGAGCTTATTTGTAATCCCGTTTCTTCGCGCAATCATAGCATGCCACTAAAACATAACGTTAACGCCTGTCCTCACTGTTTATAAACCTCAATAAACTCCCCAGGCTGTTAATCAGTTTAAAATACTAAAATGTACCAAGGACTGTAAATAAGGAAACGATAACAATAATCTCCGCTACGTTGACCGCCATCTTAACATAGTAGATCATTGTAAAAAACATTCTTATAGTCCCATATCTTCGCGCTATTGTGGAATGCCTCAATGACCTTAAAACTATTGCCTGTTCTTTCGTTAATAGAACCTCAGTAAAGTGTGCTCATTCATATTCAATGCTGATATGCTACTTGATGAATCGCTATGGCAATACACATAATGGTATGCAGAGTACTAGAAGTCTATTTCACTGATCACTCTGTGTGTTTGCACTGTTAGGGTTTATCACTTATGTATGTTCCTATTTGTCTGATGATGTCTACTGGGTGTTATGTTATGAAAAGGTGTTGTGTAAGTCCACTGTTTGTTCTTTATACATATTTCAATTGCATCAAGGTGATAAACCATTAATATGTTGATCCACATACAGTTCATGTTAATTTATTCTTATAGTGCATATAACACTTCCTAATGCCGGCTTTTTAGATTATACACTTTTCATGCTAAGGTTATCCATGACCCTAACCCTGTCGTTTTATGACTGATTGTGACTCTTGTTGGTCTTCCTTGTTTTTCACAGGTAACATGATAAATCATATTTATCATTAAGCCCAGTTGGGGACATCGTATGAAGATGCTTGATCCAATATAATTCTCGTTGCAATAGTTTTTGGTGATTATCAATGCCTGGTCTGATTGGTACTTGTTCTATTATGAAAAACCGTAGTTGGGAAATAGCGTGTTTTGCTTCCCTCCAATGATATGCCAAGGGAGATGTCAGATTCTGATTTCGGATCCTGCTTTTATGTTCGGTTATTCTTACTTTCACCTTGCGCTCTGTTTTTCCAACATACATTCTGCCGCAGGGGCATTTAATTCCATATACAACATTTTCTGTATTGCAGTCACTCGTGTGTCTCAAATTAATTTGTTTTCCAGTAGTTGGGTGGGTACAGGTGCTTCCAACTATGACATTATTACAGTTCGTGCAATTGTGGCATCTAGTCATTCCTTTGTTTATCATTGGTGTTGATGCCAATTGTGTCCATTTTAGTATCTCCCTCAAGTTTGGGCCTCTTGTATAAGCATGTAAAGGTAATTCCTTAAATAAGTCTTTGAAGTCAGTTTCTGATGATAGTAACTCCCACCTTTCGTTGATAATCCTTTTGATTTTTTTCGATTGGGTTGTGTATTTAGTTACAAAAACCATTCTCTCTTTCGATGTTTTGCTTCTTGGTTTCAGTAATTCCAATCTATCCATTTTCATGACCTTTTCTATGTGCTCTTTCAATTCCCCTGGTGGATATCCTCTTTCTTCATATTTTTGTGCCTGTTTCCTTATTTTGTTTAAACACGTTTGAGGTTCAGAGCAAATACGTTTCATCCTTATAAATTGTGAGACAGGAAGATTTTTGATTAAGCTCTTCGGATGAAAACTGGTATAACTGAGAGCGTTATTGCGGTCTGTTGGCTTGGAATATAATTCTGTGATGAATCCACTCTCTGTTTTGATGATCCTCACATCCAAAAAATCCATGACATGTTCATCAATTTTATAGGTAAATTGTATTCTCGGGTTTATGTGATTCATTGACCAAATGAGCTGTTCCAATGATTCTGGTGTGTGATCCCAAATTAAAAAAATGTCATCTATAAATCGACAATACATTTTTATATGTTGCCAGTGGTCTGAATTCATCAAATTCTCTGCCTCAAACTGGGCCATAAATGTATTTGCATATGCAGGGGCCCCTGCAAAGCCCATCGAAGTTCCAGTCAGTTGTGCGTAATGCTGATCATTCCATTGGAAGTAGCTGTTGTGGAGACAATATTTAAGAAGTTGTAACAAGAATACTTTATTTGTTGGTAGTTCTCCCAATTTTAATAACGCCCATTCTACCGCTTCAAGACCTGCCTCATGTGGTATTGATGTATAAAGAGCCACCACATCTATGGTGCAAATAATCCAATGATTTTGAAATCCTTGTTGGATCCATAGAAGTTTATTCAGGAAATCCGTAGTGTCCCTTATATAGGAACCCCATTGCTGTACAAATTTCTGTAGAAAATAATCTAGATATCGGCCGAGGGGTCAAAGATTGACCCACATCCCGAGACGATCGGTCTGAATGGTGGGTTGGTCGGGTGTTTATGAACCTTGGGGATCATATAAAGTTTCGGACATCTTGGGTGTTTTGTTGTCAAGTATGCTTGTGTTTGGTCCTCAATCCATTCATTTTCTTTTGCTGATTGCAATAAGCCTTCTAGCATTTTTTGAAGCTTCACAATCGGATCTGATGGTAACAATAGGTAAGTGTCCATATCTGTCACATGTTTGTTGACTTTCTGTTCATAAAAATATGAATCCATCACAACCAGGGCTCCGCCCTTATCTGCTGGTTGTATTATCAAATCTTTGCTATTGGCCAAGTTTTTTTATTGTGTGCTGCTCCGTTTTAGTCAGATTATTTGTCCGAATCTTTTTGTAATCCAATGCTTGTAGATCTTTCTTAACCATAACTTCAAATGTGTCTAACATTTTATGCGACACCGGGACTTGGTAAACACTCTTTGGTTTACATTTTTGGAGTGGGCTTTCTTCACTCCTTTCCGTTGGTTCTACAACATTTGAAAAATAATGTCTCAACCTTAATGTCCGCATAAATTTGAAGAAAGCTCCCTCTGTTTCCATTTCATTTGTTATGGTGGTAGGTACAAATGAGAGTCCCTTATTTAGTATTCCTATTTGTTGTTTACTAAGTGTCTTGGATGAGATGTTAATTATTAGACCACTGTCCGTCCACTCCGCAAGGCCTTTCCTGCTACTTCCTCGCCTTGTTTTGCACTTATTAGTGTTATTTCTGCTTGTTGCGTCGGTGGACGCCCTTGATTTTGGTCCTGAGACAAAAAAGCCACATTCCCACTTGTTGTCGCTTGTTCACTTCCTTCCGTGGATATCACTGATCCCTCTTGAATTACTCGCACCGGTCCTCGTCGAATAGATGTATCTTTATCAGTCACCAAGCTCTCTTCTGACGAGTGGGTGGTTGGTGTTGTTTTCTTAGGGATAAATTGACGCCAGGCATAGATGTCAAACCACGTATAAACTTCATTAAGTTTATAATCAATTGTGTCACGTTTGTATTTGCGTAACTTGCCCTCTTGTAACTCCTTCTCATATTTCTCAAGTTTTAAATTGATACCCTTTAGGCTGATTTTCCAAGTATCGATTTCCATCCTTGTTTCAAGCTCTTTTTTCAGGTTGAAAATCTCATCTTCCAGATCGTGTATGGTCTTTGCTAGTTCTTCAATTATGAGCAAGATAAGGTCCAAAGAACATTTATTTAATATGCTGTACCATTTGTCCATGAATTTGGCGTTGAGGTTAAAACGGAACAACATTGGCTTTATTGACAACCGGAGACCCCTCGGGATCCGCTTAGCTCTGTGATATTGTATAAGTGTTGAGGCATGCATCCTTTGGTTTAATTGGCGTCAAGTTAGGTATTCCAACTGTTTCAGTTGTTGACTTATTGAGCCCCCATGGGCATCCATGTTCCTTATTTCTTTAATCATTGAATAAATGTGATCCGCTTGTTTGTTTGTGTAAGCCATGGTGTTGGCTCTATTGTCTGTGATTCCCGTTATAGCGTCAAACTGCACCCACTTGCCAGGCCTTACCTTCCCTTTTCATGCACATCAGACACCCCTATAGGAGGCCCAATGTACCCCCCTGGGCAGGGTGCAGTGTATGTGAAAGGTAGGACATGTACTGAGGTGTGTACCATGTCCTGACAGTGAAATAATGCCAAATTCGTTTTTCACTGTTGCAGGACCATCTTGGCCAAAGGACAGAATGGGTAATGCTGTGTCCCATGTTTCCAGCATATCTTCCCATAGGCATAAGATGGAGGTATGGAGTTTAGTGTGCCTGAACTCAGAATTTAATAATACATCTTTTTGTGAAGATGGTGTTTACATTGTGTGCTTAGAAACCACGTGTCTTAAATCATCCTGTGTATCTCTGCCTGTTTGTGTATTGACCATCTGGGTTTGGATGTGACAGGGTCTGGGGAGTGTCCTGACCTCGGAGAAGGGTAGGTGAGACAGCAACAGGCTGGCCTGCATTTGATGTGAGGGGGGAGGAGCCCTCTGGATGTGAAGAGGGCTGTGTTGCTGTCACAAAAGGTATGGCTCCACCTCCTACTCAGTGTCTGGGGACCAGTCCCGCACTATCAAAGGAAGAGGATGTGCATTGGCAGGTAGACACCCAGGTCTGGTTTGGACTGAGGTCAGAGCCCCCTGCACACAAAGACTTCAAAGGCATTTATGAGTATAAGTGTGAGAGCTGAAACCCCTGAACCCAATACTAAAATCCAAACTGAAAAAGGATTGAACCTACTTGGTGATCAAGAGGAACCTCTGCCAAAGAAGAACAGCTGAAGAGAGGGAAGAGAAGGACTGCCCTTGCTGTGTGTTCTGGGGCTGGCCTGCAGTTTGCTTATTTGACTAAGGAGAGGAAAAGGGACTTTGCTGTGTGCTGCGTCCCCCTGCTTGTGATGACTTTGCTTTGTGATGTGTCCTGAAGTTGCATGTCTCCAAGGGCCAGAGGAGAGCTGGTCCCCTGTTGTGGAAACTCGGGAACATAAAAGTTTCTAAGCATGTCTCAGTGACGCATGGTGCATGGTGCATGGTGCTTTTGCACGCCTGAGACTGCCGTGTGGTCCGTGGAACTGTTTACGAGATGCCCCGTGATTGCATTGCCCCCGCAGCGAGAAACATTGCTGTTTTGCTGTTTGTGGCCCGAGCCGTCATCGTAACTGAGGCTGAGACGAGAGGCTGCTCACTGGTACAATGATCCAGGAGAGCAATGCTCTACTCTACAGCATTGCTCTCCTGGATCATTGCACTAGCGAGCAGCCTCTCTTCATGATTTTAATAAGGTAGATTACCACGTTATTAAACGTACCTAGTGGACTATCTAACATTTTTTAATTCACCACCCATCCACATCTACACTCTTTCCCTAGGGCCCTCACACCCACGGCACCAGACGGCAGGAAAAAAAGATCTCCGTTAAAGAGCCCCTCTATGGGTGCCCGTCGGGTATTGCACTGCCTACCCGACGAGGAGCAGACCCATATGATGAAGCATGACACCTAGCTTGCTGGGTGTGTGAGAGTTTTAGTTCAGAAGGGGAGATTCCCCCTTAGGTGTGCCTCTACCCACTTCCTGGTTCACTTCCCCCTCTTTTAGCCTCCTGGTCTGGGGAACTGCATACCACTCGTTGTTCCACTATGATTCAGTGCCTTCACAGGGATGGCATACTGCTGGGGTTATCAAAGCACCATGTCTATAATTGCTTTTAAATAAAGCAATCTTTTTTTGTGCAGCCCATTTTCGTTAAAGGAATACAAGATGTAATTTAAAAAAAAGTAAAATCTTTAAAAAGTTTTTTTTACCATACAGGAGAATGGATCCTTTGGGGACAGGTTACCACAACCTTTCAGTAGTCGAAAAAATATTAATGTTTTGCAAATGAATTTCAGTCACAAAATATTAATACTTACCTTAAGGAATTGATGTTTAAACGGATGCCCTAAACACATCCCTTCCAAATAGTAATTCCTAATGGTTTCATAGACATATTTAGTGATACGGTAACATGTTACAGATTCGCTAAATTTGTTTATTCACATAAAAAGCAGATTTTCTGGTCGCAAACCCTGCGATACGGGTTGCGAACAGTAAACAGGTTCTTACATCTGGCTTTGTCAGTTTTACCAATTCAACAATCAACAAAAAAATGTAAAAAGTAGTTGTATTCATCTCAGAATAGGATAAGTACCAGCATTCAAGAAACAATTGCAGAGATGTCTTACTTTCTAACAATGAAGAGATTTCTGCCAAAAAGGCTTGTACAGGAAAACCACAGATTTGAAGACTGAAAATTATGTTGCCCTTCTGCTAGTAGGTACTTGGGTACATGAAAATAAACGGGCCATAAAAGATAAGATTATTATACCTGTTAAGGCCTCCTAAGAGATCCGAGTGTGACATGCCCCTGAATAGTTGTGCCTATGCACAGTGTTGGCTTAAGGATTTTTGGGACCCGAGCCAGACATATCTTGAGGCCCCCTGCTTGTAATTTTACTGCCCATTTTCTGCTAATTGAAGCTCACATGTTGGCAAAGAAATTCTCAGAAACGGGGCTTACACAAAAAGAACACAAATATGTATTTTCAGGTCCCCCAAGAATTCTTAAGATGTCACTGGGCAGAGAGAGAGAGAGAGACAGAGGGAAATCCAGAGGTAGAGGGAGGCAGAGAGGAGAGAGGCTGAGATATGAAAATAGGCAGAGGCAAGCTAGATAAAGAAAGTATAACGTTTACTTTCCCAGGGGGGGCTTGAAAGGTAAGGGTTTTGGGCAGTTACCCACTAGGCCAATGCCTTAAAACATCCCTGGGCTCTTAAAGCCAAGTCGGACAACTAGCCTGGCTCTGGCTCATTTCTTCCCCCAAATTCTGACTTCCCTACCTCTATAGTTAAGAGAACAGCAGGGGTAAACTAGTAGATAAATAGCCATATTTTAAACAGTTTCCTAAAGTATGGGTGATTCTGTGCCTTCCAGATACTCCACCAAAGGAATTTCCATAGGATCACTGCAGCTGGTGAGAATATTACTTCTCAAAAACACATTTAAACAAAGGAATCTATATACTCTCATACGCACCGTGGAGTCTTGAATGGTATTCACTGGCAATGTCCTTCAATGGCTCTCCTACCTTCCCAGCTGATACAAGTTTATGCATATGGGTCACAAATCATCCCTATCACCTGTGGAGTCCTCCAGGGGTCCATACTGTCTCTTGTCATATTCAACTAATACATGTGGCTGCTTGGTGCTCCACTCACAGATATAAGCATGAAGATTCACCAATATGCCAATAATACACAACCCAACAAAGAAAGAATTTCTGTTATTTGTCAAGAACAATTAACAAGATACAGTATATATCTGTCTCAATGACATGGACATTGATGGCTTCAAACCCCAACTTTTGTTGAATGCCAAGTAACTTGGATTTACTGTGGACACCAACCTCGTCCATCAAGGAACACATTGCCAAAAAAACTAAAATGGCCTGAAACTGACTTCAGAACTGCTGTTCAAGCCTTCATCCTCTTACATCTGGATGGTGGTAATACCCTACTCAATAACCTCCCAGTTGTCACATTGGAACCCCTTATAGGCATACTACATGCTATATCATGTCTCATCCAGAGCCTAAGGAAATAAGATCACATCATCCTCATCTTGTTTAAACTCCTTTGGCTACACTTACTGGCGCTCCCCATTTTCAAAACTAGCTGCATTATTTACAAAGCTATCACAAACAGAACCCCCACTTCTCATACAGACAACCTCATCAATTCTGGTGGTTCTCGGCACACACTGCCAGCACACCATCAAACTGCAAACTAAGAATTGCAAGAACGAGATAGCAGGCCCTTTCCATCTATGCACTTGGGATCTGGAATAATATCCCTGCTTCAATTTAGGAAAGAGCTGAAGGTTCATCTCTTCAAAGAACCCAAAATCATGTTGCATTGAGTCCTTAACTCGGCTCTCTCTCCTGCTACTTGTTGACTTAATGCTTGTCTTTGACCATGTACAACGGCTGCTACCTTTTGTCCAGGTTAGCAATATAGAAATACCATATATATACATACACACATACCAGAAAATCGGATTGAGAATCTTAACTCTCAGGATAGTTCTGACCAAATTTCTGTGTAACTGGGAAGCACAAATTTAAGTATAAAGTTTTATACACAAGGCAATTAGCCTCAAATTTAACTCACTCATTGTTTGGTAGCCAATTTGTCACCAGGACCGAGGTTGCTGGTATGGGTTGGGCTGAGCACTCATCTTCTTCTGTGTTGGCTGCTGGGATGCTTCATAAGTTCGTTCTCAGCTGCTGGGACTCTCAGCGTGTGGTCGACAGGCAGCATCTGCCAGTATACTGGTGGCTGTAGTTGGCCGTAGAATTGCGTTTCGACTTCCCTGAGAGCTGGGCTGGCTGGAAGGGTTTACCTGACATGTGTAACTTGGGTAGTGTATTGGAAGCTACATGAGTGTGCTATTAAAACCTATTTATAATAGATAAAATAAAATAAAATAGATTTTTGCGAGGGCTTGTTGGGGCCCCACAAAGTACCCCCATAATCCCACTAAAGATGGAACTAGGCAAGAGAAATATTGAAGACATTGCTCGCCTACGTCCTTTGTTGTATTGGAGGCGCCTAATGGTAACCCCAGAGTTAAGCCACTATGCATCAGCTTTTTTTGACGTTGTGAATTTTAACCGTTTTCACTGCATTGTTTGGCTAAAGGAGCTTAGGGGCACATTGGGGAAACTGGGCCTAGACTATTTGTGGGGCAATAAGGATGTCGCCTTATTCCCAACAAAAAAGCAACTGAAGGACATCTATTGGGACACGGTATATGCTACATTGTATCGCAAAGGCCTGCAATCTACCCTGTCATCACGCTTTTTGGACACCAAACAACTTCCATTATATGAAAAATATTGGGACTTAATTGAACGTCCATTTGACAGGAAATTATATTTTCAATTTCGCGTGGGAACACTTCCAGTGAATGCTTTTAGACATAAATGGTCTTCATTGCAGGACGCTTAATGTGATTATTGTAAAAATCAAATAGAGGATATTGCACATCTGCTTTTTTCTTGCCCTTTGTATGTTACCCCTCGTCGAAAGTGTCTAAAACCAGTTTGTAAAAATATGGGCACTCGCTGTTGTTCGCAAGCCCTTAGAATTTTAACATCTGATTCCTCTACAACACTGGTAATAGGCGTAGCAAAATTCTTGGCCTGGGCGTGGGTAATAAGATTACGTGCTCTAAAGCCTACTAGCTAATAAGGATTATCAACTGCCCCTTTTTTAATCTTGCCTGTTCTTTTATAACCTCTTCTAATGAATTTTTAAAAATGTATGTATACATATTTTATAACCTATCAGCATTCGACTTTTGTTGTTTAATACGTTTTTAATTAATTGTTTTTTATACTTAGTATTTATTGTACTATGGTTAGGAGGTTTGCTTTTATGACTAAAAGTCGAATAAAGCTTTGAAATGAAATGAATGAAAAACCTATTTCACTTGCCAAAAGATTCTAGAAAGATCCTATTGCAAGCCAATTTTATCTTGTAACCTTTGAAATCAATCCAAGATGGATATTGTTGAAGACTTCCTTCAAACCACTTTCAGGCCTATAATGATGGGTCTTGTGTTTCCTGTTACTGCATGTAATTTCCATTACTTTAGGTATGTAAACATGGAATTTGAAAAACTTCCTTACATTGCAACACAGTTGCAATTTACCTCTCCATCTGTGCTTGCTCCAGTTCTTGGATTTTGGTTTTTACTCTTCAGAGAGCTTTTTATACTGAGCCAGAGTTTTTCACTTTTTCTTCTATTCCACATGAGAGTTTTTTGCACCACCAGCATTTTCTCCTGAAGCATAGCGGCCTTCACCAAACCTACTTTTGTTTCCTACACATCACTGTGAGGAATCAATGTAAATAATTGGGAGCATTTCATGTGAGCTCTAAAATTCAAGACCTTGAATAAGAAGAGTCAGCATCCAGCCCTCGACAATATTATCCTGTTTCGCAGTCCCAATTGCATTCTGGTGGCAGCTTTCTGTATTTGCTGCTTTCTCAGCATGGCTTGCTTGGAGAGCCCCAGAGAGACAGAATTGCGATAACCTATTCTGGCAGAAATTAAAGCGTTCAGTATCAATACTTTGCTAGAGAAACTGAAAATGTACAGGATCATTTTCAGTATTCATTATTGATAAAAGCAATACAGGTTTAACTGTTTATTCTGTTTGTAGCAGGTGCAAGCGTAAACCACTTTGACTCTTAGATGTTCTCAGAGCTTGGAAGAGTAGGGGAATCATCTAAAACAGTGGGTCAGTGAACGCAGTTCTCAAGGAAGAAAGTTGTTACAATCTATGGTAGAAACTTTATTTAAGTATTAAATGAAGCAAATATTGTCCGCATACACATGAATCCAAATTATTGGATCACTTGAGCCGAAGGGAGTATACAAAATCTAAACAACCATGGCGATAACAGGCTTGAACCCTGAGGCACGCCACATGATGTATGCTGAGCCATTGATCTGTACTTGGCCTCACTAGCCACATGTGTTCTGCAGCCTAAGAAATCTCTAAACCATGCCAGCACAACTCCCTGGACAGTGGGGGACAGATTCACCAGGTAAACTTAGACATGAAGTCTATGTTTAGACCTGACATCTAAGAGCCAAATTCACAAAGGTAAACTTAGACCTGAAGTCTAAGTTTACCTTTGCAAATTGGGCCCTTAACCCGTTAACAGTGGCGGTAATTCTGCCGCGATGCGGGCGTTTCCTTGCGTGGGCGTGGCCGCGTCGGCAGTTGGACGTGCGCAGCACTACGAAGGTAGTGCTCGCGACGGCCAACGACAGCATGCAACGGGTTAAATTTCAGTTCTAAACTTAGACTTCATGTGTAAGTCTACCTTTGTGAATCAGGCCCTGTGAAAACTGATTGGTGGTAGTTTAGGACATCGAAGCCTGCAGCATGTGTTTTGCTGTGTAAGAATTGCCCCATTTAGACAGACCAATATGCCTCTGTGTCAATACGTTCTCAACACTGGGGGCCTGATTGACGAAGGTAAACTTAGACCAAAAGTCTAAGTTTAGACCTAAAGTCTAACTTTACTGCTAGCAAAATTACACTTTTGGCCTAAGTTTAGACCAAAAATCTAACTTTACTACTACTAAAGTTATACTTTTGGTCTAAATTATACTTTTGGTCTAAACTTAGACTTCATGTCTAAACTTAGACTTTTGGTCTAAGTTCACCTTTGTGAATCAGGCCCAGGGTCTCTCTAGTCAACATCAAATGAAATTCTATGAAATGTAGGAGCTTTCCTATGTTTGCTGTGTTATGAAGGGATGAAATCAATCCTTGGTCCAGCTCTTCTATTTGTGAAGATAATCCTACCAATAGAACCCTATGCCGGGCCTCTCTAGCGGGATTATCCAGCATCAATCCTCAAGAGCAGCCACTGGATCAAGCTTTCAGGATACATTTTGTTGTAGCATTGTAACTGCCTTTATATGGCGCTTTCTACCCCATATGAGGCCTCGAAGCTCTTGATGGTGGGTAGAACACTACTCCATAGCCCAAAATTAGTAGTTAATCCAGTGGTTATTATTTATTGTTATGAAACTGTTGGTTATTGGACTAATCTTATGCTCTGAGGGATCTGAAGTATTTCGTTCAGTTTCTATTGGTGGATTAAGTCAATATGAGTTACATGTGATTATTAGATTGAGTTCATGCAAGTGGGAAACAATAAAAATAAACCTGTACATTATCCCTTGTAGGTCCAATAAATAAATAAATAAATATGAACGCACATATATGTGTACATATATATATCTATCTATATATATATGTATTGTATTTATTTATTCACTGAAAAAGGTCACAGGGATGTTATAGTTATGAAATAGAATTTAAAAAAGCCTTAGAAATTCACTGAAAAAACCCAAAGGTTACAGCGAGAGCAAACAGCTATGTCCTGATGTCTTGGGTGTGGGCACCCTGGGACATATTGAGCTGGCCCTGTGGGATGCGGTTCCCAGGGCCATTAATATCACATAATAATTTCCTCCTGAGCATTGATTAAAGCACTTAGAAGATACCCTGGAACAGAAGACAATTTAACACATTTTTCTGAGGCTTTAGTTAAAAAAAACATATAAAGATATGTGGTCTTGCTAAGAACTGTTGTTTGGTTTGCAATGTGGCGTGACACATAGATTCATGATCGTTTTGCATTGTGATTGGTCACTTTAGCATTAATAGATCACACGATTCAAAGTTGTGGAAAGCAGGTCATTACTACCAGTTAATACTCTCTGTCTCAGGAAGCTGATTGGCCAGTACAGACTGAACAAGCATTGTATATTCTAATGCAGAGTAGCTTCGCTTAATTCTTAATTAACAAGTTGCCCCAGTCGTTCAGTAGCCCAAAATGTGCAGGAGTGATCCGTGTTTCAATCTAACAGCAGTTTTTCACACATTGTTTCCCTTGAAATTATGCATTTCTCTTCTGTTCTTACTAGCTT
This sequence comes from Lissotriton helveticus, assembly GCF_964261635.1. Classification (NCBI taxonomy): domain Eukaryota; kingdom Metazoa; phylum Chordata; class Amphibia; order Caudata; family Salamandridae; genus Lissotriton; species Lissotriton helveticus. The sequence continues at coordinate 1,689,207,933 of NC_136059.1, forward strand.
GGCACAGCTACGTGAAAGCACAAGATATATCATGTTAATATTCTTGTTTTATTTATTGTCTTAATAACACCCAGAAGTATTTGTTTGACATTTCTGAACTCCCAGTTGAGCCATGTATGTTTTATATCACCATTTCTCTGAAAAGAACAAGTTTTAGACGGCTTTAAATCTGTTGGAGCAATAAATGACAGCAGGTCTGCTGAGGCTCAAATAAATGTGTAGGTCTGATCATAAAACCCCTCCAAGTAAGGTAAAATAACTAAAAACAACAAGAATATGTGTTGCTCTGTGAAATATTTAAGAAATCGGTTTCCAATTACTGCACCCTTATGCTCCCGTTGTTGGAAACGATCTATGCCTTTTTAAAGTAGCAAAATGTAAAAGGACGACTCGGTTTCTTTCCGTGATAGAACATTTAGGCTCTCATTACGAATGGCTCGAAGAAATTGCTGTTATTTCCGCACCCTGGAATTACCATTAACTCACCCTTTGGAATTAATTCACTTCCTACAATATTTGTGCGAATTTCCATTATAACTCTAAACCAGCCTCTTAAGTATGTTGCCAACAACATGGTTGCAAATGAGTGTAGTTCCTTTTCCAAGAAGGGGTTAAGGTGTTAAGAAGTCGGAAACTGTGACATCCCCATTGCCAGTGCGAGTCACTTCCCAGGAATCAACACTCGGTAGGTAGTCAGGGTCAGACTGGCCTGCAGTGCCTGGAGGGCTGGTCTGGCAGGCCAGTGGGTGGGTAGTTTTCTTGCCTGTTTCTGTGCCTGTTTCATTCTCTGCTGGGCCCGTTTTTACTGTCGATTTTCCTGATATTAAAACAAGCATCGCATTGCATATAGCAAGCTCAAATCCAGGCAACCTTCTGTATCTTGCAAAACATTTTCACATCAAATCTTTACAAGTTCACAACTGCCCCAATTTGCAAACATGGACCACTTTTCTTGGTATGTAATTCTCTAATGGGGGACATTTTTATTTTGGTGCCCGGGTGTTTTTTCTGTCCAAGTCCGACAGTGCCTATGATGAACTGGGTCAGTGGACTCTTTAAAATAAAGCAACATAACATCATGGAGGGTTTATGGGCTGGTAGGAAAAAAACCAGCACGTAAATATGCTCCTCAGTTAAAAATAACCCTTCGGTCAGATGATGTAAAAATTACATACTCGGTTTCCCAGAATAACAAGATGGACTCATCCCAGACACTCAAAGGGTTCGACTCATGTACACATATAAAAGCTGATATAAGAGTACTCCTTTTCTGGATCGGTTCCAAGGATTTGGAACTCCTTACCGCCCAAGCTTTGGTCAAACTCATCAGCCCACGTCTTCAAAAAAGAGGTGAAAAAGATGTTAATGAACAGATTCCTCTGTTAAAATTAGGGTGAGCCTGTATGCTGGGCACAGTAGGAAGAACATGTGAATATTCAGGGAATATTCATTTCCGATGTATATAAATTGAAAGGACTCTGTTCTCTTTGCAATTTTACTAGTGGGGAGTTGGTCATTTGGGAGCCAACTCAGAAAGGCATGTACGAGCTCTACGTTTAGTACTCAGAAATGCTTTGATGAGTTTGCCTAAAATAATCTGGGATGGATGCTGTGATGTGGGAGGAGAGACTGATTCACCAACAACGCTTATTAACTTTTATGAAATGTGAATCCAGCTTCGATGTGAGGTCTAAATGGAGACACTTTGACATCACCCAGTTTAAGCAGGGAGAGTTCATATGGACAGTGTTGTTGACACATTGGCCTCACATTATTGAAGATACCGTGTTGTGACATATTGTAAGTGTGTGAATAGATGTGTGTTATTGTATTTGTAGGTGTAAGAGCAAGAGTGTGTTTTATATGTGTGTGAAGTTGTATGTCTGCTTGGGTTTGAAGTGTGTATACTTTTAGGTTAGTGTGTGCATTTGGGAGAGTGTGTGTGTGCGTGTGTGTACAAGTATGTCGGCACATGCATGTATGTATGTGATTTGGGTTCTTTGTTTTCGTGTTGTATGTGCCTTTATTGATATATGCAGGCATTCACGTGTATGGTTAGAGGAGTAGCAATATGTGTGTCCGTGTGCTTATATGTGTATCCCTGTGAGTGTATTTATTTTGGTGCATGTGTGTGTGTGTGGAATAGGACTGTGTGTATGTTAAGTGGCGGTTTCTCCTAAATGGCAGAGGAGCGTCGCCCAGCCTGCTTTGAGCGCATCAAGTGCATGTAAATAAATAATGGCCATTATAACACTTTTATTACAGGCACTGGCACATGCAGTTCTAGCCCGAGTGTCGGAGTGTGAGGGAGGGGCGGGGCTGATACCAGCAGCAGAATCAGGATGACTTGTGAAGCTGCTAGTGCAAAGTGCGCATGCAAATTGGCTGACTGTCTTGTGAAGTCCAGCCTGACATGCTCATTTCAGACCGCACCAATCCCAGCGGTGTTAAACTGCCCTGGAATTTCAGGCACTGGCTCTTAGGTTCAAAAGGAGCATTGGGTTAGCCTGCTCAAACCAATCCTGACACTTCTCTCATGCTGAAAACAGCATGAGAGCAGCTCCAGGACTGGTTAGGTTTGCATTTGTTGTAAGAAGTCAACCACCTTTGGTTCCTTCCCATCACTGTGTCCCAGCAGCAAAGCCCGATCAGCCCTGAGCGCATACAGCACACACCAGCCTCTGCCGGCACTTCCAGCCAGACTAAGCTGCAAGAGGTAAGATCAAATAAACAAACAGCTGTGTGCATGCTTATGCTGCTTTCAACTTATCTAAGTAAGGGGGGGTGCAGCCTGGGGAGTTCGTTTGTGTTATGTCTGCCAGTGGCTGTTCTTCTTGCTGTGCCACAATAGGAAAGGACTCCTTGTCTCCTCTCCGTTAATGTCACGCAAGCAGTGCCAGCGAGCACTTTCTGAACAATGCACAGGAAGATCGGGTTCTGAGGCTGTTCCTTTCACAGGGACTAACAGCAGCAGCTGAAAATCTAGGCCTTTCAGTTTTCCCTGTCAGCCCACCAATACTCTGCAAGGCTGGCAAGCTCCCTTCCCTCTTACTAACTGCAGCACAGAGCGCGATGCCAGGGGTGAAACTGCTCTGTGACTCGTGGTGATTAGCACAGAAGCTTCACCCCTGGTATTTGCTGCCTTGTAACACAATAACAAGTGGCTGACTGACGCTGATGTGTTTGACTGTGTAAGCGTGTGTATGAAAGAGAGTATGTGTGCCTACTGTCATTTGAAATTGATTTTTTAAATATCAATTTACAAAGAGGTAGAGAGGTGTGGTGCAGCGGCCAGGGCAGCTTACTTCGGAGCACAGGGTTCACGGTTTGAACCCTGGCTCCGGCGGCAGCTCAGCTCAGCACCATGTGACTCTGGGCAATAGCTCACTTAATTTCCACGACGGTCCCCAGCGCCTTGAGACCCTAAAGGGCGAGTAGTTCGCGCTTTACAAATACAGATTTACATTTTAGAAACCTTCCTGTATCCCCACCCTAATGACAATGCTATTAGTGAGTTCTTGTACACCATATATGTGGCTTATTTTCTTATAATACCTTAAGCAGCATTATATTCCGTGAAATCAAACATAAGATGTCTTTGTGCTGAGCGGTGCACAGTCAAAATATCGACTCCAAAATATCGACTGGACATAATATCGAGTTTTAAATATCGACTGGACAAAATATCGACTGGACAGAATATAGACAGCAAAAATATCGTTTTTAAGGTAAGTAAAGTAATATCGACTGTTAAAAATATAGACAGTTAAAATATTAAAGTTTATAATATACTACTAAGGGCTTTGACCGCTGGGATATGATTGGAATATGTAGAGTGGGTGATGTCTGTGTGAATGGTAACATGAAGTCCTTTGAGGCCCTTCCGGCCGAATATGACTTGAGTGATAGGGAATTTTTTCGTTATCTGCAGGTCCGACATGCCCTGGCCTCTGTTTTGACTCCTGATGTGGCCCTCCCGAGTCCTCTCCCCTCGAGGATCGCATTCTGGATGGCCACCTTCCCGATAGCACTATTTCCCTGATTTACAAGAAGCTGATCAATAATCGCACTGACTTACTTGTCCGACTTAGGGAGGTTTGGGTCGGCGACGGGCTGGAATTAAATGACGAAGATTGGCAATCGGCACTCTCTTCTCCAAAAGAGGTCGCCATCCCTGCCCGTCTCCGTTTGGTTCAGCTTAAGATCCTCCACCGGGTGTATGTTACTGGTCCGCGTCTGGTTGTGATGGGTTTTTCCCTGGATGGTCTATGCAAACGTGGATGTGGAATGAGTGCGACGTTTCTACATATTATTTGGGAGTGCCCGGGGGTGGCGGCCTACTGGACTGAAGTACTTGCGGTGATGGAAGTTGTGACTGGGATTGCCTTGCGGCCTGAGGCCCGACGATGCCTGTTGAATGTGTGGGAACCCACCGACTATTCTGTGGCCCAGACCAGATGGGCGACCTTGGGATACATGGTTGCAAAGCGAGACATTGCGCAACTCTGGGGCGCATCTAGACCTCCCGACGTCTCGGTGTGGGAGGACAACATGGACTGGTCCATGTTCCGCGAGAGGACCGTCTATATAGCACGGGGCAGACCCAGGGCGTGGACGAAGATTTGGGGTCAGTGGAACGAATATCGTGGGAATATTTGTACTCCTCCCTTGGTCGACACACCCGATGTTACCCTATCTCCCTAGGCTGGTGTTCCCGAGATTTCTTATGCTGTTTTATGATTTGCCTTTCCTCCCCGCTGTTCCCCCCCCCCCCGCCTTGCCGAGTCCTATCGATTGTGATTCCGTCTTCCTGATTAGTGAGTTTCCCCTCCTCCTTCTGGGCTGACTTTGATTAGTATGCATTCGCCTTTTTGTGGTTTGTTGTTTTTTGTATGTATATAACAGAAAATTGTTGTGTCCTGTTCTATACTTCGAGTAACATTTGGTATCTGATTTGTGCCTGACCACGGAAGTGATCGTATGATCTTACATTGTGCCGTGATTTTAGCGGCCAGCCCGTGTGGTTGTAGGCCCATCCTTGTAACCTTTATTTGATTGCTCAATAAAAGTAAAAAAAAAAAAAAAAAAGTTTATAATCTAGGTTATTAAAATTATCTAATTTTTAATAATATTGAATTTTTTATAGTGTGTTTTATGTTATTATATGTGTGAAAAGTGTGTATTTATGTTATAAATAATAATAATTAATGAAAATTGTATTTTTACATTTTTGCGTTATTTAATTCTGTAGCGGGTTGTGCGTTTATAGGGGAATAGGGTGGGAAGAAATTTAATAATAATTAATTAAATATGTAAATTAATTTATTGTTATACATTTTTAATTATTTGTTAATTAATTTGTATTTGGTAATTAATTAAAATTGATTTGGCAATTAATTTAAATTAATTGATTAATTGTTAATTATGTAAATTTTTCTAATTTATTTTCTGTAGCGGGTTGTGGGTTTATAGGGGAATTGGGTGGGAAGTAATTTAATAATAATTAATTAAATATGTAAATGTATTTATTGTTATACATTTTTAATTATTATTATTATTATTATTTTTTTTTTAATTTTATCCTCATTTGCGTGCAAGGCTCCAATCTATCAAAACCAAAGGACCGCCACAGAGCAAAAAGGCGAATGGTCGTGTTCTGTGCTGTCTCAGCTTATAGCTGGTGGGAGAATTCATTAGGGAGGAAGACCAATTCCCATCAGCACCATTCACACAGGCCAGACCTAATCTTGCTTAGGGTTGTGCCTTAGTAGATAGTACCCGAGTTATCGAGACCCCATAACACCAAGACTCTCAGTCATGGTAGCAAAGATAAGCAATGCTCGCATTATTCATAGGACCTGGGGAAAAAAACAAAAAAAAACAGGTTTATTTGCTACTATCCAAGCATAGCCCAGAAAGCTCTCCTATTGGGATTTCCTGCTCTGGCTAGATCGAGTTTGGAGATTTGAAGAAGTGATGCTCGCCATTCATGCACTGTCGGTGGTTGAGCATCCTTCCAGTGTCTACATATCTCCCTACGTGCCGCTAGAATGGCATAAAATAGCAGATTGGTTGCGGCATTGCGGGCTTTACTTTTAAGACCAAAGATAATAAGAGCGAGGTCTATAGAGATGTGTTCACCCAAAAATTGTGATAGCTTATTACTAATGGCTCCCCAATAAGCAGATAGATTTGGACATTCATAGAACATATGGATGTCTGATGCTGCGATTAACCCGCATCTTGGGCATAAGACTGGGCCTGTTAGAGAAAACTTAGTCAACCTATGCGGGGAATAATATGCCCTATGTATGGTAAAAAGGTGGTTCCTACGAAGCCACGCAGGTTTGACTAGGTCCCAGAGTGTTGAGCAAGAAGCCATCCAAAGTTCCTCCACATCTAGACCTGGCATTAATTTAGCCCATAGTGATGTCGGTAAGTGGAAGTTGGCATCTACTTCATCGATTATTTTATTATACCAACGTGAAATTTCTTTCTTTGCCGCTGGGCTGTCTAAAAGGCAAGTTACCAAATCACTATAACCACCTATAGGCAGCTTGCTGATGCGTACTGGTTGCTCTTTATATGACTGTGACCAGCTGGAGATCTGAATATATTTAAATCTCGAGAGACTTGGGCCTACTTTATTAATTAAATATTCCCATGGAAGCAGTGATCCATCCATAAACAAATCATCCCAACTATTGATACCGGCTTCTATTAGCGGGTTGATAAGTGCATCGGTTGTCCATAAGGGGGGAGCAGGTAAGTTCCATATAGGAGCCTTCCCAGAGTAGTAGCCAACATTAGTCGCTTGCCTCACTTTATACCAAGTAGATGCAATCCCTTGTAAAACTTTCAATTTTATTTTCTTAAAAAATTTGGGGTCTCCAAATTTGAACAAAAAACCAGTTTGGTCTACTCTTTCACATTCCAATAGTGTAGAAAAAAAAAGGCCCATCCCTGTTGATGTAGGAGTTTTAAGCAACATACGTGTGTGCGAGAGCTGAAACGCCCATGCATAGATTTGAAGGTCTGGACCAGCCAGCCCTCCCTTCTCCCTACGACGTCTAATTTTTTTCCACGAGATTCTGGGGCTCTTACTATTCCAAATAAAGCTGGTAATCGCGCTCTGTAGCTTTGAGATTAACTTTGAATAAAAAAAAAGTGGAATTGAGTTAAACAAAAAAGAAACCTTCGGCAAGATACTCATCTTCACCAGGTTAACCTTACCCAAAAAAGTAAGCGGAAGATGTGACCAGTCTCTCATAAGTTTCCGGCACTCTGCAGCTATTTTGGTGAAGTTTAGAGAAGCAATCAAGTTGATGTCTTTAATTATGTTTATCCCCAGGTAGCGAATTTGGGTTTTGGATGTCCCGTTATTGTCAGTTCTATTAGTATTCCAGGACATTGACTCTGTCTTTAGGGCATTAATCTCATACCCTGAGACTTTGCCAAATTTGAGAGCCAGATCGATTATCTCTGGGTATGCTTCATCATAACTTGTAGTAAAAATCATAATATCATCCGCATAAAGTGCCACCTTTTTAACCCAACCACCAAAAATAAAAGGTTTAATGAGTGTATTGTCTCTTAAGGTTTGGGCAAAAGGTTCGATGTATACATCAAAAAGGAGGGGGGACAGGGGACAACCCTGTCTAGTTCCTCTCGTAATCCTGAATGGCTCAGTCAAACCACCGTTTATCAGGAGTGAGGCAGATGGGCAACGATATAACAAATCTATCGTTCTGCGAAATCTATCCCCTACGTTGAACTTCCTCAAGGCCTCCGACAGGTACAGCCAATTCACCCTGTCGAAGGCCTTGGTAGCATCCAACGTGAGGACAGCCAAGGGGATAGCCTCTTTTATAGCAATATCTATAGAGGCTAGTAATTCATAAGTGAGCTCACAAAGCTGTCTCCCCTTTATAAACCCTTATTGGTTCGGAGCTATAATATCAGGCGCTACCCGGCCCAACCTATTGGCCAGTATAGTGGCAAAGATTTTGTAGTCGGCGTTTAAAATAGAAATAGGCCGATATGAGCCACAATCTGAAGACGGTTTGCCAGGCTTCAGGATGAGGGTTATGGAAGCATTATCCCATGATTCAGGTGGCAATTCGCCGTCTCTTAGGATTTGGTTAAATAGGGTAGCTAGGACTGGAGAGACCTCTGTGATCAGTTTTTTATATATTTCACATGGCAAACCATCAGTGCCTGCAGCCTTGCCACACTTTGCTCTCCTTATAGCCTCCTCTACCTCTGTAATGGTTATTTCCTCATCCAAGGAGCGGCTCTGATCTGGTGTTAAAGATGGTAGAGAGATACCTTCCAACCAACTCATGATGTCATTCTGAGTAACATTTAGATCGTCTTGGTATATGGATTGAAAGAAAGTTCTAAAAGCCACTCTGATTTCTTCGTCCCTGGAGAAGGTGCCCCTCGCGGATGAAACAGAGGAAATGTTGTTACGGACCCGGTCAGATTTTGTTTTCCAGGCAAGTAATTTCCCTGCCCCCTCCCCATATTGGAAATGTGAAAGCTTACTTGCCTCCCATCTCTGCAAGACACGTTTCTCTAGAATTGCCGATAATGCGTGCTTTAGCCTATCCAACTCTGCGTGTTTTTCGGCAAGGTGATTGTCTATTAAACCAGTATTGTCAATATCAGATTGAACTGCCAAAATGTTATTTTCTATAGAAGTAACTTCCTCTATATACTGCCTTCTTCTATAGGCTACTTTATTTTTAATGAGGCCTCTTAATGTACACTTGAATGCATCCCATATAATTCCTGTTGAGGCTGTACCTTTATTGATGTTAAAAAAGTGACGTGTTTCTAACTGTAAAAAATCAATATCCTCCATTGATGAGAGTAAAGACCTGTCAAAGGACCATATTCTTGTAGGAGGTACCATAGCCAATTTTAATTCTAACTCGATTGCCGAATGGTCGGAGAGATGTATTGGAATGTAGTGTATTGAGGTAATGTCATCAGCCAAAGCTCTACTAGTAAGAATAAAATCAATTCTAGATTTGTGTCTATACTTCGAATTTCTAAATGAGAAGTCTTGCCTTTGACCCTCTCTAATCCGCCAGATGTCAATATAACCATACTGATTCATTAAACCTAAAAGACAGTTTCTGGATTTAGAGATAAATTTTTGTCTACTGTTCGGGGATTTGTCCAGAAGTGGGTTCAAAGAGATATTGAAATCGCCTGCTATAATCACCGGGTCTGGGAAACTTAACAAGTGGTTGAATATGGTTTTCAGTGCTGAGGGATCGTCAATATTTGGACCATAATAGCCCACTAGTGTTAACTTCATCTCTCCCAACTCTACTGCTACAATGGCCCATCTCCCTCCTGAATCCACTTTCTGTTGTATTATCTTAAACCTTACAGATTTCTTGAAAAGAATCGAGACCCCCGTGTATTAGATCCTTGTGTTGTTGAAACCGAGGATTCTATCCATCTATTCCTTCGAACCAACTCGAGCATCTCGCTATCAATTAAGTGTGTCTCCTGGAGGATAATGATCCCCGCATCGGTATCTCGAAGATATTGCATGATTTTATTAGCACGAGGCCTGGTGCGGAGACCATTAACATTCCAGGATAATAATTTGAGTTTACTCATTGTGTTGTGAATTTGGGTTATTTGGTGAGACTGACAGTAAGACTAGTAGTTTATGTGACGATTTGTATGAAATCATATTGTTTTGCTTGAAATGGGTAAAAAACCTTATATTCAAAAACTTATTTACATAGAAAGATTGGAGCTAATTCTTTGAAGTGTGATTGTGCCCCAACACCCCCCGTGCCCTCCCCACCCCCCCTCCTACCCTGGGAAAACCCTGTACTCACCAACCGGAAGTTTTCCGGAAGTAAGTGCCCCTAGCTCTTCCCCATCTCGACCCTGTGTGCCTTCTTATATTTATAGTGTGACTCGCCATTGGATATAGTATTTGTTTTACGGGCAAGTATATATTGTTTTTTTTAATTTTTTAATTTTTTATTATTTTTTCCCTAACCCTTTTTTTATTTTTTTCCCTTTCCTTTTCCTTTTCTCTCTCTTTCCTTTTTACCCGAGGTGATTTCACGCCTTTATTTTCTCATGCTATATTTTATCCAACCTACTTGATTAATGAAGATTTGATATTTTTAAGACAATAAGGCAATATCAATTGAGGGCACTCTTTTTAGCTGTGTTTCAACACTCCCTCTATTTTCTGCTGCCAAAAGAGAGTAGAAGATCGTCTGCAGCCTGCACTGATCTAATATTGTACATTTTGTTGTCTAGCATGATCTTGAGAGATGCGGGAAAACCCATCTGTACTGTAGCACCAAATTTACGAAAAGCGTCCATCCTCCGGCCCAGCTCCCACTGTTTGTCTAAAGTGAACCGGGACAGATCCGATCGAATCTGAAAGTTATAGCCTTTAAATGATTGTGATTTTAGCTTAAGCGCTTGATTTAGGATATGTTCCTTCAAGGAGTAGGTATGGAAGTTTACAAGAATTTTCCTGGGTTTAGTACGCTGTGGGTTGCGTCTAAAAGGATCCCTATGTATCCGTTGAATGTCTGTTGCTAGCTCCTCAATAGAATGGGAAAGATTTAAAGTTTCTTTTAGTAGAGTGATTATGTAGCTCTTGATATCCGTGCCTTCGCTTCCTTCAGGAACATTCAGGATGCGTATATTGCTACGCCTTGCGTTGTTTTCTAAGAGCGCCATTCTCTCCGAAAGGGCTTGATCTTCTTTTTTTAATCTTGAAATGTCCTCCTCAGTGCCCTCAGCTCTCATAGATATTTGCCCCACAGTTTCCTCCAGTGCTTGGGTTCTCAACGTCAAGGTACCTATTCTCTCATCGAGAGACTCACAAAAACTCCTTATCTCCCTCTGATTAGAGGCTGACTCAGCAAAGCCTTGCTTAATCTCCGCAGATAGTGCTGCAAACATTAGTTGTATTGAAGCTACAGAGATAGTTTCTAGACACAACACTACAGCGCCATTTGTTTCTTGAGGCGTTCTCAAGGGGGGTTCAGAAAATATTCCAGCCTCAAAATTGTCTTCCATGTTAGCTGTAGTTACACTGATAGGGTCGCTGGTAGGGTCACTGCAGCCATCTACTGGTAATGAGGGTAGCAATATTTCATCGACTATCATTGTCAAGTCAGAATTTTTTGTGCCTAGGTCTGCTGGATTTTTAAGCAATAAGCCCTCCCCATCTTCCCCTATAGATGACTTCTCTGCTAGTTGTGATAGATGAGGGGAGTCAGTGTTAGCCATTTGTAGCTGAGTGTCTAAAGAATTAGCTGAGGCGGCCTCTGTTGCAGGGGACAAAACCTGCCCATTGGTAGGCATGATCTCTGAACCTAGTTTGAGATCCGTGATATTGTTGCTAGACTGCTGGTGTTCTTTCCCAATTTTTAAGACTTGGGGAACTACCTTGAAATATGAGCACAGAGATGGAGTGACTTTAGGTATAGAAGCAGTAGGGGGTTTCGTCTTACCACGTTTCCTGCCCCTTTTTGCTTTAACTTCAGCTGAAAGGTAAGAGGATGTTTCCTGATCTGAGTTTAATTTTGCTTCGTTTTGAGGGCTTTTTCCTAGCTCAAAAACCTCCTTACCAGCCTCCTCCTCAGTTACTTGTAGCGCGCCTTTAGCTCTCTTTTTACGGGATATACTGGTCCCCACCAAGCCCTTTGCTGCGCTCTTACCTCTTAACTTCCTAGCAGATTCTGCAGCGCTCATGTGTGCCAAAGTTGAGCTTGTGGATTTCCGATTGTTGCTGGTATTTTTCACCGCTTTGGCGTAGTATCCACTTCCAGTGGCTAATTCATTAACTTCGCTCACATATGAGGCTCCTGTGAGCGGCAGAACAAAACCGCCATCTAACTTTATGGACGATAAAGCACTAACTCCAAGTGCCGGCTTGCTGTAGTGGCAGGCGCCGCTTATGAAGGAATCCCTGCGGAGACTTCGAATCCGCCTGGATCTGCGGAGCTCCAGGGCGGCTCGTTCCCAACGTAGCAGCTCAGGTGTGGGCTTGCCTCGGGAAGGGCGTTCACCTCCGCTACTGCAGCTGATCGACACCGTGGAGCTGCCGCGCCCTCCCTCCTGAGCACCGTAGTTTTCCGTGTGATCGAGGCACATCGGGGTAAGAACAATAAGAAAACTTTGATTTGAGCTGTGTCCCGGACCTCAAAAAGGAAAATATTTGATCTGTGAGCGAACCCTGCTCACAGCTGCCGCATGACTCGATGACTGAGCGAGTCAAAAACGCAAAAGATCAGGCACCTGGGGCCGAGACGGAGCGGAGCACCGCTACAGTCAGCCGACTGCCGCCATGTTTCCCCTGAGAGGGTGTGTCTTGATTTTTAATTATTTGTTAATTAATTTTTATTTGGTAATTAATTAAAATTTAATTGGCAATTAATTTAAATTAATTGATTAATTGTTAATTATGTTAATTTTTCTAATTTATTTTCTGTAGTGGGTTGTGGGTTTATAGGGGAATTGGGTGGGAAGTAATTTATTTATAATTAATTAAATATGTCAACATATTTATTTGTATTGTTGTAGAATTAATTGTTAATTATTTATTTTATGGGTAATTATTTAAATTTGATTTGCTAATTAAATGTAATTTGTAATTTTAATTGATTAATTATTATATTATATTAAATTCGTAATTACTTTTAATTAATTTTTTAGCCTACGCTATCCAACGCTTTCCCTACTGTTGCACCCACTGGAGTGGGAATAGTAATTTTTACCCGTACGCTATCCAACGCTTTCCCTACTGTTGCACCCACTGGAGTGGGAATAGTAATTTTTACCCCTACGCTATCCAACACTTTCCCTACTGTTGCACCCACTGGAGTGGGAATAGTAATTTTTACCTTTACGCTGTCCAATGCTTTCCCTACTGCTGCACTCTTTGGAGTGGGAATAGTGATTTAAACCCGTACGCTATCCAACGCTTTCCCTACTGTTGCACTCTTTGGAGTGGGAATAGTAATTTTTACCCCTATGCTATCCAACACTTTCCCTACTGTTGCACTCACTGGAGTGGGAATAGTAATTTTAACCCCTACGCTATCCAATGCTTTCCCTACTGTTGCACCCAATGGAGTGGGAATAGTAATATTTACCCCTACGCTATCCAACGCTTTCCCTACTTTTGCATCCACTGGAGTGGGAATAGTAATTTTTACCCCTACGCTATCAAACGCTTTCCCTACTGTTGCACCCACTGGAGTGGGAATAGAAATTTTTACCTCTACGCTATCCAATGCTTTCCCTACTGTTGCACTCTTTGGAGTGGGAATAGTAATTTAAACCCCTACGCTATCCAACGCTTTCCCTACTGTTGCACTCTTTGGAGTGGGAATAGTAATTTAAACCCCTACGCTATGCAACGCTTTCCCTACTGTTGCATCTACTGGAGTGGGAATAGTCATTTTTACCCCTACGCTATCCAACGCTTTCCCTACTGTTGCACTCTTTGGAGTGGGAATAGTAATTTTGACCCCTACGCTATCCAACGCTTTCCCTACTGTTGCACCCACTGGAGTGGGAATAGTAATTTTTACCCCTACGCTATCCAACGCTTTCCCTACTGTTGCACCCACTGGAGTGGGAATAGTATTTTTTACCCCTATGCTATCCAACGCTTTCCCTACTGTTGCACCCACTGGAGTGGGAATAGTATTTTTTACATTTTGCTACTGTACGTAAATGAAATTGGATATTATTTAATTATATTATGTTAATATATATATATGTTTTAATTAATATGATTGTTAATTTTTTTTATAACTTTAATTAAATATTTAATTATTATATTTTAATTAAAGTCTTTGTAAGTATATTTTAGTAATTAATTTTAAATTTTAATTTAATTTAACACTGTTTTTAATAAACTCGATATTTTTTACATCTATATTTTTGTAAACGATATTTTGTACTCGATATTTTTGTACTTACCTGTTTGTACATACAAACTCGATATTTTGACTGTAGATATTTTTTCCTCGATATTTTGGGTAGTCGATATTTTGGCAGTCGATATTATTTCAGTGATCCATGCAGAGCATATCCTGAACTTGAGCATTTTAAGGTGCAATCATATGTAATAATGAAGAAAAGTCAGGATTGGTAAAAAAAATGTTTGCCTAGGATCACACAGTTTGGTCAAGTCGGTAAGCCGGAATTAGTCAGAGGATTTCTGCTTATACATAATGCAATTCAGGCCTTGAGACCCTGTGCTGCCTTGCTCGTGCTGTGAAAGTTGGAAAGAACTTTAACGCCCTACCACTTTCAAAAGTCACCAGCACCACTGTGTATGTTTGTTTGCTTGCGGGTGGGTGGAGGGCATTGTAGTTAGGCCCATTCTTTCCAATGTGATGCTCTGGTAAATGGGAAGAGGTCCTGTGTGAGAGAGAAGCAGCTGCTTTCAGTTAGATGCTGGTCAGACATAGTTGTTCTACCACAGGAACAGACATAACAAGTAAAGATAGTTGGCGCATGGTCAGCCACGGCCCGTGGAGGGAGTTGCGGTGGTGCAGAGAGGTGGGGCGGGGGAGGGACAGGGTACACTACGAAATTAGTTTTATTAACACAAACTAACCCGATGTCAGTTGCGGTGCGCGGTGCCTTTTAAACCTGCCTCAACTTCACTCGTATTTTTAAAACTGTAATTAGCATTGTTTTTAAATTGCACTGAGTCGGAATTGGGAGTGTGGGGAACAAGCCTACCTTGACATCATTTCCGGCTGCTCCTTGGCCCCGGTCCGACGCGGCTTGTGCCGTTTGCTCGGAGGGCCCCCCTGGAGTCAGAAGCGCGGTTAGCGTTCTAGCGTCCTGGCACTTGACGCTATTTAGGGCAAGGTTATGCGTACACGCGGATGACACAAACTAACCGATGTCAGTTGTGGTGCACGGTGCCGTTTAAACCTGCCTCAACTTCACTCGTATTTTTAAAACTGTATTGAGCATTGTTTTTAAATTGCACTGAGTCCGAATTGGGAGTGTGGGGAAGAAGCCTACCTTGACATCATTTCCGGCTGCTCCTTGGCCCCGGTCCGACGCGGCTTGTGCCGTTTGCTCGGAGGGCCCCCCTGGAGTCAGAAGCGCGGTTAGCGCTCTAGCGTCCTGGCACTTGACGCTATTTAGGGCAAGGCTATGCGCACGCGCAGCTGACACAAACTTACCCGATGTCAGTTGCGGTGCGCGGTGCCGTTTAAACCTGCCTCAACTTCACTCGTATTTTTAAAACTGTATTTAGCATTGTTTTTAAATTGCACTGAGTCCGAATTGGGAGTGTGGGGAACAAGCCTACCTTGACATCATTTCCCCCTGGAGTCAGAAGTGCGGTTACCGCTCTAGCGTCCTGGCACTTGACGCTATTTAGGGCAAGGCTATGCGAACGCGCAGTGGACGCGTGCAGGGGGCGTGCCGGCAGCGCGCCAAAGGCAAGCCCGTCTGCGCCCGTCCGCGCCTGGCCCGGGCTGAGGGCCAGAACCCCTGCCTTTTTAACTTCAGGACCTATTTCCTACTCCCGGGAAGAGCTATGGGGGTGGAAACCGGATTCTGAGCATCCGTGCTGTCCTAGGATCGATCCTTTGATAGAGCCCAGTAAGTGCCCATACTGTGATCTTGGTTTTGCTTTCTCGCAGTCGTCGTCCTTGATTTTACAAACACAGCAAGAGTCTAGCAAAGAGTTCAGGGCCATGTTACTTAACACCCGCTTCTTAGTTAAACATAACTTGGAGATGGCCGAGCCGATTGATAGTCTCAAACTAGACTTAGCTTTTGTCACAGAAACGTGGGCCAATGAATCCTCAGACCCGGACTTAATAGCAGCCCTTCCCCCAAATTTTGAAATTACTAGAGCTGACAGGACACATAAACGAGGGGGAGACTGGCAATTATCGCAAAAAATGATATCTCAGTGAAAGCTTCCTCACTGGGTACCTCACCGGATTGTGAATTGCTTGAGTTTCAGGTTCTATTGAACCACAATGATTCTCTCAATGGCCTCCTAATCTATCGCCCTCCCAAAGCTCACCGCCCGTTGCTTGACATCCTCACCCCTTTTTTAGAATCCAGCATAAATTATGCCAGCTATACTATTCTGGGGGATTTTAACTACCATCTCGAGAGCTCCCTATGCACTAGTAGCGGGGACTTTGTTGAGGCACTGGCTGGGTTGAGCATGGAACAGTTGGTTAAAGAATGTACCCACGATGCGGGACACACCTTGGATGGTATTTTTACGTCCAATCCCTTGATTAGTATCGACAAAATTCTTCCGGTGGTATGGTCTGACTACAGAGCAATCATTTTTTCAATTAAAACCTCTGCCCAACCACATAGTGAATCTGTGTCGTCTCTATCTTTTTCTTATCGGAACTGGGATGAAATGGATCGGGAACTTTTCTATACCGCCCTCCAAAAGAATGCACCTAATCCGGGGCGAGACATTGACCTAGCGGTCAACAAACTTAGCGATTGGATTACCCAGGTGGCTAACAAAGCTGCACCTCTTCTCACCTCTTCAACAAAAAGGAAAATACCATCTGAACCTTGGGTTTCAGAGACTCTAAGGCTCCGAAAAACAACTGTGTCGAAGGACAGAAAAACAATAGAGGTCGAACTATAGTCTAGAATCAAAAACGAAATATGCACAGTCTTTGTCCTCTTATAAAAAATTAATTAAGGAGGAAAAAAGTAGATACTACTTGGAGAAGATCGCAGTAGCCAACAACTCGAGTAAAGAACTCTGTAAGACAGTCAAAAAATTAGCTAAAATCCCTGAGAAAGGGATTCCGAGTAATAATGCTGATTTTTGTAATATTTTAGGCCAGGCTTTTGTTGATAAAGTCCAAGTAATTTATGACACTTTCTACAACACTCCTATTGAGCTCAATGCTAACGCTGCCCCCATAATGGAAACTCAGAATTTTTCTTTCACCCCACCCAGTAGGGACCAAATCTTTCAAACCATTAAAGGAATCAAATTAAGAGCTCCCTCTGATCCTTGTCCCCCCAAGATCTATCAACTGTGTGCCGAAGATCTTAGTGACAGATATATTTAGGGGAATTATACAGCTCGGAAAGTTTCCAATGGCATGGAAAGGAGCATCGGTGCTTCCTCTGTTAAAAAAACCTCACTTGAGCACTGACGATGCTAACAACTATCGTCCAATCTCTAGAATTCCATTCTGTGCAAAGGTTTTGGAGAAAATACTTAATATCCAACTTTCCACCTTCATCTCCTCAAACAATCTGCTGGACCATTCTCAGAATGGATTCAGAGAAGGGCACAGGACTGAATCGGCCCTGGTGACTGCTAGTGAGGAGCTCAGGCAGTCTTTGGATGGAGGCGGGACGACCGCCTTGATATTGTTAGACCTATCGGCGGCCGTCGATACGGTCAATCATAATATCCTTATCTCCAGACTGTCTGAGCTGGGTGTGCACAGCTTGTCACTAGAGCTACTTCTATCCTATTTGACTGAACGATCTTTCAGAGTAGAAGTAGGAGGTACCAGCTCACACATTTTTAATTTACATTGTGGAGTGCCTCAGGGATCTTCCTTGAGCCCTACGCTCTTCAACGTATATGTGGCCCCTTTAGCGGCCTTAATCAGACAGTATGGGTTTTCAGTTATCAGCTATGCTGATGACACACAAATTGTGGAGTCAATCACCGACAACGAAAACGAGGTGGCAGACCGTTTTAACACTTGTATGTCAAAGGTGAATAGCTGGATGCAAGCCAATTGTCTGAAATTAAATGGTAGCAAGACAGAGGTCTTACTTTTGGGAACTAATCCTCTGGGCTGTTCGCCTACATGGTGGCCCTCTGAGCTGGGTGAATGTCCCCAACCAGTCTCCAAAGTTAGAAATCTTGGGGTGATTTTTGACGATCGGCTAACATTTAATAGTCAGATCAATGCTCTTACTGCCAGGTTCTGGGCTACTCTTAAATTGATCAGAAAGATCCGAGCTTTTATTCCCCCAGAGTCATTGAAAACAGTGGTAATTGCCCTCGCAATATCCAAATTGGACTATGGCAATGCATTGTATCTTGGAATCCAAAAGCAATATCTAAGCAAGCTTCAATGTCTGCAGAATGTGGCGGCCAGACTAGTCTTAAATATTCCCAGGCATGAACCAGTGGCTCAGCGACTGGTGGCACTCCATTGGCTGCCTGTTCGGAAAAGAATAGCTTTCAAGGCATTATGCATTACATTTAATGCACTTCACGGTAGAGGTCCACTCTATCTGACATCCAGAATAAAATACTATGCTCCTGCTAGGAATCTTAGATCGGTCAGTCACAAGTTGCTGCAAGCTCCCAGATTCAAACAAGTGCATTGGGGTGGCAGCTGTTTCTTGGTAAGAGTGACTAAAATCTGGAACAGTCTACCAATCACGATCAAAAGTAGTCCGAACCTCATTATGTTCAGAAAATCTTTAAAAACCTGTTTTTTTCAAACAGATATTTAACACACACGCATGTGCTCTGACGTCGATTTTTTAGTGTCAGCGCCAAGACGCCCCCGGGCATTCGTTGCGCTTTATAAATTTTTAAATCAATCAATTAATTAAATTGTTTACTTACCTCCAATTATCCATATGCCGTTTTTTAGCACCCCCCACCCTGCCCCTCCCCCGCTCCGCCTCTCTACCCCACCGCAACTCCCTCCACGGGCCGTGGCTGCGCATGGTGCTAGTCCAGCATAATGTAATGACAAATCGGCTATAACATGTATGATGTTTGTAGCTTGAGTCACAGTTACAGCAAAACTATTTCCTTCAGGGATGAGAGAGTAACCTTGCTGACAGATAATGTCTCTCATTGCTTAGTCACATGCAGTGGATCTGGGAGGTTGTCATATAGCATTTGGGAAAATTAACCTTTAGTGGGTATATGATCCAAAACATACACACACACATGCACACACACACACAGAGAGGAAACGTTGTTGGGATATATATATATAGGGGACTCGAGGGGAGCCTGATTGAGCCAGGGACATTTTGGACATGATAAACTACCCTGCTTCACGAGTTCCCTGCGGCATTAACAAACACTACTCCCCAAAAGATCCTACTCACCGTCCTGGGTTGCTGGTGTCACAAGGCATCCTGGGAGTTGTAGTCCGGAGAATGAAGAACGGACTATAACCTGGTGAGCTGTACTTTAACAGAGGGGAGGGGCTAACCCGTGTTCACCATACATATGGAAGCAGGGAGGAACTACACTCATGAATCATCCTGGTGTTGGGCGCTGACGAAGGCACACGCCGAAATGCATTTGCCGCCATCAGAAATGTGACCTGGTGATTAAAGGCTTCCTACCCTGTTCTCCTCTGGGCTTCCGCTTCTTCTTTGTGTTGGAGCCTGTTTGGATATATATATATATATATATATATATATATATATATATATATATATATATATATATATATATATATATATATATATATATATATATATATATATATATATATATATATATATATATATATATATATATATATATATATATATATATATATATATATATATATATATATATATATATAACCTACTGGTGGTCGCCAGTAGGTAGTTATAGTTAGGACCTAGTTACCATATGAAAATCGCAACATTCTATTGCTAATAACTTTGGCGTCGATTGACTAATCTTCGGGAAATTTTCAAAACTTATAGCCTGCTTCGGTCCGCACCTATCTTGAAAGTTTCAGGGTGATTTGGCAAGCGGGGGCCAAGAAAAAGGGGGGGTCCCAAAACAAGTTTTCCCCATGCAATTTTCCGTAGGAAACTTTCGACACGGATACAGCCCGAACTGCTCAACGGAATTACAGCAAATTTGGCAAAAAGGTAGTCCTTGGTTCGGAAAGAGCCCTTTTTACGGGCTCGGCGACGTCACCACGAAGTGGGGAAGAGCTGCGAGCCGTATTGTAGCGAGTTTCTGGCTCATGCTGGATAAATTATTTTTTGCTCGTGCATTTGCAGTGCTTAATTTTGTAATCTGAATGGTGATTGGTCCTCGCGGTGGTGTTTTTTTAGTAGTCTTGATGCGATAGGGCATATGTAATGTTCGTCCGCCATTTTTGGCATTTTCTGTGCGGTTTCGCGCACGGCAGACCATTAATTTTAATTAGGAGCTGTCAGGGTGCCCTTTTAATGCAATCCAGATGGTGGGAGCGCGTTCACCATCCTGCATTGCATGTATAGGGCGCGCGTTCGTCTGCAGCCTTTTTGTGGCTGAAAAAGAGGCAGTATTTAAATACAGATTACCAAAGCTAGCAGCACAAAAGGTACGAATATCACATAATTGGAAGAAATAAATATAGCGAATATGTTGCAGGTCCTCTTACATTTGCTATTAAACAAAAACTTTGAAGGGACTTATGTTTGGGACAATATGCTGCAGATTTTTTTTAATGGATCCTTGCCTTAGTGGGAAAACAAAGCTTCGAATCTGTTTTCCCCGTGTCCATGAAGCATGAGGCCAGGGAAGAGGGCAGGAATGTGACACTACTCTGACAAGATGAGATAAGAAGTAATTAACAGAAAACAGATGTCCTCTTCATTTTTATGAGGCCAAGAGTGTTTGAGAGTAGGCTTCAGTGGCAGGCAGCGGCTGCTTGCAGACCCAAGAAGGATGATGAGACAGATCAGCCCTGCAGATTAGATCAGCACAGATCAGGCTTCAGTGCCAGGCAGCGGCTGCTTGCAGACTCAAGAAGGATGAAGACACAGAGCAGCCCTGCATATTAGATCAGCACAGACCCAAGAAGGATGATGAGACAGATCAGCCCTGCAGATTGGATCAGCACAGATCAGGCTTCAGTGCCAGGCAGCGGCTGCTTGCAGACCCAAGAAGGATGAAGACACAGAGCAGCCCTGCATATTAGATCAGCACAGATCGGCAGTGCGGCGTGTGCGTGTCTGCCGTGAAGGGAACTAGGCTTCAGTGCCAGGCAGCGGCAGGTTGCAGACCCAAGAAGGATGAAGACACAGAGCAGCCCTGCAGATTAGATCAGCACAGATCGGCAGTGCCGCGTGTGCGTGTCTGCCGTGAAGGGAACTAGGCTTCAGTGCCAGGCAGCGGCTGCTTGCAGACCCAAGAAGGATGAAGAAACAGAGCAGCCCTGCATATTAGATAAGCACAGATCGGCAGTGCGGCGTGTGCGTGTCTGCCGAGCTGCTGTGAAGAGAACTAGGCTTCAGTGGCAGGCAGCGGCTGCTTGCAGACCCAAGAAGGATGATGAGACAGATCAGCCCTGCAGATTAGATCAGCACAGATCAGGCATTAGTGCCAGGCAGCGGCTGCTTGCAGACCCAAGAAGGATGAAGACACAGAGCAGCCCTGCATATTAGATCAGCACAGATCGGCAGTGCGGCGTGTGCATGTCTGCCGTGCTGCTGTGAAGGGAACTAGGCTTCAGTGGCAGGTAGCGGCTGCCTGCAGACCCAAGAAGGATGATGAGACAGAGCAGCCCTGCAGATTAGATCAGCACAGATCAGGCTTCAGTGCCAGGCAGCGGCTGCTTGCAGACCCAAGAAGGATGAAGACACAGAGCAGCCCTGCAGATTAGATCAGCACAGATCGGCAGTGCCGCGTGTGCGTGTCTGCTGTGAAGGGAACTAGGCTTCAGTGCCAGGCAGCGGCTGCTTGCAGACCCAAAAAAGATGAAGACACAGAGCAGCCCTGCACATTAGATCATCACAGATCGGCAGTGCGGCGTGTGCGTTGTGTAGTGCTGCTGTGAAGGGAACTAGCCTTCAGTGGCAGGCAGCGGCTGCTTGCAGACCCAAGAAGGATGATGAGACAGAGCAGCCCTGCATATTAGATCAGCACAGATCAGGCTTCAGTGCCAGGCAGCGGCTAGTTGCAGACCCAAGAAGGATGAAGACACAGAGCAGCCCTGCATATTAGATCAGCACAGATCAGGTTTCAGTGCCAGGCAGCGGCTGCTTGCAGACCCAAGAAGGATGAAGACACAGAGCAGCCTTGCATATTAGATCAGCACAGATCGGAAGTGCGGCGTGTGCGTGTCTGCCTTGGTGCTGTGAAGGGAACTAGGCTTCAGTGGCAGGCAGCGGCTGCCTGCAGACCCAAGAAGGATGATGAGACAGAGCAGCCCTGCAGATTAGATCAGCACAGATCAGGCTTCAGAGCCAGGCAGCGGCTAGTTGCAGACCCAAGAAGGATGAAGACACAGAGCAGCCCTGCATATTAGATCAGCACAGATCAGGTTTCAGTGCCAGGCAGCGGCTGCTTGCAGACCCAAGAAGGATGAAGACACAGAGCAGCCCTGCAGATTAGATCAGCACAGATCAGGCTTCAGTGCCAGGCAGCGGCTGCTTGCAGACCCAAGAAGGATGAAGACACAGAGCAGCCCTGCACATTAGATCAGCACAGATCGGCAGTGCGGCATGTGCGTGTCTGCCGTGCTGCTGTGAAGGGAACTAGGCTTCAGTGGTAGGCAGCGGCTGCTTGCAGACCCAAGAAGGATGAAGACACAGAGCAGCCCTGCATATTAGATCAGCACAGATCAGGTGTCAGTGCCAGGCAGCGGCTGGCTGCAGACCCAAAAAGGATGATGAGACAGAGCAGTCCTGCAGATTAGATCAGCACAGATCAGGCTTCAGAGCCAGGCAGCGGCTAGTTGCAGGCCCAAGAAGGATGAAGACACAGAGCAGCCCTGCATATTAGATCAGCACAGATCAGGTTTCAGTGCCAGGCAGCGGCTGCTTGCAGACCCAAGAAGGATGAAGACACAGAACAGCCCTGCAGATTAGATCAGCACAGATCAGGCTTCAGTGCCAGGCAGCGGCTGCTTGCAGACCCAAGAAGGATGAAGACACAGAGCAACCCTGCACATTAGGTCAGCACAGATCAGGCTTCAGTGCCAGGCAGCGGCTGCTTGCAGACCCAAGAAGGATGAAGACACAGAGCAGCCCTGCACATTAGATCAGCACAGATCGGCAGTGCGGCATGTGCGTGTCTGTCGTGCTGCTGTGAAGGGAACTAGGCTTCAGTGGTAGGCAGCGGCTGCTTGCAGACCCAAGAAGGATGAAGACACAGAGCAGCCCTGCAGATTAGATCAGCACAGATCAGGCTTCAGTGGTAGGCATTGGCTGCTTGCAGACCCAAGAAGGATGAAGACACAGAGCAGCCATGCAGATTAGATCAGCACAGATCAGGCTTCAGTGCCAGGCAGCGGCTGCTTGCAGACCCAAGAAGGATGAAGACACAGAGCAGCCCTGCACATTAGATCAGCACAGATCGGCAGTGCGGCATGTGCGTGTCTGCCGTGCTGCTGTGAAGGGAACAAGGCTTCAGTGGTAGGCAGCGGCTGCTTGCAGACCCAAGAATGATGAAGACACAGAGCAGCCCTGCAGATTATATCAGCACAGATCAGGCTTCAGTGGTAGGCATTGGCTGCTTGCAGACCCAAGAAGGATGAAGACACAGAGCAGCCATGCAGATTAGATCAGCACAGATCAGGCTTCAGTGCCAGGCAGCGGCTGCTTGCAGACACAAGAAGGATGAAGACACAGAGCAGCCCTGCAGATTAGATCAGCACAGATCAGGCTTCAGTGGTAGGCATTGGCTGCTTGCAGACCCTAGAAGGATGAAGACACAGAGCAGCCCTGCAGATTAGATCAGCACAGATCAGGCTTCAGTGCCAGGCAGCGGCTGCTTGCAGACCCAAGAAGGATGAAGACACAGAGCAGCCCTGCACATTAGATCAGCACAGATCGGCAGTGCGGCATGTGCATGTCTGCCATGCTGCTGTGAAGGGAACTAGGCTTCAGTGGTAGGCAGTGGCTGCTTGCAGACCCAAGAAGGATTTAGACACAGAGCAGCCCTGCAGATTAGATCAGCACAGAGCAGGCTTCAGTGGTAGGGATTGGCTGCTTGCAGACCCAAGAATGATGAAGACACAGAGCAGCCATGCAGATTAGATCAGCACAGATCAGGCTTCAGTGCCGGGCAGCGGCTGCTTGCAGACCCAAGAAGGATGAAGACAGAGAGCAGCCTTGCAGATTAGATCAGCACAGATCAGGCTTCAGTGGTAGGCATTGGCTGCTTGCAGACCCAAGAAGGATGAATATACAAAGCAGCCCTGCAGATTAGATCAGCACAGATCAGGCTTCAGTGCCAGGCAGCGGCTGCTCCCACTCACAAGAAGGACATCACAAGCAGCAGTGGTGCAAGCTTCTCACACTCACAAGAACGACATCACAGGCAGCAGCAGTGCAAGCTTCTCACACTCACAAGGAGACCACAGGCAGCAGAGGTGCAAGCTTCTCACACTCGCAAGAACGACATCACAAGCAGCAGTGGTGCAAGCTTCCCTTACACACTCACAGCAGGTACTGTGCCAAGGCAGCAGCAGCAACAGAGCAAGAGTCCCTTACAAAGAACAGGAACAGCACAGAGATGCACAATGCAATCTTCTCATACTCACAGGCAGCAGCGGTGCAAGCTTCTCACACTCACAAGAAGGACATCACAGCCAGCAGCTGTGCAAGCTTCTTACACTCACAAGGAGACCACTGGCAGCTGAGGTGCAAGCTTCTCCCACTCACAAGAAGGACATCACAAGCAGCAGTGGTGCAAGCTGCTCACACTCACAAGAACGACATCACAGGCAGCAGCAGTGCAAGCTTCTCACACTCACAAGGAGACCACAGGCAGCAGAGGTGCAAGCTTCTCACACTCGCAAGAACGACATCACAAGCAGCAGTGGTGCAAGCTTCCCTTACACACTCACAGCAGGCACTGTGCCAAGGCAGCAGCAGCAACAGAGCAAGAGTCCCTTACAAAGAACAGGAACAGCACAGAGATGCACAATGCAATATTCTCATACTCACAGGCAGCAGCGGTGCATGCCACCATTGCTACAATTACAATCTAACACACATAATTCCACTACACACCACATTAACACACTCCATAACACTTAGCAAAAATACATTACCATTTACAATGCCATTAGCTCTAACTCAAATAAATCTGAGCCCGATTGCATTTCTAATGCTTGTTATTAAATGGTGTAAATCCGTTCAGTAGTTTTTAAAATATGAATGTAAAAAAATATATATATATCTGGGCGGAGCCTAACCACACATCTCATCATGAGATCTGATTGGCTGTCAGCACTTCATCCAAGAAGTGTTGGCAGCCATCTTGGGACCAATATACATGATAGCACCTCATTAAAAAGCATTGCAGTTAATAGAAGGTTTTAAGACTTTAGTTACATTATAAATCATTTGTTGATGGTACCATACTCATTTTAGGAATTGTGGTGTGTTCTAAGGTGATTTTACCATGTGAAAAAGCCTTCTGCTGGGATATCATAAATCATGTTTGAGAGAAAACTATTTTCTCATGCTTTTCCCACAGAGGTTGGAAGGTGATCTATAAGCTAAACTGAGAGCATATTTGCTGTAAATTCACATTATCTTTCTCAGTCATGTGAGAATGAAGTCTGACATTCTCAGTAAAACATGTACATCCAACAAGGGCAGAGACTGTCAGTTGATTCCTTTGTGCTCTACTGCAGCTTCCCAGAGTGTTCTAAAGAACAACTGGAGCGCTAACAGTCCTACTTATGACAAACGTATTGCACACCTGAAGCCGTCCTGATTGGAATAAAGTGGTAACTCTTAAAGCATTTAATTTAAAAAGGAACAACATGAGGGGGTTCATTTTGCCATAGAAATTATGATTAGTGCTGAAGAAAGAAAAATTAGGGCACAGTTTGAGTGACTTCCCAAATCCTCTTCTATTTCATAAAAAAATTCTGACATGCAGACTGAAACATGCACTTTTAATACCAGCAGCAGACTTCTGTGGTGAGCAGTAGCTTTACTACAGTTATCTAATGAGCAACTAGAGTGCTAACATTAGGAATTTATGGCAAATGTGTGACATATCTGAATACCTTCTTGATGGAATCAAAGTAAAAAACTGAAAGCACTTCCTACTGAGGAGACTGCAGTAAATGAGGAAATTAGGAAACTTCATAACAAATAAATCTCCCAAGATGGCCACCAGAGACAAAAGAGCCCAAATGTACCACAAATATCACCCAGATGTACCCCACATGTAGCCCAATGACAGAAGTATGTTTCTCTGCTTTGCGGATCTGAGCAGTGCCTTTGATCTTGTCGATCACTCTATATTATGGCACATTTTAATTGACTTAGGCGCACCCAATGAAATTATACACTTTTTAGCTAGGCTTTACGTGAAACTATCATGTAAAGTACGTTATGGACCCTCTGGTGAATGTACCCCCTCCCTTAAAGTTTCAAGAGGCATCCGACAGGGTTGTGTTTTAGCTCCTTTTTTATTTTCATTATTTATTAATCAGGTCGACTCAATTTTGAGCCGGATTCCTGCGGATGCACCACACATAGGAGGGAAGGCGGTCCCTATATTATTATATGCGGACGACGCTGTTTTAATGTCACGCACACAGATTGGTCTACAACGACTTATTGATAATTTCATGATATTCATCGAAAGTAGGAGACTTAAGGTGAACAAAACTAAGACTTTTGTGATGACTTGTGGGAGTAAGGCCAAGACAGCAAGCTCGAGTTTTTTCATTGACAAGGTTAAAATGCAACAAGTCAAAACTTTTTGTTATCTCGGGATTACTTTCTCAGGGGATGGTAAATGGCAACATGAGTTTCATTATATAATTTCAAAGATGAGTAAGAATACCAGTAGTATTTTTAGATTTTCCTCAAAACTGGGGGTCAGAAGTATAAAAGATATGATGGCAATCTACAACGTACGATGCACCTCATCGGCTTTATATGGTGCTGGTCTATGGGGGCACCAACACAATCCAACTCTTCAGGGAGATGAAAATAAATTTCTTAAAAAGCTACTTTTTGCACCTACCTCGGCATCCACTGAATTAGTACATAAGGAGGTAGGAATCGAATATATCTCTGATATAGCTGCACTACGCCCCCTGCTGCTATGGCGCTCCATCTGGGCCAAAACAGAAACACAGTTCACAAAAGAGAATATTCGCGACTGCCTGAGGCTGGACCATGTATCCCGTATTTCTTGGCTCAAATATATATACAACTGGTATAATCTCTTGTTTGATTGTAATATTTTTCTTGAACCTGAGAATGTAGTTCTATTCTCCAAAAAAGAAATAAAAACAAGGTTTCTCATATTTAAAAAGAAGAACCGTGAAAAGATGTCTGGACAGTTATCGAGCGTGGCCTTTTACCGGGACCTACAACTGAATATTGGTTTTCAATCTTATCTCTCGATTGTGACTCGAAACTCCCACCGTTTTGTTTTAACGCGCTTAAGATTGGGTATTGCACACCATCTAGTAGCTTTTCCTAAAATGAAATCTCAATCAGACTCTGTATGCCCATATGACAACATTTCAAGACAGAATGGCTGCCACTTTTTATTATTTTGCAAATTTTATTCCTCATATAGGACATTTTATTTAAAACCTGTCTTCTTAAAAAACCATGTTCATTCCACAAAAACAGCAATGAACCTGTTATGTTCTTTGGAAAGCCCAGACACATGCTTTTTTGTCGCGACATATATATTGAAATGTACAGCTGCCAGGAAATCCAGTCATCTGATATTATTTGACTGTTATATGAAATTTGACCTGTCTGTACATTCTAAATTGTATGTACATTTTGATTTAGGGTATATTTTTTGGAAATTTCTTGGATTTTTTACATTTGTATGACACAAATTTTAATGTATTCCAGGGTTTTAACGCGAGATAAATTGCTTTTTGATTATCAAATGGAAAATTGTTTATGAAATGTCGTGTTAAAAAGATTTATAAATGAAATATCCACTTTATGTTAACTGATTACTTTTTTTAATAATTCATTCATCGAAATGTTATGTACTTGTCTTGCTTATATGGTTATGTCTTATAAACCGAATAAAGCATTTTAAACTGAAACTGACAGAAGTATGCAAAACACTTTTTATTTTTTGTGTTTTTGCAGTTTTGTATAGTGCAGACTTGTCAGGTATTGGAGTGCTTTACATGAGCATTGGTTACATCACACAAGAACACATTCATTTTGGTTTTAGACATGGGGAGATTAAGTGATTTGACCAGAATCACAGAATGTCGAGCTAAAGCAGAAACTCCAACCTGGTTCCCCAGTTGCAAAGTCTGCAGCTCTGGAAGTAATACCACATCCTCTCCCCTAAGTGCAACATTTAATAAAGTGGTCAAGTGGATAAAATAACATAAAGATAAATAATTTAAAAGTGCTTTGTCGCTATTTAAAAACTCAGAAAATATGTCCTAATTTTAGTTTTTTAGAGCACTAACCATAATTTTGATGCAAATAAGACCCTCTCATATATGTAATTTCTAAAGGAAATGCTCTAGGTATTACAATTTTGATTACATTACGATGACGTCAGGCGTTCCACACTTTTGTAATAAATATAGAATGTTAGCAATCTAGTTGTTCATTAGGATACTGTTGAGAAGCAGAGGCCAGGGGCACGGACTCTGAAAATTGAAGGCTGGTAGGATGGTGCAGAGGCAACATTTTGACCACACTGGGCAGGCAGGAAGGGCAGTGGCAGCACAACAGACTATGGAGGGCAGTGGAAAGGGGAGCAGGGGCAGCAAACCAACAATACAGGACTGGCAAGAGAGGCTGTGTCAATCTAATAGACCATTGTGGGCAGAAGGAAGAGGTAGTGGTAGTACAACCATACATGCGAACAGACCCAATTCCGCCAGGAAACGTCCAATGTTTTCAAGCCCAAATGGGCTTTATTTGATCTGTCTCCTGTCTACAATCTCCTCTTTTTCAATGTAAGTCAAGGGGGAAAATCAATACCCCAGTTTTTTTCAAAATCTCCCTCTTACCAAGTTCAAAATGTTAGCCAGTATGATACATTGGATCATGGAAGGCAGGAGGAATTTGGGTAGGGACATGGGCTCGGATAACAGGGGACAGGAGGGACTAGAGAGGTGGTAGGCATTGGCTGCTTGCAGACCCAAGAAGGATGAAGACACAGAGCAGCCCTGCAGATTAGATCAGCACAGATCAGGCTTCAGTGCCAGGCAGCGGCTGCTTGCAGACCCAAGAAGGGTGAAGACACAGAGCAGCCCTGCACATTAGATCAGCACACATCGGCAGTGCGGCATGTGCGTGTCTGCCATGCTGCTGTGAAGGGAACTAGGCTTCAGTGGTAGGCAGTGGCTGCTTGCAGACCCAAGAAGGATGGAGACACAGAGCAGCCCTGCAGATTAGATCAGCACATATCAGGCTTC
Organism: Lissotriton helveticus; assembly: GCF_964261635.1. Lineage (NCBI taxonomy): Eukaryota > Metazoa > Chordata > Amphibia > Caudata > Salamandridae > Lissotriton > Lissotriton helveticus. The sequence goes on from NC_136059.1 coordinate 1,689,237,293, forward strand.
AGTGGTAGGCATTGGCTGCTTGCAGACCCAAGAATGATGAAGACAGAGAGCAGCCCTGCAGATTAGATCAGCACAGATCAGGCTTCAGTGGTAGGCATTGGCTGCTTGCAGACCCAAGAAGGATGAATATACAGAGCAGCCCTGCAGATTAGATCAGCACAGATCAGGCTTCAGTGCCAGGCAGCGGCTGCTCCCACTCACAAGAAGGACATCACAAGCAGCAGTGGTGCAAGCTTCTCACACTCACAAGAACGACATCACAGGCAGCAGCAGTGCAAGCTTCTCACACTCACAAGGAGACCACAGGCAGCAGAGGTGCAAGCTTCTCACACTCGCAAGAACGACATCACAAGCAGCAGTGGTGCAAGCTTCCCTTACACACTCACAGCAGGTACTGTGCCAAGGCAGCAGCAGCAACAGAGCAAGAGTCCCTTACAAAGAACAGGAACAGCACAGAGATGCACAATGCAATCTTCTCATACTCACAGCCAGCAGCGGTGCAAGCTTCTCACACTCAAAAGAACGACATCACAGCCAGCAGCTGTGCAAGCTTCTTACACTCACAAGGAGACCACAGGCAGCTGAGGTGCAAGCTTCTCCCACTCACAAGAAGGACATCACAAGCGGCAGTGGTGCAAGCTTCTCACACTCACAAGAACGACATCAAAGGCAGCAGCAGTGCAAGTTTCTCACACTCACAAGGAGACCACAGGCAGCAGAGGTGCAAGCTTCTCACACTCGCAAGAACGACATCACAAGCAGCAGTGGTGCAAGCTTCCCTTACACACTCACAGCAGGTACTGTGCCAAGGCAGCAGCAGCAACAGAGCAAGAGTCCCTTACAAAGAACAGGAACAGCACAGAGATGCACTATGTAATCTTCTCAAACTCACAGGCAGCAGCGGTGCAAGCTTCTCACACTCACAAGAAGGACATCACAGCCAGCAGCTGTGCAAGCTTCTTACACTCACAAGGAGGCCACAGGCAGCTGAGGTGCAAGCTTCTCCCTCTCACAAGAAGGACATCACAAGCAGCAGTGGTGCAAGCTTCTCACACTCACAAGAACGACATCACAGGCAGCAGCAGTGCAAGCTTCTCACACTCACAAGGAGACCACAGGCAGCAGAGGTGCAAGCTTCTCACACTCGCAAGAACTACATCACAAGCAGCAGTGGTGCAAGCTTCCCTTACACACTCACAGCAGGTACTGTGCCAAGGCAGCAGCAGCAACAGAGCAAGAGTCCCTTACAAAGAACAGGAACAGCACAGAGATGCACAATGCAATCTTCTCATACTCACAGGCAGCAGCGGTGCAAGCTTCTCACACTCACAAGAAGGACATCACAGCCAGCAGCTGTGCAAGCTTCTTACACTCACAAGGAGACCACTGGCAGCTGAGGTGCAAGCTTCTCCCACTCACAAGAAGGACATCACAAGCAGCAGTGGTGCAAGCTGCTCACACTCACAAGAACGACATCACAGGCAGCAGCAGTGCAAGCTTCTCACACTCACAAGGAGACCACAGGCAGCAGAGGTGCAAGCTTCTCACACTCGCAAGAATGACATCACAAGCAGCAGTGGTGCAAGCTTCCCTTACACACTCACAGCAGGTACTGTGCCAAGGCAGCAGCAGCAACAGAGCAAGAGTCCCTTACAAAGACCAGGAACAGCACAGAGATGCACAATGCAATATTCTCATACTCACAGGCAGCAGCGGTGCATGCCACCATTGCTACAATTACAATCTAACACACATAATTCCACTACACACCACATTAACACACTCCATAACACTTATCAAAAATACATTACCATTTACAATGCCATTAGCTCTAACTCAAATAAATCCGAGCCCGATTGCATTTCTAATGCTTGTTATTAAATGATGTAAATCCGTTCAGTAGTTTTTAAAATATGAATGTAAAAAAAATATATATATATCTGGGCGGAGCCTAACCACACATCTCATCGTGAGATCTGATTGGCTGTCAGCACTTCATCCAAGAAGTGTTGGCAGCCATCTTGGGACCAATATACATGATAGCACCTCATTAAAAAGCATTGCAGTTAATAGAAGGTTTTAAGACTTTAGTTACATTATAAATCATTTGTTGATGGTACCATACTCATTTTAGGAATTGTGGTGTGTTCTAAGGTGATTTTACCATGTGAAAAAGCCTTCTGCTGGGATATCATAAATCATGTTTGAGAGAAAACTATTTTCTCATGCTTTTCCCACAGAGGTTGGAAGGTGATCTATAAGCTAAACTGAGAGCATATTTGCTGTAAATTCACATTATCTTCCTCAGTCATGTGAGAATGAAGTCTGACATTCTCAGTAAAACATGTACATCCAACAAGGGCAGAGACTGTCAGTTGATTCCTTTGTGCTCTACTGCAGCTTCCCAGAGTGTTCTAAAGAACAACTGGAGCGCTAACAGTCCTACTTATGACAAACGTATTGCACACCTGAAGCCGTCCTGATTGGAATAAAGTGGTAACTCTTAAAGCATTTAATTTAAAAAGGAACAACATGAGGGGGTTCATTTTGCCATAGAAATTATGATTAGTGCTGAAGAAAGAAAAATTAGGGCACAGTTTGAGTGACTTCCCAAATCCTCTTCTATTTCATAAAAAATTCTGACATGCAGACTGAAACATGCACTTTTAATACCAGCAGCAGACTTCTGTGGTGAGCAGTAGCTTTACTACAGTTATCTAATGAGCAACTAGAGTGCTAACATTAGGAATTTATGGCAAATGTGTGACATATCTGAATACCTTCTTGATGGAATCAAAGTAAAAAACTGAAAGCACTTCCTACTGAGGAGACTGCAGTAAATGAGGAAATTAGGAAACTTCATAACAAATAAATCTCCCAAGATGGCCACCAGAGACAAAAGAGCCCAAATGTACCACAAATATCACCCAGATGTACCCCACATGTAGCCCAATGACAGAAGTATGTTTCTCTGCTTTGCGGATCTGAGCAGTGCCTTTGATCTTGTCGATCACTCTATATTATGGCACATTTTAATTGACTTAGGCGCACCCAATGAAATTATACACTTTTTAGCTAGGTTTTACGAGAAACTATCATGTAAAGTACGTTATGGACCCTCTGGTGAATGTACCCCCTCCCTTAAAGTTTCAAGAGGCATCCGACAGGGTTGTGTTTTAGCTCCTTTTTTATTTTCATTATTTATTAATCAGGTCGACTCAATTTTGAGCCGGACTCCTGCGGATGCACCACACATAGGAGGGAAGGCGGTCCCTATATTATTATATGCGGACGACGCTGTTTTAATGTCACGCACACAGATTGGTCTACAACGACTTATTGATAATTTCATGATATTCATCGAAAGTAGGAGACTTAAGGTGAACAAAACTAAGACTTTTGTGATGACTTGTGGGAGTAAGGCCAAGACAGCAAGCTCGAGTTTTTTCATTGACAAGGTTAAAATGCAACAAGTCAAAACTTTTTGTTATCTCGGGATTACTTTCTCAGGGGATGGTAAATGGCAACATGAGTTTGATTATATAATTTCAAAGATGAGTAAGAATACCAGTAGTATTTTTAGATTTTCCTCAAAACTGGGGGTCAGAAGTATAAAAGATATGATGGCAATCTACAACGTACGATGCACCTCATCGGCTTTATATGGTGCTGGTGTATGGGGGCACCAACACAATCCAACTCTTCAGGGAGATGAAAATAAATTTCTTAAAAAGCTACTTTGTGCACCTACCTCGGCATCCACTGAATTAGTACATAAGGAGGTAGGAATCGAATATATCTCTGATATAGCTGCACTACGCCCCCTGCTGCTATGGCGCTCCATCTGGGCCAAAACAGAAACACAGTTCACAAAAGAGATTATTCGCGACTGCCTGAGGCTGGACCATGTATCCCGTATTTCTTGACTCAAATATATATACAACTGGTATAATCTCTTGTTTGATTGTAATATTTTTCTTGAACCTGAGAATGTAGTTCTATTCTCCAAAAAAGAAATAAAAACAAGGTTTCTCATATTTAAAAAGAAGAACCGTGAAAAGATGCTGGACAGTTATCGAGCGTGGCCTTTTACCGGGACCTACAACTGAATATTGGTTTTCAATCTTATCTCTCCATTGTGACTCGAAACTCCCACCGTTTTGTTTTAACGCGCTTAAGATTGGGTATTGCACACCATCTAGTAGCTTTTCCTAAAATGAAATCTCAATCAGACTCTGTATGCCCATATGACAACATTTCAAGACAGAATGGCTGCCACTTTTTATTATTTTGCAAATTTTATTCCTCATATAGGACATTTTATTTAAAACCTGTCTTCTTAAAAAACCATGTTCGTTCCACAAAAATAGCAATGAACCTGTTGTGTTCTTTGGAAAGCCCAGACACATGCTTTTTTGTCGCGACATATATATTGAAATGTACAGCTGCCAGGAAATCCAGTCATCTGATATTATTTGACTGTTATATGAAATTTGACCTGTCTGTACATTCTAAATTGTATGTACATTTTGATTTAGGGTATATTTTTTGGAAATTTCTTGGATTTTTTACATTTGTATGACACAAATTTTAATGTATTCCAGGGTTTTAACGCGAGATAAATTGCTTTTTGATTATCAAATGGAAAATTGTTTATGAAATGTCGTGTTAAAAAGATTTATAAATGAAATATCCACTTTATGTTAACTGATTACTTTTTTTAATAATTCATTCATCGAAATGTTATGTACTTGTCTTGCTTATATGGTTATGTCTTATAAACCCGAATAAAGCATTTTAAACTGAAACTGACAGAAGTATGCAAAACACTTTTTATTTTTTGTGTTTTTGCAGTTTTGTATAGTGCAGACTTGTCAGGTATTGGAGTGCTTTACATGAGCATTGGTTACATCACACAAGAACACATTCATTTTGGTTTTAGACACGGGGAGATTAAGTGATTTGACCAGAATCACAGAATGTCGAGCTAAAGCAGAAACTCCAACCTGGTTCCCCAGTTGCAAAGTCTGCAGCTCTGGAAGTAATACCACATCCTCTCCCCTAAGTGCAACATTTAATAAAGTGGTCAAGTGGATAAAATAACATAAAGATAAATAATTTAAAAGTGCTTTGTCGCTATTTAAAAACTAAGAAAATATGTCCTAATTTTAGTTTTTTAGAGCACTAACCATAATTTTGATGCAAATAAGACCCTCTCATATATGTAATTTCTAAAGGAAATGCTCTAGGTATTACAATTTTGATTACATTACGATGACGTCAGGTGTTCCACACTTTTGTAATAAATATAGAATGTTAGCAATCTAGTTGTTCATTAGGATACTGTTGAGAAGCAGAGGCCAGGGGCACGGACTCTGAAAATTGAAGGCTGGTAGGACGGTGCAGAGGCAACATTTTGACCACACTGGGCAGGCAGGAAGGGCAGTGGCAGCACAACAGACTATGGAGGGCAGTGGAAATGGGAGCAGGGGCAGCAAACCAACAATACAGGACTGGCAAGAGAGGCTGTGTCAATCTAATAGACCATTGTGGGCAGAAGGAAGAGGCAGTGGTAGTACAACCATACATGCGAACAGACCCAATTCCGCCAGGAAACGTCCAATGTTTTCAAGCCCAAATGGGCTTTATTTGATCTGTCTCCTGTCTACAATCTCCTCTTTTTCAATGTAAGTCAAGGGGGAAAATCAATACCCCAGTTTTTTTCAAAATCTCCCTCTTACCAAGTTCAAAATGTTAGCCAGTATGATACATTGGATCATGGAAGGCAGCAGGAATTTGGGTAGGGACATGGACTCGGATAACAGGGGACAGGAGGGAGTAGAGAGGTGCACCAAACTGACCCTACTGGGCAGGCATCAGGGTTTGCAGCAGCACAATACACCACACAGGGCATGCAGGACGGGAGTGCAGCACAACAATCCATAGAAAGCAATAGGGAGGGGACAGGACCATGCACATGGACAACAGAGAACAGAGGGGAAAGAGGCAATGGTAGCTAGCTGACCATAATGGACAGACAGGAGAGAAAGAAAGCTGTAGCATAAAGGACCATAAAGGGCAGGAGGGATGGATCAGGGGCATTACAATGGAACAGACAGGCCAGGAGGGAGGGAACAGGGGTCTGCACATGGAAACAGAGGGCTGGGGGCAAGGGGGCAGGGCAGGAGCAGCAAGATGACCATGGAGGTCAGGCAGGATGGGCACTAGTAGCAAGACACCATGGAGGGCAACAGTGAGACTATAGTGGCATACACGCGGACCATGGAGGGAAGGTGGGAGGGGGTCAGGGTCAGCTAGCTGACCACACAGGGAAGGTGGGAGGGGCCATGGCAGCACAGAAGACCATGCATGGCAAGCGGGAGGGTTAGTGGTAGCACAATGGCTATGATGGGCAAGAAGGAGGGTGCAGGGGCATGCACAAATGACCATGGAGGATAGAAGGGAGGGTCAGGACCTGGGCACAGATAAGAGAGTTCAGGGGAGTTGGCCTCACAACATACCACGCAGGGCAAACAGGAGGAGCAGTTGCAGCACAACAGAGCAGGGAGGGCAGAAGGGTGTGCCAGTAAAATGGACCATAGGGGACAGGTGGAAGGGGATAGGGGCATGGAATGTGGACAGGCAGGGTGTAGGTGGCAGGGATGGGTTACAGTCATCTGACAATGCTAGGCAGGTGGGAGGGGAGTGGCAGCTCAAGAGAACACTCAGAGTAGATAGTAGTTGCAGGTCCATGGAACATGGTGGGCAAAAAGGATAGAGCAGGGGCATGCACACAGACATCCAAGGACAGGGGGAAGGAGAATAGGGGCAGCAAGCTAAGAGCTAAGCACAGAGGCTAAGCAGGAGGTCAATGATAGGGCATAGAATTGGGCAATGGAGGGCAGGAGGAGTGGACTGGTACATCATGCTACATGGAGGGCCGTGGCAGCACATCAGACCATGCATAGCAGGAGGGAGGAGGCTAGTCCATGGATTCAGACAACAGAGGATAGGGAGGAGGTGGATGGGGCAGCAAGCTAACTGTTCAGAGAAGGCAGGAAGGCCAGTGGCAGAACAACAGTCACACAGGGCTGTAGTAAGGGCGCAGGTACATGGACTTGGACAATTTATGGCTAGGAGGAGGGAAGGCAGGAGCAGCAAGCTTGGGTGGGGGGCAGCACAATGCCAGGCCCTGCTTCTAACCCCCCACCATCCATTGTGATATGCATCTTATTTAACGTTAAAAAAAATAGAAATTTGCTGAAAAAAACAAAGATTACAGGAACGGTATAGTTAGACTCAGAGTTCACTCATACACAATCAGTGAAATTCAGCAGTTATAGTTACCTGACCTAACTATAACTTACGCCCCGCAATGTACTACTAATATCCTCAGACATTACATGATTCATGACATGGTCAGTTACATCACTCATGACATCTCAAATGAGCTGTGAATGGAATGGAACTATAATCGCTAGAACTTTATTTAGGGGTAGTGAGTGTACATTAACACCCCGTTTTTTTCTTTTCTTTCGTGTAAGAACCATTATAATATGCAACGTGCCAAGATTAATATGGCCGATGGCCTTTCACTTTAAAGTAATGTGTAGTCCATTGTTTATGTCGATGTTTGCAATCCTAAGTATGTTTATTATGCATAAGTCACGTTGACGAACATACAGGTATGGCGGCCATGGGCAAGATATGCTGAAATGACATTGTGTGCATATTAACACTTGTTTTCTTTTCTTTATTGTATCAATTCCTGAATTTTCACATCGTGACCAGGCCAATATGGCCGACAGCTTTTTGGATTAAAGTAATATGTAGTCCTTTGTTAATGTTGGCAACTTTAGGCATTTGTGCATTTAAATAAGGATGCTACAATGATGTCTTGTATCGTTATCAAGGTTCGGATGAGCCGAAAAGCGTGGATCACGTCCTTTGCAGATTAAATACTTCCAAACTACAACCTGAGTGCTGATTCCTTCCTTGTAAGAGTGAGAGGAGATTAAATACATATATATATAAAATTCATTGAAAAGACCACAAGTTTCAGGGACATTATAGTTAGAAATTAGCATTTAAAAAACTTCAGAAATTCACTGAAAAAACCACACGTCAAAGTTAGTTGGACATTTCACTCGTACAAAACAACAGAAATTCGGCCGTTATAGTTAGTTGTGCTTACTATAACTCACGCCCCCGGAATGCACTGCTGATGACGTCACATATTACATCACTCATGACTTGGTCAGTGACATCACTGCTGACATCACTGATGACACCTCAAATGGCATATCTGATGACATCATACACATGATCATCTGATGCACCTCCTCACACCCTAAAATACAGACTACCATTCTCGAAACCATAGACACACCAATACTGGTACAGCTACAATATTCTTTACACTATGCATGCAGACCTCTAACCAGCTACATACTATTGATAAGCTCTTCTAAATACCCAGTTGGTACCTATGCAGTCTAGGAATCCTTCTTTCTGTCCATGCGCTTCTCCATTCACCCATCCAGCACTATCTATGTATCCTATCACTCCACCAAGGGGAACAGCGTTTACAACGCAACTTTTACAACGCAGTACCTTTACCACGCAACTTTTACAACGGAAGTCGTTACAATGACTTGCGCTTGGGGGCGCTCTAGGATAGGGAATAGTTCATTTACTATCCAAATCCTTCCCTACTATCCACGGGGACTGGAGTTGGAATAGTAAATTAAACTATTCACTATCCAGCACCCCCAACGCAAGTCGTTGTAACGACTTGCGTTGTGAAAGTTGCGTGGTAAAGGCATGCGTTGTAAAAGCATGCGTGGTAATGACATACATCCCTCCACCAATACCTAAGCACTTATAAATTTAGCACGCACTTTCTTTGCAACACTGAAATTCCTCCAGTTATTAGTTGTATACTTAAGGAATGGCGTAATCACTAACACAAGTGCAGGTACAATATTTTGTACACTATGCATGCACACCTCCAACCAGCTACAAGCTATTGATACTCTCTTCTAAATACCCAGTTAGTAACTATGCAGTGTAGGAATCCTCCTGTCTGTCCCATGCATTTTTCCAATCATCCATCCAGCACTAGCTACTTATCCTATTAATCCACCAATACCTAAGCACTTATACATTTACTATACACTCTGTTTGTAATACTGTAATTATTCTAGTTACTAGTCATGAACTTATGGAATGGCCCAGCTACTAACACAAGTACAGCTATAATATTTTGTGCATTATCCAAGCAGACCTCTAACTAGCTACATACTATAGATACACTCTTCTAAATACCCAGTTAGTATTCATGCAGTGTAGGAATTGTCCTATCTGTCCCATGCACTTCTTTAATCACTTATCTACCACTATCTACTTTTCCTATCACTCCACCAATACGTAAGCACTTATAAATTAAGTGTTCACTTTGTTTGTAACACTGTCATCATTCCAGTTACTAGTGGCATTCTTATAAAATGACCTAGGCACCAACACAAGTACACATAAAATATTCTGTGCATAATCCTAACAAATCTCTAAGCAGATACATACTATTGGTCCACTCCATTCAATACTGAAGTAGTACCCATGCAGCGTAGGATACCTCCTGTCAGTCTCATGCAATTCTTCAATCACCCATCCAGCACTATTGTTTTTATTGTATCAGTCTGCTAATACCTAAGCACTTATGTGGCAGATTTACAAGCACCCTGCGCCACCAGTACGTCACTTTTTGTAGCTTAGTGATGGCGCCAGGCACTTTCTTCATATTTACAAGGAGAGGAAAAACCACCCTTCCTGGGTTTTCCTCTCCTTGAAAATACAACCCCTTCATACACAGAACTTTGCGTTGAAGGGGTGTTCCATAGGTGTTGCTGTGGGGGTTCCCACGCAACACCCATAGAACAAGACACATCTCCAGATTTTTGAGAAATCGTAAATCTGGAGATGTGTGTGAATGCTGCGCCATCCTAGAGTTGGTGTAGCAAGGCGCAACGAGGAGAATTGTTTTCATTTCTCCTCATTTTTTCCTCTTTCAATGCATGCTTCATTCCACAGCATACATTGAAAGAGGAAAATGCCATTACTGATTGTTTTTGTGCAGGAAGGTGTCCCTTCCTGCACAAAAACAAACCCCGCCCGACACTGCCATTGCTGGTGTTCCTGAGGATGCTCCAGACGTACTTGCCACAGCAGGTGAGGGGTTCAAAGCAGCTCGCCTCAGTTCCTTCTGAGCAAGTTTGAGGGGATGTGTGGTCCGGAGATGCTTGTACATAGAAGCAGTGCCACAAGAGTATTTTTTTTCACTGCCTCTTTCAGGACTCGGTCACAAATTTTGCACGTCACCTTTCTCGCATTTACTTTCTTCTCTCCAGGTGGAAAAGTGAAGAATTTCCACACAACAGATTCCGGCCTCTGTGGACGTGGTGCCTCCTGCAAGAATTCTTCTTCGGAATATACTTCCTCCTGCTGCTGTTGCTGTCCAGATGCCATTTTGTTTGATATTTTTTGAAAAACACCAAAAAAAACAAGCAAAAAGGGTTCTTGTAGGAAAATTATTATTATTATTATTTGAAGCTTATAAAGCGCACGGCTACCTCCAGCGGAAGTGTCCCGGCGCTAAGATTACATGAGAGTCCCCCAAAGAGCAAACCAAGGATACATCACAGTCAGGAAAAGAAAATACTGAACTTAAAAGAGCTACAGCCCTAATGAATAGTAAACAACCAGGTCTTAAGTTGGCGACGGAAGGCTGGCTCAGAATCAGAGAACCTGAGATCAAGAGGAAGGCTATTCCAGAGCCTAGCCGCAGTGACGGCGAAAGATCTACCGCCACTACGAGAAAGCCTAAATCTTGTCACCGTCAGAAGACGCAAACTATTGGATCTTAGGTGTCTAACTGACGAAGAGATCATAAGACGTTTTCTCAGATAGAGAGGGCCAATACCATGGATTGCTCGGAATGTCAGGGTCAGAATTTTAAAGTCAATGCGACGGGCTATGGGAAGCCAGTGAAGCTCATCCCGATATTTCCTGATCGAAGTACGAGCGGGGATATTACCAATGAGCCGAGCTGCCGCGTTCTGGACAATTTGCAGGCGGTCAATTAGGTAAAGGGGAGCACCTGCATATAGACTATTCGCATAGTCTAGATGAGTGGTGATGAGTGCCTGAACGACTGTTTTGCGAGATGATTGCGGGAGGTAAGGGAAAATTTTCCTGATCATTCGCATTTTGGAAAAACAGGCACCTACCACTTTGTTGACTTGGACCCTTCCAGACAAAGCATTGTCAAAGGTAAAACCAAGATTACGAGCCGCTTGAACAGGAGAGGGGGGAGGATTCAAAACAGTGGGCCACCAGAGATTTGCGGGAGGGGGGGATTTCTTACTGAAAAAGAGAACCTCCGTTTTGTCGGTGTTAAGGGCAAGGTGGTTAGATGCCATCCATGAGCAAATATTGCCAAGGCAGTTTCTAAGGTTGGAAAAGTGGGAGTCAGAGTGGTCTCTAAAGGAGAAAACAAGCTGAGTATCATCAGCATAAGAGACCACTCTGACACCCCAAGACTCAACTACCCCGGCAAGAGGAGCTATATAGGCATTGAACAATAAAGGGCTCAAAGCCGAGCCCTGGGGCACTCCGCACAGGAGGGGTTTGTCCTCAGATTCAAAAGGGTGCAAAGTAACCCTCTGAGATCGACTGGACAAAAAAGATTTAATCCAGGCCAGCACTGAACCTCCTACCCCTGACTGTTGTAGACGGGTGGTGAGTATATTATGGGAAACAGTATCAAATGCAGCGGATAGGTCGAGGAGGACTAACATGGCCTCCTCGCCCCTATCCACTGATTCCCTAATGATCTCAGAGACTTCTACCAGCGCCGTCTCAGTGCTGTAACCAGTTCTGAAACCGGACTGGGAGTCATGTAGGAGCTGGTTAGATTCTAGATACTGTGCCAGCTGTTTCTGTACCACCTTCTCCAAGATCTTAGCAGGTTTGGGCAGGAGCGATATAGGCCGATAGTTGCTGAATAGTAGGGGGTCAGCACCAGGTTTCTTCAGTATGGGAATTAGCCTGGCCTGCTTCCACACTGAAGGAAACTGTCCGAGGGACAGGGAGGTATTCCAGATGGAGAGAAATGGGTTTAATAGAACCGGGGCAAGAGTGCCCATGATTTTTGCCGGGACTGGGTCCAGAGGGGAACCAGACTTTACGCTGAGTAGCAAAGACAGCGCAAGGTCAGGGGTCAGCTCATTAAAAGAATTGAAAGAACAGGGAGTAGAACAAGGATTATCTACCAGGGGGTTAAAAGATACCGTGGCAAAGGAAGAGGAGAGTTTGACTATTTTCTCCTGAAAGTAGTCCGAGAGTCCATTACACAGATGTCTCTCTAAAGATGCTCCAACAAGAATAATTAAAATGGGTTGAGTCCTTCAATAGTCACAGTGGGAAATGTTATGAACCAATGAAATCTTTTTTTTTTTTTTTTAAATCACATGGGATCCGCGCATTCTGCGCTCACAAAGCACGCACCAGATGCGACTTCACGAAAATATATTAAAAAATAATACAAGTTTATTATAAGTACAAATATATTATTTTTATGAATATCTTAGATAATCTCTTGCCCTACTATGTATATTAAAGACACATACATATCATTTTAGAACATAAAATGTTTTGCGGGGGTCGCACACCCAGTGCGCCGCAGCACGTACATGACGTCACGCGGGACCCGCCACTGCGCAAGCGTCGCATATCGTAATGCACATGTGTCGTGAATGCGCGGGAGCAGGAGTCGCGGACTGGTCGCATACCAATGAGCAAATCACGTAATATTAAATGTATATGATGTAACTGAAAAACATGCAGCCATCGCACACCGTATGCGGATCCTTCATGACATTTCTAAAATGGCGGCTAGAATCCGCACACCCACCGTGATGTGTACGCTTTGGGTGCGCGACTCCGAAATTTTTTGGGGAAATAATATAAAGATATTAAAATAAAGAAAGAAAGCAAAAAAATTAAGCAATATTTCAGTTTGAATTTTTTTTACAAATCTTTTTTGCAATTTTCAGAAAAATATATAATGTTATTTAATGAATACAATATTTATAAATAAACAGTTAAAAAACTGTAGAAAATCAGTACAAAAAATAGGTATAGCTACTATTGCACTTAAAAATTAGCATTTAAAAAACCTTCGAAATTCACTGAAAGAACATAGGTTTCGGTGACGTTATAGTTAGAAATTAACATTTAAAAAACCTTAGAAATTCACAGAAAAAACCATAAGTTTCAGGGGTGTTACAGTTAGCTTGACATTTCACTCATACAAAACCATAGAAATTCCTCCGTTATAGTTAGTTCTGCTAACTATAACCTGCGCACCCGCAATGAACTGCTGATGATGTCACATATTACATAATTCATGACATGGTCAGTGACATCACTGATGACATCATCCACGTGACAATCTGATACACCTCATCATACACTAGTATAACCTTTCATCACTCACTCTAAAATACAGAGTACCATATTCGAAACCATTGACACACCAATACCAGTTACTACATACCCACTCACTGATTCCTAAGTCTACACACACAACTACCCATTCAACAACAGAATCACTTATACCTGCAGTCGCTAATTAATAGAACACTATCAAATGCACTTATACACATATATAGACATTGACTCATCAGCAGTCATCTTAGTCGGTTATGCAGTCATCCTACTCACTCATGAAAAAAATTAATCACAATTACATTTACTCACTTACACAATTATACACACAACACCTCATTTATTCAAACACATAGTAACTCATAGTTAATATGTTAAAAAATCACCATTACAGTTATACACTCATTCATATAGTTACTCTCATAATCACTGACTCTTACATTTTTTTACTTTGTTGAAGATGTACAACTAAAACATATATTCCCTCACCAACACACCAATAAATACACTCAGTCATCCAAACATGCACTCTTAAACCAATATACACATAGTCAATCAACAATTCACACATCTATGCATAGAGTTACACACACCCCTTCCAACCATACACAAACTCAGTGTCCCATACAAATACTCACCCAACTAATCAATAACTAATATACACACTCATGTAGTTAGTGACCAACTGATACAGCATGTTATACAACAACAGAGACAGTGATGCACACATTCACATAGTTTAGTTACTAATCCATGTATTAAGTGAGACACTTTTAATTACTCACTTAAACAGATAGTCAGACAGTTACTAAATCCTCCATCCAGACAGTTATATATCCACTCAATCTTCAATACAGATTGGTATATATAATACATATTTACATTTCAAACTAAACCACATTCCCCGGATTATGTCATCAGTGATGCCATCAGTGATGTCATTTGAGATGGCAATCCGCGATATCATTAGTGATGTCACTGACTATATCATAAATGATGTAATATGTAACATCATCAGCAGTGCATTGCGGGTGCGCGAGTTATAGTTAGCAGAACTAACTATAACGGAGGAATTTCAATGGTTTTGTACGAGTGAAATGTCCAGCTAACTATAACACCCCTGAAACCTATGTTTTTTTCTGTGAATATATATATATAATATATATATATATATATATACATACATACACACATAGATATAAATCTTCCGTTGTATTTTCCGTCCTGATTTCGCTGCCCTCCATGCAGCGGGTGCCACAGTTCGCGAGGACGGACTTGTGTAACTATTTCAAATACGGTGCAAGGATGATACTGGGCACACACGGGCATTTAAATTAAGATTTATTAACAATAAGTGCAACCACTACTGACAAACGCGTTTCGGCCACCTGTCCTTCGTCAATGTATCTCTCTCGAACTTTAGTGAAGCTGAATACATTGGGCACTAATACAGTATCCATACTAATAACAAGCCCATATATATGAAAATTGAAAACTTTTTTCACATTATTATTTTGTGTCCATAAATTCCAGTTCACCTCCCCTCCCGTTATTATAATTTTTTATTAAATTCTTTTCACTATAGGATCATGGGTTGATCCTTGAAAAACAACATTGGGTTTTATATCACTGCACTTAAGCATTTTTTTTTAGGGAAGGACATACTAAATAGCAGGCAGTTCATATATATTACATGTACATTGTATACTCCTTATTTGATATTAAGCAACATCTCATATAGGAATTACTATAAACAGGATAAACACATTTATGTGCATATAATTAATTATCCTTACAAAATTCCCTATGACAGGTAAAACCATTCACACACAAATATAAGAAATCGTCAAATTTCTGTTTTTATTACATGCATTAGCATGAAATTCAATAAGTCAGTTTGATTATCGATTTGATTATTTATGGATTTTAACCATATATTCTTATAGTATATTATCATCTATGTATATATTTTATCTGTATTTATACATATATTAATGACCGGTTTTGCACAACAAATTAGTTGTTTTTAGAAATCTTAACATCGTATGCACAGGTACTTGCTTATTTATTTATTTATATATAAATTACATTTATTCATGTATAAATTATATTTAATGATGTCTTGTGATCTGCACTCACATACAATGTTTTTTTTCAACATGTTTTCCATTGCTATTGAAACAACAGTATTTTTACTATGTCCACAATTATCACGTGAGAGGTACTGGTCACTTTAAATAAACTAGGACGACTGCTATAGCGGGTCATGTGAACAAGGCCGAGGCAGGCCGAAACGCGTCATGGCGGTCATGGTGGAAGAAACGCAATGAACATAAAAATTTGAGCACTTACTTGGTGGTTTGTCTCCGTTTGTTTCCAGCAGGAGCGGCGCTTCCAGCATCCAGTTTTGTGTATATATATATTTATATAGCTCCGTTCGTGCTGGAGGAAAAAGCTGGGTTGCAAGTACTTTGAAAAAAATGAAACACTAAACGTGATTAAATGAACTTTTGGCAGCTTGAACAGGATACCCACTATTTGGATGCCTGCATGAATAAATAACTTTAAAATACAAAGGCAGATGGATGTAATGAATTTCCCTGCAGTAATTATCAAATGAAATGCATCATGGGACTTATAGTGTACAACAAATTGTCACGTGATTTTGCACTAAATAAGGCGCGCAGAATTGCACTATGCTGATTATTTGACTCCAACCTGTGATCAAGGCGAATGGTCGCCGAAACGCGTAAGGAGACGGAGTTCCATCGCGCTCTTGTACCTGCAATAAAAGCCTTCACTCCGGTATTGGTGCCTCACGTTTTCTCCGTGATGTAATATCATAAAGATGGGTCTCTCCGGGATCATTGTTGTGAGGCCACCCCGAAGGGTCTGGGGCTCCTGTGCCTGGAGGTCTTTCTAAGGTTATATATATATATATATATATATATATATATATATATATATATATATATATATATATATATATATATATTACCTACTGGCGGTCGCCAGTAGGTATATATAGTTAGGATTTTTTCTCTATGGGATTTTTGAAAATTCTATGTCTAATAACTTTGGCGTTTGTGGACGGAATTGGCTGAAATTTTCAGGAAAATGGCACATTTTGTTTCTGAGCAGCCCCTGAAAATTTGGGGGGGGGTTCGTCAAGGGGGGGGCCGAGAAAAAAGGAGGGTCCCAAAACACGTTTTTCCAATGTTAATTTCCATAGGGCGGTTGGCCTCACTTTTAGCCCGAACGGCTGAATGGATTTGCACGAAACTTGGCAAAATTGTAGGGACTGGTAGCCCGATGTGCCTTTGCTAGGTCTTAATATATGTGCTCCAGTGGATTTTGAGAAATTAACGTTCAAAAAAAGATATATATCTGTAACAGCGGACCGGGCAGCGCTCCAGTTCGCGTACTTTTCGCGTTACGGAGCTTTGTGAAGCGAAGCTGATTGGTTCTCCGGCGTCTGTAAACATTCCAAACAGTCCGTAGCGGCCGCCATCTTGTCTCTCGGTAGGATCGAGAGACAAGAGGAGGGCAAAGCGAAGGGGCAAATGACCATAAGGGGGCATAGTAGATCCTCCCTGACCCCCTAGGTTTGATGTGGAGGTTTTAAAAGGGCCCCGCGGGGAAAAAAAAAAAAAGAAAAATAATAATCGAACGGCTGAATGGATTTGCACGAAACTTAGCAAAATTGTAGGGACTGGTAGCCCGATGTGCCGTTGCTAGGTCTCAATATATGTGCTCCAGTGGATTTTGAGAAATTAACGTTCAAAAAAAGATATATATCTGTGACAGCGGACCGGGCAGCGCTCCGCTTCGCGTACTTTTCGCGTTACGGAGCTTTGTGAAGCGAAGCTGATTGGTTCTCCGGCGTCTGTAAACATTCAAAACAGTCCGTAGCGGCCGCCATCTTGTCTCTCGGTAGGATCGAGAGACAAGAGGAGGCCAAAGCGAAGGGGCAAATGACCATAAGGGGGCATAGTAGATCCTCCCTGACCCCCTAGGTTTGATGTACAATTTTGCCAAGTTTGGTGTAATTCCGTTCAGCCATTCAGGCTGTAGACGTATCTAAATGTCCTATGGAAAATTGCATGACGAAAACACATTTGAAAGTGTTGAAATTTAGAACCAATTAAAATGTTACTTTGGTTTTGTATTTGTGTGTGATGAAAGTTAATTGGTTATGTATATATCTAAAATGAGAGGAAACCGCAGCCATTTTGTGATACTACTGTCTGAGGTACATTTGTGAGGAATTTTTGGTGCTCAATTTCTGGTGTTTGATTTACACAGTACTAACGCTTCTCCTACTTTCAAAAAGGTGAGTTGTTAATTTGTAAGGGGAACTATGTTGTAAACTTTAAGATAATTTGAAAAATGTTTTCTGTTATTTATTTACAGTCCTTCTGTTATACTAAATACTTGATAAAGTTAGTTTTATATTATGTATTACTAAAAACGATAAATGAAAGTGATTATTTTTTTCTGCAATTTACAGCAAGAAATTTCAAAATAAAATGGATCACAATGAAGAGACCGTGGCAATTTCTTTTGAATTATCCACTACATGTATTGAAATTGACAGCACCAATAATGAAATATTCTCACAAGGAGGAGATGACTTGAATGATTTTTTTGATCAATCTCTTGACGGCGAATTTATCGAATGTTTGGAGACCATAGAGTTACAAGAATCATCATTGCAGACTTTTCATGAGGAGATTCCTGATGAGATGATTGAAGAGGAAATTCCTGATGAGGACATGTTACTAGTTCTTTCAAATTATGAAAATTCAGAAGAATAAATTTATATTTAGAAATCAAAAATTGTTTGAGACATTATTCATTTTTATTTTTAATTTATGAGGTTGTAGCAAAGTGATTGTAGTATAAAATGAGACTTATAGTATAGAGTGCAACATTTTTATGTTACATAGTAAGTTTACTCATATTTACTTCCCTTCTCCCACTATATTATCTCCAATGTGTATTTGACATCTCTTCTTCATCTCCGGCCTCCTTTCTCTCACTGTCTGTCTCTGATGCATCCTATCGCTGCCATTTTGTGTAATTACAGAAGAGAGTAAAATAAAATAGTTCAGAACGTGAAAAGGGGGCAAAGTAGAGTACCCCTCACCCCCTAGGCCTTCTCAGGCGGTCCCAAAAGGATCAGTTCCTGCTTTCCTGAGAGATTATGGTATGAGTTCCATATACCACAATAACTTGCATTACAACATGCAAGATATCTATCTCCTATTACCAACTTTTGGAGATATTCGCGCTAAGCGCGAATACCTTCAAAAACTAACACCTGCCCTGAGCAATTCTTAGCCATGTTATCCAATGGGAGGTGGATAACATGGCTAAGAGCATTAGCTCGGTAATGCATGAATATCGCTGACTTTTCAGCGATATTCATGCATTGCGGCCGTTTTTTATCGCATTTGCGATAAACCTTGATAATAGCAAGGTTTATCTGCGATAATTTCTGACGATGCTTAGCGGTAAAAAATTTGTTGCTAAGCATCGTTAGCGATAAATATCGCTTAACTTTGGTAATATGCCCCAACGTCTGTTAACGTTCGATTTGAAGGAAATCAGGAAGTGTTGAAAAACATTGTCTGCGCCATCTTGCCTTTTTTCAAATGCCACACTTTTGTCGTGCACGGCAGCCATTTTAGATGCCTTGACCAGACCCACTCTCTGCACGCTGTCGATCCGTAGCATGGCTCCCCACCCTCGCAAGCATCTCCCCCAGGCACTGGTCACCCCCGCTCTCTGTCTTATGCATGGGCAATAAACCTCCCCCCATCTGCGCTGCTCTTCCCTGAGAATCACACTCTGTGCCCGCCCGACACCTCCCTTTCGCCCTATTCACTACCGCACCCTCTGACACTCCTCTTCCTCTGTGTCCGATTGTCCAGGCCGGTCCCAGGCTATCAGCTAGCCCTGCAGATGTAGTTTATGGCCCCAGCTGTAAAGAATCACCCCTCTTCAAAGGAGTTATAGTAGATCAAGGCCCACACCCGATGAGATCCGTCACACCACACGCGTTCCTAATATCTGAAAAACATCCTGTATTGTGATTGGGGAGGGGACCGAGCCTGAAGCGGAAGATTCCAGGGATGACTCTTTGTACATCAAAGTTTTTACAATTATGTGTCACATTAAAAATATATAGCACTCCAACAAAGTAGTAGGAATATAAAACTTTAATAACTTATAAATATATACAACAAAACAAAAACAGTAAAAACATTTAAACATTTTTAGGGAAAAAGAAGGAACAATGGTCAGTAGCGGTCGGTTGTGCGAATAGTCCCAAGGCAGCACAACGTCCAGATTTCTGGACGGCACCCAGGTGATGTTGCCTGGGTGCCGCACTGATTTGGGTATCCGGCGTGGGGCGTCCCGGGGGGGTGGGTCGTCAGTAGCGGTCTGTTGTGCGAATAGTTCCAAGGCAGCAGAACGCGCTGAAATGTGGATGGCACCAAGGTGATGTCCAGTAAGTTGCCGCCCTCCGAATAACGGCGTGGGGCGTCCCGGGGGGGGGGGGAGGCAGTCCAAAGTTCCGTTAAAAGGGCAAAGGAAAGGATCGGTGGGTTGAGCCATCAGTCAAAAAGCGGAGGGGGTGCAACAATTTTTCCTACCGGGTCACACTGTGCTTTCACCGGAACTGATCCGAACTGTGGTCTGCAAGATTCTAGTCATTCAAACTGAGGCTGGCGCCAGCATGGGAGCGCCGACGTCCCGCGGCTACAGTTTCGTCACTCCACGGGCGATCATGGCAGTCATTCCCCATCGGGGGTGTCTGCGGGGGTCGGGGACTCCCGCGGCTCCTCTAGAATCTTCAAGGTCGTGGAGGACTACGGTGGTGGAGTCAACCAGTGACCGGGCCATTTCTTTATGCTGGGCCCGCTCTTGCCAGGTCGACCGCCATTTTGAGAGTTCGGTAGCTACCGGCGATCGCGGGGTCAAATGAGCGGACGGGCTCCACCCTGCCGGGCGAGACGTTGCAGCATCGCCACAGTGGAAGAACCCTTTTCCGGGCGCCTGGAGCGCTGAGGGTGCAGCTGGGAAGCGTCCACCTGGGGAGGCGGGAGAGGCCTGTTCGCACCGTCTCTCCCACCCAGTGCACCCCACGGCGTCTCGCTTGACATTTGTTATGGCCGGACCAGGCGATGAGGACGAGGGGGGGGGGTCGGAGGCATGTGCAAGACATCCCCCCCCAGTGTTGTCGCAGCCATTATAAAAGAAAGAAGAAATGTCCCGTCCGTCTTTGGGCCGGACCTCCGGTGGATGGCGGCCGGACGCCCTTTGCTCTGGCCCCATGAACGGGTTCCTTGGCTCATCCGGTGGGGCAGGCCTTGGCGTGTGGTGCCTCTCCTGGGCCTTTCGTGCAGTGGCCTCTCCACTCCCAGGCCCTCCATGGATGCTGGCCCAGACTGGGAGAGAGAGGGTCTAACCTGCAATTCTCCAGGGTTACCGCCACCGCGGCCGGATCCCGTCGGCCTCGGCCTCTGGTTGATGGTGGCCGGACTGGGAGAGGGAGGGGAGGGTCGAGGACACGGACATTCCCTCCCCTGCAACTCTCCAGGGTTGTCGTAGCAATCCCCCTGGCCGGGTCCCATTGGCCTCGGCCTTTCCTCCGGCTACACTCTACGTGATGATCTTCTGCCGACGGTTGGCAGCAGGACCCGCCTTATATGTGTTGCTTCCGGCTGGGCGTAGCCGCAAACCTGTTGCACTTTGGAAGTTTGCAGAATGGGGCGGATGTCTGCTGACTTGTATCTTTCCCAGTTTGCCGTTATTTGGCCATGGCAGGCGGTGGGACAGACACGTTTTGGGGCAGTGAGGGGCGATGAAGCCTCGTTGCCTTGTGGCCGTTGCAATGTCACACTTGGTTTCTCTTACTGTTTTCAGGTTTCTTATTACGGGCTTACTTCTAACGTTTCTTGTTTCTAGGACAATAATAGGTTTTATCATTACGTATTGTTATCGTTTCTTTGTTTGTTATTTAATAAAAAGTTCATCAGTGGCCTACTGATTTTCGTTTTCCTATTCCTTTCTTTCCAGGTTGTTTCATGCTAAAGTTTCTGTTAACAGGATACAGTGATCACTTCGTTATTATTGCATATGTCCTTTTCACTAGGGGTGCTCTCTGGTCGGGCCAGATGACCTATCTCTAATAAATGGTCCGGGTGAAACAGGTGCATCAATCAGTGGGGAGTAGATAGGCATGACAGATTACAACGGGGGAGAAAGGTCCGCATTACCTACCCTTTCACTACTTGCAAAGATTTTCCTACGTTTATTTGCAAACAGGGAATACCTCCAAAAAGAACCAATTCCCAAACAGTCAATGTTCGGGCAAACAATCAATCAATGAGGAACGAAATAGGCACGACGTGTTAAAGGTTTGCGTTACCTACCCTTCACTATCTGCAAAGGGAGAGAGAATATTCCTATTCTTCCCCGTTTGCAGGCAGAGAAGATCCTTAAGAGAACCAACTTCGAACAATTCAATGCTCGATTCAAACAATCAACAAGGGGTACTGTGAACACAAATGAACGCCGCTTATGTACATACACATTGCTATTTTCAACAGGTTGTTCCTAATGTTTCTATTTTAGCGAGGTCAAAAAGAGATCCCATTAGTGGCCTACTGATTTTGCTCGATTCCTTTTGTTTTTTTATACGATTTTTCGCTATCTGCAAAGACTAAACAGAGTATTGCGACTCTGTGCTTGTTTGTAAATAGAGAATGAACCAAAGAGAACCGATTCTAAAACAGTAAATGCTTGGATAACAATCAATGAAATGGAGAGAGAAGCAGGCACGACGGATTACAACGGGGGCAAAGGCCTGCGTTAACTACCCTTCACTATCTGCAAAGAGAGAGTACTCCTAATAGAAATGAGGGGGGGGGCAGCATTGAAAGCAGATCAGTGTGCATAAACACGAAAATGTTTTTTCTTACCACGTACTTGACAATCGACAGCTTATGATATTTGCTATTAAAAAACCATTGAAATTCACTGAAAAAACCATAGGTTATAGACCATATATAGTTAGGAATTAGCATTTACAAAACCTTGAAAATTCACTGAAAAAACCATAGGTTATAGACCATATATAGTTAGGAATTAGCATTTAAAAAACCTTATTTTACTCACACAAAACCATTGAAATTCCATATATAGTTAGTTGTACTAACTATATATCGCACACCCGCAATCCACTGCTGATCATGTCACATATTACATCATTCATGACATGGTCAGTGACATCACTGATGACATCACTGATGACATCTCAAATGACATCACTGATGACATCACTGATGACATCTCAAATGACATCACTGATGACATCACTGATGACATCTCAAATGACATCACTGATGACATCACTGATGACATCTCATTTGACATTACTGATCACATCACTGATGACATCATTCATGTGATAATACGATGAACCTCTTCAGACTCTAATATAACCTTAGATACACTCAGTGTAAACACAGACTCACAGATTGTCATTCATCCATGAAGTTACACACACACACCTAGTCAGTCATGCAAACAATCAATCACACCTCCATTTTCCCAACTATACAGTTATACACACCTTACTTATTCAAACATATACTAAAACATATTTACTCTCTTATACAATCCTGGATACAAGTTCACAATGATGCATACAGCCACTCACACATTCACTGGCTCTTATGCACAGTTATTTATATATGTCAAGTCTCACATGTACTGTGTTTTACATATGTACTTACTTTGACATGTAGCACTGAGATATCCATTCACTCACCAATACACTGATGCACACAGTCAACCGCCCATACAGCTGTTTCCACATGCACTTTTGAACCCATACATCTAGTGAATCAACTGCTCACACATCTATGCACAGAGTCATACACCTCCCAGCCACCCACACATACACTCAGTCTCCCATACAAATACTTGGGCAACCAATCAATAACCCATATAGTTACTCATATAGCTACTGAACAACACATGCAGCAGTTTTCAGAACAACAGACATAATGATGCACAAATTAAGACAGTTTAGTCACTAACCCATGCACTCAGTGAGACACATTTAATCACTCACTCATACAGTCAGTCATGCACCTACTAAATCCTTCATCCAGACACTTATACATCCACTCAAGACATATTTTAACTTTACAGAAAAATACAGTCACTGGATGTTGTCATCAGTGATGTCATCAGTGATGTCATTTGAGATGTCATCAGTGATGTCATCAGTGATGTCATTTGAGATGTCATCAGTGATGTCATCAGTGATGTCACTGACCATGTCATGAATGATGTAATATGTGACATGATCAGCAGTGGATTGCGGGTGCGCGATATATAGTTAGTGCAACTAACTATATATGCGAATTTCAATGGTTTTGTGTGAGTAAAATAAGGTTTTGAAAATGCTAATTCCTAACTATATATGGTCTATAACCTATGGTTTTTTCAGTGAATTTTCAAGGTTTTGTAAATGCTAATTCCTAACTATATATGGTCTATAACCTATGGTTTTTTCAGTGAATTTCAATGGTTTTTTAATAGCTGTAAAATGTATTCTTCTTTTAAGGGAAAAATATATTTTATATGTATTTAATATAATTTTTTTATGTATATAAATTTTTTGAGGGAACGAATTTATCAACTATCATGCTGAAGAAGAGTGTGGGGGAAAAAAAACAAAGAGGAGGACTAAGAGGAAAGAACAATCAGTTCAAAAATACAATTGCTTTAAAGCATGAAGTGCTTTTCCACACATTTACATTTAAATAACCCATATTAGAACATACAAAATATCTACAGAGGAGACGGTGTACATTGAATTTTAGACTCTTCATTGGTACCTACATGTTGGTACTTGCATCACCCACACAACACAACAGCTCTATTCAGAGCTACCCTACCTCAAATCACTCTAAAATATTATTTTAATATTTCCCTTGGTTTTCCCCTTGTTACGCCTTCCGGAACGCTACCCGGTGCGCGGACCGGGCGCTAACCGTGCGAATTTTTTTTTTTTTACATATATGGGCCTCCTCAGCCACCCTCAGAAAACCTAGGGGGTCAGGATATGTCTCCCGTGCCCCCTTATACCCATTCCCAACATTGTTTATCCTCCATCTTGTGACTAAATTCGTCCGAAACACAAGATGGCGGACTCCCGTTACGCTACCGGTGAGCTACCCGGTTCGCGTACCGGGTAGCGCTTCCACCGCAAAAAATCGAAAAAAAATGTATTTTCGTTTTTTGCCCCGCGGGGCCCTTTAATAGCACCCACATCAATCCTAGGGGGTCAGGAGGGGTCTACCTTGCCCCCTTTCATTCATTTCCCCCTTCATTTATTTCCACCTCTTGTCTCTCGATCCTACCGAGAGACAAGATGGCGGCCGCTCCGGACTGTTTAGAATGTTGACAGTCACCGGAGAGCCAATCCGCTTCTCCTCGCGAAGTTCCGTTACGCGTCTGGTACGCGAACCGGGGCGCTAACCGGGACGCTGTCACAGATATATATATTTTTTGGAACGTTAATTTCTCAAAATCCACTGGAGCACATATCTTGAGACCTAGCAAAGGCACATCGGCAAACAGTCTCTACAATTTTGCCAAGTTTCATAGAAATCCATTCAGCCGTTCGAGCTAAAAGTGAGTCCAACCGCCCTATGGAAAACTCAAAGTTAAAAACACGTTTTGGGACGCCACTTTTTTCTCGCCCCCCGCTTGACGAAACCCCCCCAAACTTTCAGGGGACGCTCAGAAACGAAATGTGCCATTTTCCTGAAAATTTCAGCCAATTCCGTCCATCAACGCCAAAGTTATTCAACATAGAATTTTCAGAAATCCCTATTCAAAAAAATCCTAACTATATATACCTACTGGCGACCGCCAGTAGGTAATACATATATATATATATTCGACAGAACAGGCAGCGTTCGTGTTAAATCTGAGGATATAATTTCTGCCAGAACCACCGCTACGATGGACAAGTATCTGCCAAATTGGATTGTGACGACACAATGGACAACCGATTACTCAAACCGGCTTTCCCAGACACAGAACATCCGAAGCGGCTGACGAGTGGGGAGAAAAGCGGACAATGAGGCTCCCAAACTACCCAGTGACACAACAACATCTGAGAGGCATGTTTCATTTTCAAAGCGAGAATTGTAAGCTGATAGTAAAGAACCAACATCGCTATTAACAAAAACAATGAACGAAATAACCAAAGAAACAGACACTCTAAGATGGCGGCCAAAAAACTCAATGCATTCTCTCCGGGCCGAACACTGGGTGGGAGGAGCCCAACCTAGGCTTTTTAAAGAACTGAAAAAACACTAACGTCTTGCGTTACTAAACAGCACCTGAGGAAGTCAAAAAGACGAAACGCATCATGCTGTATGTAATAAAGATCATCAGAACCCCCATGTGTGCTCCGTGACTGTTCCTTACGATGGGTCACCTTGTGGAAACATATATATATATATATATATATATATATATATATATATATATATATATATATATATATATATATATATATATATATATATATATATATATATATATAACATTTCTATGGCAAAATGAAACCCCTCATTTTGTTCCTTTTTAAATTAAATGTATTAAGTGTTACCACTTTATTCCAATCAAGATGACTTCAGGTGTGCCATACTTTTGTCATAAGTAAGACTGTTAGCGCTCTAGTTGTTCTTTAGAACACTCTGGGGACATTCTGTCACTGGGCTATAGTTGGGCTACATCTGGCTGATATTTGGGCTACATTTGTTTTTTTTTGTCTCTGGTGGCCATCTTTGGGCTACATTGGGCTACATTGGGCTACATTGGGCTACATTTGGGCTCTAACATATATATAGCCCAATGTAGCCCAATATATATTTTTCAAAGTTAATTTTCGTAAAAACCACTGGAGCATATATCTTGAGACATAGCAAAGGCACATCGGGCTACCAGTCCCTACAATTTTGCCAAGTTTTGTGGAAATCCATTCAGCCGTTCGAGCTAAAAGTGAGTCCAACCGCCCTATGGAAAACTCAATGTTAAAAACACGTTTTGGGACCCCCCTTTTTATCTCGGCCCCCGCTTGACGAAACCCCCCCCCCCCAAACTTTCAGGGGACGCTCAGAAACAAAATGTGCCATTTTCCTGAAAATTTCAGCCAATTCCGTCCATCAACGCCAAAGTTATTCAACATAGAATTTTCAGAAATCCCTATTCAAAAAAATCCTAACTATATATACCTACTGGCGACTGCCAGTAGGTAATATATATATATATAACATTTCTATGGCAAAATGAAACCCCTCATTTTGTTCCTTTTCAAATTAAATGTATTAAGTGTTACCACTTTATTCCAATCAAGATGACTTCAGGTGTGCCATACTTTTGTCATAAGTAAGACTGTTAGCGTTCTAGTTGTTCTTTAGAACACTCTGGGACATTCTGTCATTGGGCTATAGTTGGGCTACATCTGGCTGATATTTGGGCTACATTTGGGCTCTTTTGTCTCTGGTGGCCATCTTGGGAGACTGCATATCAGAATTTTTTTAATGAAATATAAGAGGATTTGAGAAGTCACTCAAAATGTGCCCTAATTTTTCTTTCTTCAGCACTAATCATAATTTCTATGGCAAAATGAACCCCCTCATTTTGTTCCTTTGCAAATTAAATGTTTTAAGTGTTAACACTTTATTCCAATCAAGATGACTTCAGGTGTGCCATACTTTTGTCATAAGTAAGACTGTTAGCGCTCTAAATGTTCTTTAGAACACTCTGGGACATTCTGTCATTGGGCTATAGTTGGGCTACATCTGGCTGATATTTGGGCTACATTTGTTTTTTTTGTCTCTGGTGGCCATCTTTGGGCTACATTGGGCTACATTGGGCTACATTTGGGCTCTAACATATATATAGCCCAATGTAGCCCAATATATATTTTTCAAAGTTAATTTTCGTAAAAACCACTGGAGCATATATCTTGAGACATAGCAAAGGCACATCGGGCTACCAGTCCCTACAATTTTGCCAAGTTTTGTGGAAATCCATTCAGCCGTTCGAGCTAAAAGTGAGTCCAACCACCCTATGGAAAACTCAATGTTAAAAACACGTTTTGGGACCCCCTTTTTTCTCGGCCCCCGCTTGACGAAACCCCCCCAAACTTTCAGGGGACGCTCAGAAACAAAATGTGCCATTTTCCTGAAAATTTCAGCCAATTCCGTCCATCAACGCCAAAGTTATTCAACATAGAATTTTCAGAAATCCCTATTCAAAAAAAAAATATATATATATATATATATATATATATATATACATAGGTGCAGGACACATCTTGAACACATCTTGAAAAAGTTTCCAGGAAGAAACGAAACGCGTCGAAAAAGTCCTAATCCTGCTGTCCAAATAAAATAAACGGCTTAAAATTGAAAACGAAGTTCCGTGTGCGACTCAATGTCTCTTCGCATGGGGAGATAGTTTGGACATATATATATATATATATACATATCCAACAAACTGCAACGTCCCATTCCAGCATTGACAGGAAAGCACACGGGTATCCAATTTAAAAATTGCTTTATTGCAGACTCCCTACCGCCCCTAACAAACGTGTTCTCCTTAGGGCTTCGTCAGTGTTAGTTACTGTGCAAACAAAGCGGGCATTTCATACCCGAAGCCTCACGGGATCCGAGTAAACAGTAATGATGGACTACGATTCTCTTTACAATGATAGCGGCCATCTTATAACATGTTACTAATCTGACACAATTCATTGAAATGTCGACTGGAATAAAAGTGCAAGTGCATTCATGTGATGATAAAATATATATTTATAGTTACATGTAAGTTTGAAAGCATGGAAATGAAATGATGATATCGAGAATAACAATCTAGCTGAATCATCAAATCTAGATTTTTGTCTCACTAGGACCAACACTAAAATAAACTGAGCCTGAGCGAATGTGCTCCAGAGATCTAGCACCACCTGTGGAATTGCTTATGTCCATGCTTATACACTTAGAATTCAGTGTCTCAACTTGCCGGAAATGTGAAATTAATGTATATGTAGGCCTGCTGAAACCCAGGATAGCCATGATGGGTATGAGTATGAATAAGGAGGTCAAGTTCAGACCAGCATTTGAAGGATACTTGACTTTACAGAAGAACCTAGATGAAGAAAAACATACAAAGCACTAGGAAAACGGCTTACAGCCTGGAGAATAGGTCTCTTCACAAGAGCCAAAGAGAATACAGTTGTCTATTGTTAGATCCTGGAAGCATTAAGCTTATTAATTGAAGATAGAGCTGCATACTTAGAATGATGACATCACATCTAACCTCATAAAAGCAATAAGGAATACAAGTCTAAGCTGACTCCAACACCTAGCCTCAATCACTGACAGAAAAGTTGAAGAGAACAGTGTTTTATTCATTTTATGTTGCGATAAACTATATGTCTTGTCATGTCTTTCTCCTTCCCCAACAGGTTATTTTTCAAGTGTCAGTGAGTACACCGACACTTACACCACACACCTTAGCGCGTGTGTAGGTACCACACAGGTTTCACGTGGCATCCTACACATTTGCCACTCAATAATCACTCACCTGGTCCTGACGAAAGCCCTTTTCACTTTTTCTACAGGCTGAAACATGTAGACCGCCACACATAGTCAACTAACGGTAATAATTCCTGAATAGTTGCACTATAGATATTATTTTTAACATTATTCTGAGCCGCCAATATTAAAATTTGAGGCAAGGATTCTCAGAGATATTTTTACCCTCATTAAGTCACATCACATATCTGCACAAGACCAGCTCCGCTGTAATCAGGCGTCGTAGCACTACCGGGGGGCACTCGGCTGCCCGGTTGGGACCCCAATGATGAAGCATGAAACCAACTAGGTTGGTGTGTGAGGGGTCTTTTAAGAACACCTAATAGGTCCATGTTTATACTACACACAGTGATTGTAATACATATACATAGTGGGTCCGTCCACATTGTTTAAGTTTAGTATCAATTCGGGGAACGGGACGAACCCCCTGTTCTACCCCTTGCTCTCCCCCTGATGTTTTCCAGTACTTTTGCAGTGTACAGCTGTGAGAGCTAACGTTTCTACCCTGGTAGATTGCACAGCGTCTAGTTACACCATGGCAGAGAATCAGGGCCTGGGTTTTACCTTGGATGATGTCAATAACATCTTAGCTAACCCTCCACTGATGGCAGATTTCAACATAGCAACATCAATCGCCCAAACGGGCGACTGGGAAAGCCTTAATGAGAAAAAACGTAACCCCATAAGACTATTCTCCACAAGGTTATCCTCACCTCATATTTGAGAAACAACACAGCCAGAGAGGACTCATAGTCACAAATGCTCCCCCCATATTTCTGGATGACAAGACCTTCCGTGGCGATGGACACGCGATTGGATCATCCATATTATTCAGACAGCCAAGTGCCTCTCCGAGGCCATCCTCATTGAAATCCAAACCACTGCGGCACCCTTCAAAGCCACTCTAACCTCTTTTAAAAAAAAGACTAGATGAGACCAACAAGGTGATCAATGAATATAAAGAAAGCCTGACACAAAGCAAAATTAATACATTTCAAAAAGTCCTTAAGAAATGTTCTTACATGACAACTTACATCTACGCTGACACCGATTACAAAGCTCCCATGAGGAGTGATACATCAGGACGGTCTTCGGACGAAGACTCTTCAGGGACCAGCAATTCTAGCTCAAGCAGCTATAGAAAAAGGCAGCAGGGAAGGGGCAGAAACACCGTTTGGCAACAACCGTGGACACAATGGCCACTGGGACCAAACATACACTACCCAGCACCATATCCCCAGATGCATCCACAATACAGATACAGCTGAAACACGCCATTTGGACCCCCACCACCGCCTCCTTACATGAATCAGAACCAACGATTCCCTTTTTTAGGAGGAGGCCAACAAGGCCAAGGGAGAGGACGATGAGGGAACCAAGTCCATTGGGGGGACGACCAGTACGAAGGAGCACTGACGAGGAGCAAAGCCAAAGACCAGCAATCAGGCCCCAGTACGAGTTGAGCCTAGTGACCAACCTCTCGTCCCACGCACAGACACCAGCCGAACTTGCAGTCTTAGAGAAAGGACCCAGGTTTGTACCTACGGCCAGACTAGACAAATTCCAGCTACACTGTGAGCTAGCTGCCTTCTTTCAGAAACTTAGATTGAAAGCTTTCTTTGAACACTCACCATCCCAACCAGCCATTGAGAAAGAGGGAGACACCCACTTCAGAGTCAAATCCACCTTCATGCCACCTCCCAATGCCATCTCTCCACAGATGGCAGTCTATGAACACGCTGGTTTCAAGGAAATTGAAGCACTTAATGAGGACCACATCTTCCAGAACATCAGCACAGCAGAACGCATGGCCATACAATCACTGAGCTCAAACCACGCCATAGTCATAAAACCTGCCGACAAAGGCGGAGGAACAGTTATCATGAACAAAGAGGACTACCGACTGGAATGTGAAAGACTCCTCAGTGACACCAAGAACTATGGAAAACTTACTCAGGACCCGAGCGAGAGTCTGAGATCACGCATCAATACACTGGTGGAAGAGGCAGAAACAACAGGACAAATCATGCCCAGTGAAGCCACATTTCTAACCACCACAATGGGCAAAATACCATACTTTTACATAGTGCCTAAGATACATAAAAACAAATCACTCCCAACAGAGCGCTCCATTGTATCAGGCATAGGTTCCCTACTCGAACCACTGTCCCGGTACTGCAACTTTTTCCTCCAACCCATGGTCCAGTCCACAAGTACCTATCTTCAAGACACTAAGGATCTCCTTAGGCTACTCAACAACATGGCCTACAACCCTGAGACCTCATTCATGGTGAGTCTTGACGTAGAGAGCCTCTACACTAGTCTCCCGCAAGACGACACTCTACGAGTCTTTGAGATGGCCCTGGATAATAAAGATTGGCAATACCAGACCTCCAAAAGATTCATCTTGGAATGTGCTAAGCTGGCGCTCAAAGAAAACTTTTTCAAATTTGAAGGCCAGCTCTACCTTCAGAAGTACGGCACATCCATGGGGAGCGTTTTTGCCCCCAGTGTGGCCGGCCTCTACATATACGACTTAGAGACCAAGTACATATTTACCAACAATATGTCACGGATCTCTGAAATAAAAGAATACAATCGGTACATAGACAACATCCTACTCATCTGGGAAAGAGACACAGAGTCACTCATGACATTCTGCCGTTGACTCAATACCTGTGACCAGAACCTTAAATTCACGCACAGTTTTGATCATCACAAAACCACATTCCTAGATCTAGACATCGAAGCTGACGATGGTTACCTTAAGGGCAAAACGCACTTCAAACCTACGGCACATAACTCACTCCTACACTTCTCCAGCTTCCATCCCAGGTCCCTGCGGGAGAATCTCCCTTACGGCCAGTACCTTTGGCTGCAAAGAAATTGCAGCAATGTGGCAGACTTCAAAGACCAAGCAAAGGACCTGAGTAACAAACTACTGGACCATGGGTATCCTAAACACATCACTGAGAAAGCCAAGAAACAAGCCCAAAACCAAAATCACGAAGGGCTCATTGAGAAACAACCACGTAAAGCCACTCCGACACCATTGACATGTGTCACGACCTACAACACAGTGTCCAACAAGGTCTCCCACATCAAAAATAAACATTGGCAAATCCTCAAGTCAGGGAATCTCAATTGGGACCCTCCCTTACTATCTCACAAAAAAGCAACATTTTTAAAAGATGCCCTAGTATCAACACGACCAGTCCAACAGCAAAAGCCAGAGAACACTGTCTTAAATGCTTAGGGGCTCCCCAAAGTCACTGGACACTTCGCATGTGGCAATTGCAGTGTATGCCACATCACGGAAACCACCAATAATCTCCACCTAGAACGAGGCAAGACATGAGAACTACGACAACACACTAATCGCAACACGGCACATGTAATATACCTTATCGTGTGCCCTTGCAATCTCACCTACATTGGGATGACAAACAGAAAGGTGAAGACCAGAATCTGCGAACATCGGAGCACCATAAGATGCAAGAAAAACACCATAAAATTGACCAATCACTTCCTTGAAGCAGGTCATACGACTAACGACATGCGCTGGATCATCATAGAGGCTTTGGATCCAAATATGCAAACCTACAACACCAACTATTACAGAAAGAACAGAGATGGATCTATCGCTTATCCAGCCATAAGAAAGGCCTCAATGATAATATCCCATGGAATAGCCTCAATAGACCATAACAACCACCTTTAGCCACCTCTGTAGATCACACCCATGTCCACTCTCTAGGGGCTATGAGACTAAGCTTGTCACAGTCAACACAAGGAACAGGCACACATAAACTCGCGCTATCGTGCATGACGCATCATTGGCCTGCGGTACCAAGAAACAGCTTACACAGGTGACTTGCCGCCGCCCACTAAGCTATAGCACAACAATCCCCCAGCTATCACCAAGGTCTACTTTCCAGGGACACTGAGACTATGCCCGGTATAAACACCACAGGGAGCCAGCACGCATCACCCGCGCAAACCGGCAAGAAGCCCCAATGACCCGCTCTGATATAAAGTGACTTTTTTCCTACATAATTCTTTTGAGAGTAAAGCACAACATTCCCTGAATAAACCCCACCCCAAGACGACTGCCAAACTGGACGTCCACAATCGGGCATCCAGTCTATTCCCGGGAAGACCAGTACGCATGCGCGCACATGCGCACAAGTCTAATACCAAGTCACGCCCGATTCAGTCATGCTGCCCCGCACGTACTGGAACTTGGCCTGTCTCTACAAAAGCTGCTTCCCTCTTGGCACTGAGCACCAGCTGGGACTACGGAGTCTGATTCAGGTTTGCAGCGGGACACTCACCGAGACCAAGTAAGACAATGCGCGCTCCAACTTTGCCCACAATTTGAGCCTACATAGACTATCATGCTCACCATGGCACCTTTGACTTGCAGATTGGGACTTCGGAAGAGAACCCCTCCCGAGCCTCGATAATCTGCCAAATACCCCTAAAATATGGCAACTATGACTAATAACAAATGTGCATGTTTTTATGTTTTTTAACTTTTGTAACTATTTTACAATCGCTCTTGGGTACACAATGTCACATGATAGCATGAAATTGTTCTTGGCATAAATAATTGCTAAGCGCAGTGCGCCGTGGACCACTTGATACAGCTTCCTAGTGGCCCCCACACACTACACTGTGCCACAGCAAGCACCACCGACAGGCTCCACAGGGCACCACCACTATCCTCAATGGGCCTCGTGGGCCAGGCATCCTTGTTGTTGTTAGCACAGGCCTGCTCGAGACCGCGCTATTACAACCTTCACAATCACACGTTCACATTTCATTAGCCTATGCTCATTTCCTCACAGGCAAAGCATGCAAAGAGTTTCCGCATGGCGCTGCGAGCCTGGGCAACACAACAATCACTGTAGTAGTCATCTAGACATTGACTACAGCACATTCATATTACCTTTAAGATTGCATTTTATGTTGCGATAAACTATATGTCTTGTCATGTCTTTTTCCTTCCCTAACAGGTTATTTTTCAAGGGTCAGTGAGTACGCCGACACTTACACCACACACCTTATCGCATGTGTAGGTACCGCACAGGTTTCACGTGGCATCCTTCACCTTTGCCACTCACTAATCACTCATCAGGCGTCTTAGCACAACCGGGGGACACTCCGCCGCCCGATTGGGGCCCCAATGATAAAGCATGACACCAACTAGGTTGGTGTGTGAGGGGTCTTTTAAGAACACCTAATGGGTCCATGTTCATACTACACACAGTGATTGTAATATGTACACATAGTGGGTCCGTCCACATTGTTTAAGTTTAGGACTATGATGCACACATGCTAAGGCTACATTCTTGGCATCGTGTAAGCTGGATCTTTGTTGCTGAGCAGAATAGAGAAGCATACTAAGAAAAGGAAGCATGCTGTGTCTTCCTTGTCTTCAGACTCCTCTTCTACTTCTGCTTCCACTGTGAAGAGAAGGAGTTTCAGGGGACAGGAAGATGATAGGAAAAAAACTCATACAGGAAACTTTATTGGAAATGAAGTTAGTTAAGAATCTAATAAACCCTCGGTGGATTTGTTCTGATGTTTTCTCTGATTTTAAGGATGAGGCAAATAAGGCAGAAAAGCAGAGATGCAAATATATCACTAAGGACATGTTGCTGGACATTTTGAACTATGTTAATCTTAATTTAGGGGTTTAGCAGGAGGAAGCAGCACAATTGCCCTCTACTAATGTCCTTTGGTAGTTTTGCATCTCTTCCCAGATTGACTATCCTGTTCATCAGGATGTTATGGAAGTATTAAAGAGGGAGTGGAAAGACCCAGATACATTTATGCTCCCACGTTTTATGGCTAAGCTATATCCGCTTACTGAAATGCAAAAATTATTGTTGGATAATATCCCTATAGAATCTTTTATGGCAAGTTTGGCTGGCAGGACATCTTTAACGGAGGATTCAGTTATTAAAGACCAGTCAGATAAAAGATTGATTTTGCTTTAAATATAGTTTAGTCTGGTACCCATTTGGCATTGTGTACTGGTATTTATGGGACTCATGTTTCTCAGTCTCACTCTTATTTCTGATTTCAAAACACTTATACTAGGCTATGGAAGATTTTGTGGATTGTTCTGTTCTATTAAAAGGCTTAGAGAAACACACAGAGTTCATGTCAGACATTGCTTTTGATGTCTTCAGGATATCTGCTTTAGATGGGGATGCTTCTATTGCAGCCAGACGTAATTTGGTCTTCAAACATTGGTCTGCTGACTCGGCTCAGAAGTCTTCTGCATTACGAATGCCATTGGAAGGTTCCTCTCTTTAGGGTGTTCGGTTGAAGGACAAATTGCATAAACTGTTTAAGGAGAAAAAGCATTCCCCTGCTTTCAAATATGCGTCCGCAAAACGTTAGTCTCAAAATAAGTCTCCCTTTCAGCAACCCTTTCACTGGCAGAGCCACCAGCAGCATGGAAAGTTCAAAACAAGAGAAGAGGAGACAAAAGACCTAAGTCACCGAACAAGCAAATGTCCTGACTATCTAGGAGATGTTAAAAAAACCCTCACTCACCAACCTAGTTGGTGAAATGCTTCATCATTGGGTTCCCACCAGAGAGGCTGAGTGCCTCCCTGGTGTGCTACGATGCCTGATTACAGCGGAGCAGGATTTTTTGATGATGCAAATGTGAAAAAAGTGAACGTGATTTAAAAAGTGCTTAGTTCATCCATAAACAACTTTATTTGTGGAGAAATAGGCACCACTTAAAAACAATGTGGTGGATGATTCAGAAATTGGCTAAATTAACCAGATACAACCATAGTGTAGAAAAAGGGATGTGGTCGACATGTTTCTGCCTCCATTCGCTTTTTGGCAGGCTTTCGTCAGGACCAAAGCACCACAGCGGAATGCGCACGTAAAAGCGCACCTTAACCTGTGGTGTAGAAAAAACTATATAACTTACGGTTTTGGTAGACCCTTCAGCATTATTGAAAGCCGTATATATTCAAGGTATCAGGTAACCTTGCACCATGGGTCCTGGTGGGGGCGGTACCTTAGAGTCACATGTACGCCAAAGCTCAGCGCTTGTATGGAACCTGCATACTCCCTTCCTATGGACCCCCACGAGTCATGTAAAGGTTTAGACTTAGCAAAACAATAAATTAGATATAGATCAAATAGATGGGCCCTAGGCCCAGCTCTCTCCGTGCTGCTGCATCGCTCTTGCTCTGTCTTTTTTCCCACTTTTTGAGTGCCTTCTCCTTGCTTTTACTTTGTTTTCACTGCCTTCTTTGCTGTTTCCGCAGATTTCTTGAGTGCTTTCTCCTTGCTTTTTCCCATTTTTGAATGCCTTCTTGCTATACCCTCGTTTTCACTGCTTTCTCCTTGCTTTTCCCTGTTTTTTTGTGCCTTCTCTTTGTTTTACCTTGTTTACATTGCTTCCTCCTTGTTTTTACCCCATTTTTTTGAGTGTCTTCTTGCGTTTCCCTGGTTTTCACTCCTTTATTCTTGCTGTCCCCCCCATTTTCTGAATGCCTTCTCCTTGCTTTGCCTTAGTTTTCATTGCTTTCTCCTTGTTTTTTCTTCTGTTTCTTGAGGGCCTTCTCTTTGCTTTCCCCTTGTTTTCATTGCTTTCTCATTGTTTTTTTCCTCATTGCCGCTCCTGCCTGGCACCTTTTTTCCCGCTAAGCCCTTCCCACCACCTCCCAGCACCCCACCCTCCTCCTGGACCTACTTAATGGAGGCCACAGCGCAACCCCAATGAGCAGGCCCCAGAACCAGCTCTCCCTGTGCTGCTTCTTTCCCTCATTTTCACTGCTTTCCCCCCTGTTTTTGAGTGTCTTCTCTTTGCTTGCCCCTCATTTTTATTGCTTTCTCCTTGTTCCTTCCCTCAGTGCCGCTCCTGCCTGCCACCTTTTTCCAGCCTCCCACCTAGCCCCGTCCACCACCAGCCAGTGGCCATCTCTCCACCCAGAACCTACTTAATGGAGGCCGCAGCACGACCCAGTGCTGCTGCATCACGCTTGCTCCTGTCTTCTTGCTTTTCCCCCGCTTTTTAAGTATCTTCTTGCTTTTCCCTCATTTTCACTGCTTTCTCCTTGCTTTTCTCCTGTTTTTGGAGTGTCTTCTCCTTGCTTTTCCCTCGTTTTCACTGTTTTCTCTCGCTTTTCCATCTTTTTTGAGTGCCTTCTACTTGCTTTTGCCTGATTTTCTCTGCTTTTTCCTTTCTTTGTGCCCTGTTTCTTGCTTTTCGCTCGTTTTCATTGCTTTCTCCTTGTTTTTCCCCCGTTTTTTGAGTGCTTTCTCCTTTCTTTTCCCTTATTTTCACTGCTTTCTCCTTGCTTTATCCATGTTTTTTTGTGTGAGTTCTCCTTGCTTTCCCTTCGTTTTCATTGCTTTCTCCTTGTTATTACCCTGTTTTTGGAGTCTCCTCTCCTTGCTTTACCGTGGTTTTCATTGCTTTCTTCTTGCTTTTTCTCTTATTTCTGCTCCTGCGTGCCACCTTTTACCCTCCTCCATTTAGCCCCACCCACAGCTTCCAGCACCCCTCCCTCCTCCCAGGACCTACTTAATGGAGGCCACAGCGTGACCTCATTCAAACAGTCCCAGGCTCTGCTTTCCCTGTTCTGCTGCATTGCTCTTGCTTTTCCCCCTGTCTTCTCCTTCCTTTCTGCTTGTTTTCACTGCTTTCTCCCCCCCCCCCCATTTTTGAGTGCCTTTTCCTTGTTTATCCGACATTAAAAAAAGCAGTTAGCAACTTCTAGACCTAGAGACCTTCACGGGTGATTTCCCGTGCTTTATAAAATCCTTGATTGATTGATTTGACATAGATACTGCTAATTCCTTCTGCGCCTCTCAATAAACAATGAAACCTATTCAAAAAGGTAAATTTACAGGTGAGTAAATCTACACATGTAAATGTTCAGCTTTAAAGGACTCAAAACAGTAGTAAATACATTCCAGCTTATACCTGGATGAAGTCCAGCGCCACACATGGCAAATCACTGGTACTGCACAAAATGGAGGCAGAAACTTATAGACATAGCAAATAAAGTTTAAATAAATTAACTTATTTTGACTTTTTGAACAAAGTTATATACAATGTAATTTTAAAAAAAATGTATAAAATGTATTAATAAGGTTTTTTAATTTAAAAATGAATGTAACTATTTAAAAATAATTCTATTAATTTAAATTAATTCTATAAATTTATGATTGTCATTGTTAATACATAATTAGTAATACAAACTTTTTACTTTAGATTGGATTTTTGAAATACATTTTTAAAAATTGTTTTAATTTAGTTATAATATATCAATTAATTCCATATTTAATTAAATATTAAGGTAATATTGTTAAGTTACTACTGGTAACTTTTCAAATGTAGGCAGAGTCCTCCACCAGCAGGCTGGAAATCTCCCTGTCGTAAAATACAGGGACAATTTTGAAAGTTTATTAAGCTTAAAAATATTTGTTACACATTAATGTAAATTAATTGTATGCATTTATTTTAAATGTAGAGCAAAATAAACAAAAGACTGCCCCATTATTAGCTTCATTTTAATTGAAAAGATTAATAAATTTAAATATATCATTGTTTGAAAAAAAAGTTAATACCACATGCCACCTAAACTAAGATGTTTATATGTATTCATTAATTACAAAAGGTTATATGGTTATATATAGAATTAATTAAAATTGATTTAATTATTTTAAAAAATAGTTACATTTATTTTTAAATAAAAAATGCTATCAAGATATTTTCTAATAAATATTTATATATAAGTACCAATACTTAATTAATGATATATTATTTTTTTTAAGTCAGAATAAAATTTATTTACTTTAACAATATTTCCTATGGAGTTCTATTTTAAGTCCCTGTTTCATTATTGTCTATTATCTATAGGGTGTTGTGGGTTGCAGTATTCGTGGTTGGCCTTGTGTGTGGCTGGACTAAGTCTTTGTCAATCAAGGAGTACATTTATTTTATCCCCCATCCTCCGCACCAGCAGCAGGTGCCCTATGCGCCCCGGGCAGCCTTATACCCCCGAAGGGTCCTGAGATGGGTCTAGGCCTGGTTGGAGAGACTCTACCAGTTCCGCTTTTCACGGGGGGAGCAAGCACAAAGTCTGTAGATATTTGGGGCACGTCACTTCCCTGAATTCTCTTGAGAGAATACAAATAAAGGGGGCCCATAGCTCCGGGGTAAGCAGCTGCTCTATTCTCCACTGCCAGAAACAGTCATTCCATTGCCAAGGAAGATCAGAGTCTGTGAAGCCAAGAGGTACGATCCGGAATGCTCTCCAAAACCCAGAGCGCTAGGATCACTTGGCGCGCAGCATTTAACACCAGGGCAATTTGCTGACCCCGTAGTGAGGGGAGCTGGAAAGTCAGGGGTTTGGCAATCCCAGTACAGTGAGCTCAAGGAAGCATGGAAGAGTAGTGTCAAACGCCAAATCAATATCGCTTAATCTGCATGCAGTAGCCTAGTGACTCTCTTCGCTTAATTGGGCCAGGGCAGAGAGTGTTACCCTGTGCAGGGAGGACCTGCTGGGCCTCCGCAAATTCCCCCTGGCTGACAAATGGGAGATAATTCTAGCAGATTTGCAGAAGATAGATGCAGACACCCTGGTTTTATCAGCAGGGGAAGGGAATCAGACTGCTGTAGTGTATAACTGGCAAGGCTCTTCGGTCATTACACCATTGGTGATGCATTTGGGGAAGCTCCATACCTGAGTCAAGTAACAAGCTAGTACATGCCTGCGAGTACTCTCTCACACACAAAATACACAGCTGGACTGGTACTTGGCAGGGAGCAAGCAGCAGGGTTTCACTAACAGTTAACTTTCCCCTCCTTCGGCTTACTTTGTCCTCATTCTGTTGAATCCCACTCCTACAGTTCAGATCTGTGACATAACAATCTTGGATTCCAAGCACTTCCCTGTACCACTCTATGGTACTCGTGTCACAATTGATACTGGCAAATAACCAGCAATATATGTACTTTTAATCTAATTTCCTAGCACACCATATGTTTAATAGAATTCGCATTAACCTCTGATTGGGGGTTGCTCTTACGATTATTAAATACATTGCGCTTGTGAGAAGTTGGCCTGGTATATGATGCTCACTAGTTCTAGTGATCACCTTGTACTATGCCAAGCAACCCTTATGATGATTGGTTGTAAGTCAACCTTAATAGACCAGCTATCCTAGTAGCGTGGACAAAGCAGTCTTAGGCTAAACTCTGTAAAGGCATGTGAAGCCAGCTGTTTTACCATACACAATCCCCTTGAATACCAAATGAAAGGACACCACACAGATATATATTGAAAATATATATAGATTTATTTCTACAAATATCCCCTATACTCTTTATGAGCACAGAAGCAAATGCGTTAAAACAAAACACAGTTTAAGTATACAAAAGTTGCACAATATGGATGAGCCCTAGGGGCCACCTAAACCATATACTAAAATAGTGGTATAAGAACCACTATGGGGAAAGGAAAGAGGCCTAGGGCCTGGGGAATCGCTGGAGCTGTTCGGGACTAACAGTGATGAAGTCGGGAAAGGCCCGCGGGACTCGGGTGCAGTGCTCAAAGTGCACGCATGCACCAATGTTAAGTCAATGGTGCGTAAAAGTTACAAAGTTAATGTTTTAGGAACCTTCCGATGGACCTACAAGGATAAAACTTTAGAAACAGGCACTAGAGGTGTATACCAGTGTGGGAACACCGGCGTTGCTGAGTTACCTCACCCACAGGAAGCGGGTGCACAGGTGCGAAGTAGTGTCGGGTTTCGTCACGCAGGTCGATGGTGCTTGGAGCTGAAGATGCTGCAGGCGGGTCGTCGAACAGAGTTCCGGTGGATCCAAGGGTGGATCTGAAGAGGTGAAGACCTGAAAGCAGAGGGGACAATGTTCAAAGTCACTAGCCAGTGACTACCGTGGAACCAGGATGGAACCAGGCAATGTCGGGCGCAAACAGGTGAAGAGGTGCAGCTTGTCTCCGCAGCCACGTGGACACGAAGAGGTCAAGGACGTCCAGGAGTCGATCACGAGCTGTCCTACAAAGGCTCTAGCTGATGGCGGTGTTGGCAACTTGATTGGAGCAAGCAGGCCTTGGCTAATGCAAGCCACGCAGGAAGTGGAAAAAGCTTAACACTCGGACCAGCAAGGTCAGAGCGGGTGCTCCTTTTCAGGGGAGCAAGGGCCAGTCTGGAGCAACCAGACCAGCATTGCAAGTCGTAGTTTTTGTCGCCAAGATGGCCACTAGCCGCGTGGCAAGTGACCGGGATGGCGTGTCGAGTGGCAAAGTGCAAAAGGGCCCCACGCAGATTGTGGAGATGCTGGGGGGCAGATCTTCTGTGCAAATGCTGCTCGGTATCGGGGCTTCTCAAACCCCAAAGCACAGCGTCGAGGGTGCCTCGGGTGCTGCGCAGTCAGCTTCTCGGGGGTCTTCCAAGATGTCCGGTCCCACGTCTCTCGTGCCTCCACGGGTCTCTTCTTTTCAGGGACTGTGGATCGGGCTCTGAGATGTCTGGGAGTCTGGGTCTTGTCAGGCTCTGGGCTCAGGCTCCGGCAGGAGGCGGCGGCGGCAAAGCAGACGTTGAGTTGCTGGTTGGTGCCTGTATTCACAGGGTGGTCACTCCTTGGCCACAAGGGAGATTCTCTTCAGTCTTCTGTGCAGCAGAATGTCGAAGTCCAGTCTTCTTCTTAGTTTCAAGTCGAGTTCAGGATGGTCTGAAGTCTTGGGACCCAGCTCCTACTCTTATTCCAAATCTAGGGGCCGGATTACCTGCTAGTTCCCTCCTCTGGGTGGGACCAGGAAGGGGTGGTTACACCCCCTTTCCTTTGTCCAGTTTCGCACCAGGACTGGGGCTGGAGAGCCCCAGGACCGGTTTGAACTGGCATATGCACAGGGACACCTTGTGTGCCCCAGGCATGTCTGATTCTATTCAGCCCTGTCCTATCCAATACACAAAACCCTGTCTGGGGTGGTGCTACACCTCCCAAGGCAGGAAACCCTTTGTCCAAGCCTCCCTCGCTGGAAGGACTCCCAGCAGCAGGAGGTCAGCCTTGTGTCTGTGGTGGCAGCATCCATTTTGTGATGCTGAGGCTCATGTTTAACTTTACCCGGGTTTCAGGTTATGTACATGTCGTGTCCCTCTAAAAGGGTGGAATGCTACCCCCGTCGCCAGAACTGGCGAGGGGGTAGTATTCCAATTCGTATGACACCTTACTCGACATGTTTTGATAAAGCCAAACCAAAGATAGCATTTAACCGCGAGGTTCATAATGCACTTAAGAGTATATGGTTTGTCAGTATCATGGAACAGCTAAAGGACTTGGTTCCAAAAGCTG
The DNA here is from genome assembly GCF_964261635.1 of Lissotriton helveticus. Lineage (NCBI taxonomy): Eukaryota > Metazoa > Chordata > Amphibia > Caudata > Salamandridae > Lissotriton > Lissotriton helveticus. Next base: position 1,689,279,869 of record NC_136059.1, read on the forward strand.
CAGACAGGCTCAGCTCATGCCAGAGCACCATCTCACATATTTCAAAGCACTCTGCCTCCAGGATTGAAGAGGCCTTACATAGGAGTGGCTGATAGGAACATATGTGTCCATTTTAGGTTAGGCATAGGCATACTACACCTAAGTAAGGGGTGATTACACCGACTTACCCCAGCTGAGTGATCAGCCAGTTGTGTCAAATATGGAGGCCAGGCCAGGGGTGGCACAATACGTGCTGCAGCCCCTGGTAGGCCTTGGAAGCACCTATGCCCTGGGTACCTGGGGTACACTGTTACAGGGGCCAATAAGGTGAACCAGTTCCAATTGTGTATGTACCTAAGGTACATGGAGTCCATTTTAAGGAGAGAGCAATTAGCCTGGGGCCCTGAATAGCAGGATCCCAGGCCAACTAAGTCAAAAACCAGCTAAACACTAGGCAAAAAGTTTGGGGGTAACCATAGTCAGATATCCACCTTCCTACAGCGCTGTTATGGTATTCTTGCTGTGTTAATGTCAGTAAACTGATTTAACAACAACAAAAATCAATATTGCTTAATACCTGCTCACAGAATCTGGACAGCTTGGGGCAGTGCCATAGAAGATGTAAAAGAGAACCCGTCTGCCCGCACCCCCTACAGCATTTCTCTGAGCGCCTCTTGTTCCACCTGTATATATGTGCTGGTGTAAAGTACCAATAGGAGGCAATTGTGTAAGCTGCCTCTGTACTGCCCATGTTGTTTGCGGTGTGATGTGCCCTATAAAAAATGTTGGCCCATTCCTTGGAGGAGCGCAAGCACCCCAATCCTCCTCCCAGCGTACCAGTCCTCTGGTTTTCCACATCTTGCCTGCCTCTGAAAGTATACAGCTTGGAGGGAAGGCGCTTGTCACCCATTTGTGGACCAGCCACTTCTCAAACACGGTGAGTGGGCGAAAGGCCCCGTCTTATAACCTGGGGAGGTCACTCAGTGCCTCAGCTATATAGAGTGGAACGCATCCGCAGCGGGTAGATAATAGTCCTTTTGAAGCTGTCCAAAGGGGATGATCCCTGAAGGATCGAAAAGGCAACCCACCCGTTTACATCCTTTCTCTCGCCAGTGGTTGACCACCTCCAAGCCGTCAGGGTTGGCGATAATCGGCGACATCGGGGAGGGGAACAAAATCAGTGCTTTTTGGGGAGGGGCCTATTCCATTCCACCATAAATCGGAGTTGCGTAGCTTGGTAATACTGATTGATAAGGGGGAGCCCGAGGCCACCTTCACCCTTTTGTCGCGCTAATTGGCTGACTGAAATATGCGGCCTCTTCACACCCCAGACAAATGTATTGATAGCGAGTTGTAAAGAGCACATCACCGCTGGAGGGGGACCCAATGGGACCATCTGAAAGATGTAAAGAATACAGGGAATGCCTTCATTTTGACAGCTGCAATGTCCCCCATCAGGCCAGCCGTAGTCGTCTCCAAACTATCAGCGATTTATTCCTCTGGTCTAGGAGGGCCCTATTATTTGTTGCCAGGCTCTTCGCTATTGTGGGAGCAAGCTGTATGCCCAAATACTGGATGGTCTCTGTTGACTAGGATAAGGGGAACTGGGCTCGGAGAGCCTCCTCATGGGGAGGGGTGACGGACATGTTCAAGATATGAGATTTTGTAAGGTTAAGTTTGAAGCCTGAGACATCGTGAAATCCCCGCAGCTCCTCCAGTAGGTTTGGCAGGAACATCAATGGGTCTGCCAGTGAAAGAATGACATCATTGGCATACATACTGGTAGTATGATTGCCAGTGCCAAACCAAATACCTGCAATCTGCGGGTTGTCCCTAATAGACTGCGCCATGGGTTCCATATAAAGCGCAAAGAGGATTAGGGATAGGGCACATCACTGGCGGGTGCCGCCCGTTATCGAGTACATAGCCAACGACATTGCTTTAACTCGGACAAATGCTCCGGGGCGCTATAAATACAACCTAACCACCTAAGAAATGTCTCTCCAAAGTCGAAATGGTGTAGTGTTTCAAACAGGTATGGCCACTGAATGCGGTCAAACGCTTTCTCCACGTCGATGGAGAGAAGAAGCTCTTCCTTTCAGGATCTCCGAGTGATGACCAGGAGGTGTAACAGCCTTTTGGTATTGTCTCCTTTTTATCTTGTAGGAATAAAAATGGCCTGGTCAAGGTCGACCAGTCCTGGCATGACCAGATTCAAACGAGAGGCCAGGACACTACCGAAGATATTGGCATCAATATTAAAAAGGGAAATGGGTATGTATGACCAACAGTCCCTAGGGTTTTTCACTGGCATCAGTATCACAGACACAGACAGCTCCATCATTGAGTCTGTTAGCGCCCCCAAGTTGTTAAAAGAATTAAAAAGTTGGTGAGGAGGGGAGCTAGCTCCTGGCAAAAGGATTGATAAAATTGGGCCGTGAAGCCATTCGGCCCCAGTGCTTCGCAGACTTAAGACGTACGATGGCTGCGACCACATCCTCGATCTGTATTGGCTGATCCAGTTGGGACGCAATCGCCGTTGTCAAGCATGTCAAGGAGAACCCCTGCAGGTAGGGCCTTGGGGCCCCACGGGGGCCAACCGAGTCTGAATACAGAGCATTGAAAAATTCCTTAAAGGTTCCTGTGATTTCCTCAACCATGTGCACCTCCTTTCCCGAAGCCTTTCTAATTGAACTGACTGACCCCACCAGAGTCTTAGTGCAGAGCCCATGTGCTAGCACACGCCCACAATGGTCGGTCACTTCTCAGGTAGAATTTGTGCCTGAGCTAGAGAAGGGTATACTCCACCCTATCCAGGTCCAGATGCTTCAAGAGAAGCCTCTTGCACTCCAGGTCCTGCCAGGCCCTAGGGGCCCGTGCTTTTATGTATATCTCCAGCTCTGTGAGTGCCTGCTCCAGCTGCTAACACTTCTCACGTCTGACCCGGTTTTTGGCCACCGATATAGTGATGAATTCACCCTTCACTACCAGCTTCAGTGCTGTCCATACCGAAGAAAGGAGAGTACCCTCCACGTCATTGATGCACAGGTAATCCCCAAGCACCTTGCACACTGCAGACATCGTAGTAAGTGACTGTAACAACAAGCAGCTTAGCCACCACTGGGATTCACTGGGTGTGGAGTCGTCTGTCCTAATTGTCAACGAGATCATGGCACAGTCCAAAAGCGATCGTGGCTCTATGTTCGCTTCACCAACCGGGTCATAAGTGTGGGGGTAGTAAGAAAATGGTGAATGCGCGAATATGACTTGTGTGCTGCTGAACTAAAGGTGTAGTCCCATAACGAAGGGTGCAGTTGGTGCCAGACATTGCATAGCCCCCCCCACAAGCCATCACATGCTGCTTGCCATGAAAGCCCTGACTTGTAAGGAACACTGGTTGGAGCGATCGAACATGGGGTCCATGACTAACTTGAAATCAACTCCCACCAGTACCGCGTTCAGGATAAAGGGACCCTGTTGTTCATTCAGACATAGATATTGGCCAGAGTGAAGGACAAGGAGCCCCATTGTATGGGAACTGCCAGGAGGCGCACCGTTTTTTGGACGATCGGATGTATGACGTTACAACGCATACTTTTACCACGCATACCTTTACAACGCGGTTTTTACCACGCATACCATTACAACGCATAGCGCTTAGAGGTGCTGGATAGTGGTAAGTATAATTTTCTTTTCCAACTCCAGTCCCCGTGGACACTAGGGAAGGTGTTGGATAGAAAATTAAACTTTTTCCCTATCCTAGAGCGCCCCCCAGCGCAATGCGTTGTAATGGTATGCGTGGTAATACCTGCGTTGTAATGGTAGTGCATTGTAAAAATTTCGTTGTAAACGTTACATACCGGACAATCATCGCAATTATCTTACAGTTAAACTTCTGTACCAACAGGAGAGCTATCCCATTCTTCTTTGTGGGACCAAGGTCTATAGCTGGTGGGAAAACCAGAGGGAGTGCATGCGGGGAGCAGGGGTGTAAGCATATATCCCCCCTGAACTTTCTAAGAGAGCTGGAACTGCAGCGCACTTTACTGGATTATTTAACCCCCACACATTGAGACTAAGTATATTTAGTTCCCTAGGCATAGGAGGGATCGTATCACGCAGCGCGCGCCAGGTGCAAGCATAGTGAAAATCGAATGCCTCTTAAGCAACTGGGAATTGCTAGAATGTGTCTGCAGTGGTACGCCGTGGATAACTGGTGGGGAGAAGTAAAAAGCAACATAAAATCCCAATAAAAGTACACATCAGCAACAAACAATAGAACAAAAGGTGACATCAGTCTGTCGCAGTATTCAAACTCTTACAGGATGTTGGCCAGTTGGGGCTTCCGAAGTGATTCAAACTCTACCACCACGGGATCCCAGCTCCCAGACTGTGGCTGAGTAGTAGTGCAGTTGGCACGCCTCTCTGACTCATTTATCCTGAAGTCATCCTGCCTGGCAGTCATGAGAGATTCAGGGAGTACCCTGCGATGCTGTGGAGCCAGATAAAGTGATAAGTACCATCTGCCTTTCTTTAGCCATGGTGGCTGTGTCTGGTTTGTGTCTCCTGTAGGATTTCCATGCTCTTTGCAATTGGTTTTGCTTGCATTGCTGATTGTCCGGGGACGCTGGACCCGTCTCGGCGCCCATCTCCTCTTTAAGGCCCACCACCTCTAAGTCTTCTTTAAGGGATCCCAGTTGTGGTAATCTGCCCTCCTGCTGGAAGATAAGATGGAACGGGTGCCCCCACGAGTATGAAATTCCTTTCTTCCTTAGGTGAGCCGTGACTGGACGGGATTCTCCACGCTTGTGAAGGGTGATCATGGACAGATCCTGGTACAATTTTAGGGTGTGTCCTCTGAACTGTATCAGGTGGTACACCCTAGCATGGTGAAGGATCGTTTCTTTGATTTGAAAGTCGTGCACACACGCCAGTATATCCGCAAGAGGGGCATTGCCTGCTCTGGGCAGGCCGACCTTATGTACTCAATCTATTCGAATTTCGGGCTCATCAGTGTACCCCATGATGTGGCGAAACAGGGCCCCAACGTAGCCACTCAGGTCCTCTCCTTCTTCCTGTGCCAGCACCACCCGGACACGGACGTTGCTTCAGCAAGCCCGATTTTCTAAGTCTTCTGTATGGGCCTGTAGCTCCACTTGCTGCTCCTTTACCTGGAGGATCTGCTGTTGCATCATCTCTAGTTCTTTGTACCTTCCAGTTTTACTTTCCTCCAGGGCAGCCACTCGATCTCACAGCTCTTCTAGGTCCCGACACACTTCCTTCAAGTCCACAGAGCGCTACGTTTGCATAGCTTTTAGGTCTCCTCGAAGGGACGAGAAAAGCGAGAACATGAAGCCTATCATGGCCAGACCGTCTACCTCTTCTGCCTCCTCCTGGTGGTCTATGTTGGGCGAGGGAGGCTTGGGTGTTGGTCCAGCCACTGTTGGTTTAATAAGCCTGTCTCTTCGAGATCAATCCCTCTTGAAGCGTGCGGGGGACATGATGCAGGCCACCAACCAGCTTGCCCACTACTGGTGTTACTGGGCCCTCTCAGTGTCTTCTCCAGTGATTCCTCCAGCTGCACGAGCATTCTTGCGAAAAGAGGTTCTCCCGCGGTGTGCAGTGGAAGGCGACCGCAGAGACCCATCCAGCATGACATGGTTGTCCTGTAGGCCTTGCACCGGCAATTTAGGGCCACCCTGGAGCCACTTCACAGCTCAACTATCAGACCCTCCATCTTCCTTATCACAGCAATCCAGGGCCCACCACAGGCGGCCATCGGGATCCCTACACGCCAATGCCCCTGCTTCCAGCCGCGTCGTAATGAGGAGTTACTCTGGAACACTTCCCCCTCCTGGATCCCGCCCTCACCAGCTCCTGGGGACCACTCGAGCCCAGCACCTGGGCCAGTCTCTTAACACCTCCATCAAGAACCAAAAGCAGGCAGTCAGACCCTGACCGGAAGCAACCCAGACAAAGCAGCTGCAATCCTGCTGCTAGTCTCTCCTCACTTTGTGGATGTTGCCACTCCCAGCAGCCCCCTTAAACAATGGGGCCTTCTCCTTCCACAGTCAGGTTCACGTGTCTCCACCCTTGACTGGCTGGCGGGCCCTTGTGCTGCACCAGGCTCACACCTGATCTGACACCCCAAGCATGCAGGCAAATCCAGGGTCACGTGGGACTAGGACCCACTTCTCTATCCCATAGTGCCTCTGCTTGGCTTATCCTCGCCTTTGGCCCACCCGTCATCGCCTTATATGACTGCAGCCTCCGTCGGGCCCAGGTCAATGCTGCGGGCTTCCCCGACCATTTTCCTCCTCAGGCTTGCCTTATGTATGGAACCCGTATCTCAGGGTTCGCGCTCGCTGCGGGCTAAGTGCAGGGTCCTCGGCGGTGAGAGGAGGGGGACACCCAGCTTCATGGCCCTCCCCCATCCTTCGTTGTGTGGGTGTAGCAGTGACGCGGCCTACTTTATGACCCATGTCCGGTTGCGGTGGTCACACTGACCCGGGCCTGATTATAGCATCATTATCATCCATATTTAACACTATGTTTGTAACAGGGCACTTTCCCACTCGCTGGAAATTGTCTTCCATTTAGCCCCTCATTAGCCTAGCTTGGACCCTAAGGATACGAATAATTTTCTCCCCATCTCTGGACTCCCACTCCCAGCAAACCTGATCAAAAAAATCATGAACAGACAACTAAGAACTTTTTTAGAGGAGACACAAGCTCTGGATCCCTCTCAATATAGATTTAGAGAGGGACACAGTACAGAGTCCGCACTCATTAAAGCCACTGAGGAGATCAGGGAAGCCATTGATCAGGAAGGCAGGGCAGCACTGATCCTATCAGATCTATCCACCACCTTCGATACGGTCCATCATGATATATTAATGGACTGTCTAAAAGCATGTGGAATCCGTGGGAAAGCCTGGGATCTTCTAAGATCTTTTCTTGCTGATAGAGGACAAAGTATTGCATTGCGAGACTACCAGTCTAATCCTTGTGCACTGCCCAGTGGGGTTCCACAGGGGTCCTCTCTCAGTCCAACGCTTTTTAATGTATACGTCTGGCTCTGGCCCCCATTATAAGCGCATTTGGATTTGGTCTCACCACTTATGCGGATAATACCCAAATTGTGGTGTCTGACACCAGACATAGAGGCGGGAATAGAAGGACGTTTCCAGGATTGCATGTTGTCTGTGGGAAGTCGGATGGCAGAGAATTGCCTAAAACCAAACACGGGTAAAACCGAGGTTATATTGTTCGGCAACAATACCAACTTTTGGACACCAAACTGGTGGCCCGACTCGATGGGTACTCTCCCTGTCCCCACTAAAAAGGTTAAAAACTTGGGGGTAATAGTTGATGAGAGTCTCACATTTGGGCCCTAAGTAAATTCAGTGGCATCGAAAACAATATTTGTTATGAGAATGCTCAGTAAAATATTGCCGTTCTTGCCCCCAGGGGCAGACAAATAGTGGTCACGGCTCTTGTAATGGAGAGACTGGACTACTGTAACAGTCTTTACCTAAATGTTCAACAAAGATTCTTGAACAAATTACAAGTGTTGCAGAATGCAGCAGCTAGACTGCTCACTGGTACATCGAGATGCTCCTCGATTTCTATGGAAATCAAAAAATTGCATTGGCTCCCTGTAAGGAGTCGAGTACATTTCAAGGCTCTGTGCATGTTTTTTAAATCACTCCAAGGCACAGGGCCAGACTATCTAAAATGGTGATTCCAATGGTATATCCCGGAAAGAACACTGCGATCAATGGGGGCCAAGTTGGTTCTAGTGCCACGTACAAAGAAAGCCAGATGGGGTGGTAGAAGCGTAGTTCATTGCGTGGCAAAAGCTTGGGGTGATTTGCCGTTCCACTTGAACTTTTGTCCTTTATTAAAGGCTTAAAAACTTGGCTCTTTTCCCAATAATCTGGTCCCAATATATCCTTTGTTCTGTTATTGGCCGTTAGGAGATCTAGCTAGCGCCAGGACACCTCCAGGTAATCGACACGCTTTAAAAATGTCAATAACATAACATACTGTCAGGGTCTGGGGGGGTAAGGACGTACACCACGACTTGTTGTACTAGATTAACCGGCTTTTATTTAACAGGTATGTCTCAGTCCATATGGATAGAGCAGGGAAGCACAGAAGATCGACACTCTCCGCTGGGGTTTGGTTTTCTTCCTGGTGGGGACTCCTTTCACTCGTTGCTCGTCTTGGCTTCTCGTCGGGCTCTCTTGGGTCGGGGTTCTGGTGCGACTCGAGAAAAGACAGAGACAAGAGAGCCGGGTTACTGGACAGTCCGGGGTTATAACGTGGGAGGGGGTAAGGGAGTGAGGGGTCACCAGGGTTCCACCACCTTTCAAACACTAGTCGGTATCTAAAGTGACAGAGGGAACGTGATCTTGCCCGTGAGTCCCCTCCTACCCTGTCCCACCCCTAGAACTGAAGAGCCCTTGAAATCGTCCCCGTACCTTGTGCAGCCACACTTCTCCCTTGGAAGTGTGGCAGGGCGGCTCGTGGGAACGTTGGCCTCCTGGCTTGTCGAGTTTCGGCTCTGGCAATCCCTGTAGAGGCGTGAGGTCCCTTCCGTCGTCTTCTTCCTCCGTGGCGTTCTTCTCCTCGCGGTTCGGCTGCTCCCCGGGAGATTGCGCGCCGGTGTTTGTGAACGGGGCTTCCTTAAATGCCCTCAATGTCCCTGATTGGTCGAGGTCCGATGACGACCTCCCTCCTGATTGGCTGACCCTGAAGGAACTGCCCGCTGACGTCAAGAGAGGTGGGTCCAGGGACGGAGTCGGGAATGGCAAAGCCGAGGCCATCCAGGAAACGTCCCAGGGGTCCTGCGAACGGGGCGGAAAGTGAGAAAGGTTAACGGATTCCACGCCGCCCATGATAGGGACCACGTCATCGTCACACATCCCACCCCTAGGATTGACCCGATCGGGGGAAAGAGGAAAACGGGAGAGAAAGTCAACATTCCCCTGCAGAGAACCCTTCCGATGCCGGACGTCAATTAGAAACGGCTGCAATGCCAGGAACCATCGCAGGATACGGTCATTGTTCCCCCGGTTACGCTGAAGCCAAGTCAAGGGGGCATGATCGGTATACAACACAAAGGGACGCCCCTCGAGGTAGTACCTCAGCTTCTCCACCCCCCACCGAACAGCCAGGCACTCCTTTTCGATGGTCGAATACGCTTGCTCCCTGGGAAACAGTTTCCGGCTGATAAAGAGCACAGGCCTCTCATCACCCTGTTCGTCTACCTGGGAAAGGACAGCCCCAATGCCAACCCCAGAGGCATCCGTCTGCAATATGAAAGGTTTAAGGAAATCAGGGGAAATGAGGACAGTGGAAGAGGTCAGGGCATCTTTCAAAGCCCGGAAAGCTGAGGCGTGCGTGACAGAAGGGGCCGGTAAAGAGGAGGACTTCACCGTCTTACCAAGGAGGTCAGTGAGAGGACCAGCAAGATTGGCAAACTGAGGGATAAACCTGCGGTAATACCCCACCAACCCCAGGAAAGCCCTGAGCTTTTTTTTAGTGGACGGATATGGCAAGGCCTTGATAGCCTCGAGTTTCTCTATCTGAGGTTTGATCGTACCATCCCCAAGTAGGTAACCCAGATATCTGACTTGTCGAAAAGCCATTCGAGATTTCTTTGCATTGATGTGCAAATGGGCTTCTTTCAGGCTTGACAATATGTGTCCCAGATGTACCAGGTGGTCGTCCCATGTCTTACTGAACACGACAATATCATCCAGATAAGCCGATGCGTATTGTAAGTGAGGGACCAGTAGGGTATCCATGACTCTCTGAAACGTTGCAGGCGCCCCGTGCAACCCAAAGGGTAGAACCGTGAAGTGGTAATGCCCAGAGGGGGTCGAGAAAGCTGTTTTTTCCCTGTCCTTCATTGCAAGGGGTATCTGCCAATATCCCTTGGTGAGGTCGATGGTGGTAATGTAACGGGCCTCACCAAGGCGTTCCAGGAGTTCATCAACTCTAGGTAAGGGATAGGCATCCTGTTTGGACCCTCTGTTAACGGCTCTAAAGTCGATGCAAAACCGAATACTGCCATCAGGTTTTGGGACCAAAACAACCGGGGAGCACCAGTTGCTGTGGGAAGGCACGATGATCCCGGCCTTTAACATGTTTTGCACCTCGTTCTGAAAGGCCTGTCGTCTTGCCTCGGGTATCCGATAAGGCTTCTGTTTCACCACTACGTCAGGTAGGGTGGGGATGGAGTGTTCTGCCAAATGTGTGCGCCCAGGTTGGTCAGAGAACACTTCCGAATGTGACAAAAGAAGAGATCTAAGGTCTTCTTGTTGTTTGGGGGATAGGTCCAGGTTTATAGGCGTATCCCCTACAGTATGGGTTGTCTCTGTTACTGGTGAAACCACATTGACCGTTTGGGGAGGTTTGCCTAACCACTTTTTGAGAAGGTTGATGTGATACATTTGTGATTTCCCTCTTCCCAGCTGAACCACATAGGTAGTGCGCCCTATTTTCCTAATGACTTTAAAGGGGCCCTGCCACTCCTTCTTCATTTTATGGGTCGATGTAGGCATTAATATCAGAACCCAATCCCCGACATCCAGTTCTCTCCACTTCTTACCACGATCATAGAAGGTTTTCTGTTTTGCTTGGGCTATGGCCAAATGATCGTGTGCAAGTGTTCTGAGTTTGTGTAATCGGGATTGTAACTGACGTGTATAATCCAACAAGGTCTCTGCTTCCTGTGCTCCCTCGGCCTCCCAACTGTCTCTTGTTATTTCTAACAAGGTCCTTGGAGGTCTCCCGAACAATAGTTCGAATGGAGATGTCCCCAAGCTGGATTGCTTTTGGCTACGTAGCACAAAGAGGGCAAGGGGGAGTAACTGGTCCCAGTTCTTCCCGTCTCCAGACAGGAGTTTCTTTAGTGTTAACTTCAGGGAGCCGTTGTAGCGCTCTACCAAACCATCTGTCTGGGGGTGATACACGGATGTTTTGATGTGGTTAATGTTTAACTGCACACACACCTGTTGCATCAAACGGGAAACAAAAGGGGTACCCTGGTCGGTAACAATTTCCCTTGGGAATCCCATACGGGAGAACACCTCAACCAGCCTCTGGGCTATGGCAGCTGAGGTAGCGGCCTTAAGAGGAAAAGCCTCTGGATATCTGGTAGCATAGTCAACCAATACAAGGGCGTACTGATGACCTCTGGACGATTTAGGCAATGGGCCGATCAGGTCCATCCCCACGCGGTCAAAGGGAACACCTATAATGGGCATAGGTACCAAAGGGACCGGGGGAGGAGTGTAGGGATTCCGTTTTTGACATATTCTACACTCCTGACAGTACTTCTGGACTTGAGCGTAAATGCCCGGCCAAAAAAAATGTCGCAGTATGGACTGTCCTGTTTTTTCTGCCCCCGAGTGACCTGCCAAAAGATGGGCATGCCCGAAAAACAATATCTGGTCACGAAAGTCGTTCGGGACCAACAGTTGGGGTTCTGCGTCAGCTTTCGCTAGTCTATACAAGAGGCCATTTTTTTCTATGAAAGTAGGGTAACTTTTGGTGGATGGGTCTTGTCCATCTCGTGCGACCTGCCATGCATTCGTGAGGCTTGCGTCATTTAACTGAGCAGTTCTAAAGTGTGTATCCCTGGCCCATGGTTCTGAAGCCAACATGGAGTCATGGGGGAGGGATAGGTTTTGGAGGGTATCCAACAACAACGCATTAAAGGAGGGGTTATCGGTTCCTATGATAATGGGTTCGGGTAAATTGGACATAACTCCTACAGTGACATCCATGGCTTTCCCTGAGGGTGTGTATAGCATGATTCTGGCTACAGGGTATCCCTTAACGTCCCCATGGACACATCTAATATGGACCTGTTTCCCCGGGACTAGAGATGAGGGATCCACAAGCTCCTCTCTTATCACGGAGTGTTTACATCCGGAATCCAACAACGCCCTTATAGAGACACCATTAAGAGAGACCCTTACATAGAAAGTGGTTCCTGTTTCTTGGGCGTATAATATGGACCGGGGTGCATAGCTCACATCCATGGGTTCGTCTTCTTTTTCCTTTTTTTTCCGACAGTACCGGGCTATATGACCCCACTCCCCGCATTCGAAACATTGAGGGCCGGTGTTGGGTAATTCAGGTCTTTGGAACCGTGTCTTTGGTGGTGGTTCTGGGACTATTTTCTGGAATTTCTTTTCGGGCTTAAGGGGTACTATAACTTTATTTGGTTTGTCAGGTTCCCTCATGAACGGCTTGCCGTGAGCCCGGGCATAGCTGGTGGCCATTTCTATGGCGTGCTCTAGCGTTAACCCAGCATGTTGTTTGAGCCACCTTTGAGTGCTATATGGAAGGGCTTCGATGAACTGTTCGAGATACACTTTGTTCATGATGGCATCGATGTTGCCTTCCTGGGGTTTTAGCCATAGATCAGCAGCTTCCTTCAACTTAAAAAACAGTGTTTTAGGTAGGTCCCCGGGAGTCCCTCTTTCCTGGCGGAAACGCAAGCGATGAGTTTCTTCATCTACCCCTAGCCGGTCGAGGATGTATTGTTTTACCACCGCGTATGCTGTGGTGCCATCTCGATTTACTGTTTGGTAAGCCGCTTGTGCTTCCCCAATCAACAACGGGGCTAGGTAAAAGGGCCACCTATCCCCAGGCCATGAGCTTGCTCTCGCCGCCCTTTCGAAATTGAGAAAGAAAGCAAGGGGGTCCTCTCCTGGAGTGAACTTCTGCAGCGGTACTACCGTGCCTGGGGGCGGGGCTGTAGCCCTTCCTTGACCCAGAGCAGTCATTAGTTGGGTTTGTCCTTCAGCGAGTTTCAGTATATTGTCTGACTGGCTTTGGATGGCTTGGGAAAATGCAGCCCGGTCTGCCTCCATTTGGGTCAGTATAGTTTCCATTCTTTATCGGATGGCGTGGTTCTCGTCACTCCTATCTGGCTCGCCACTTGTCAGGGTCTGGGGGGGTAAGGACGTACACCACGACTTGTTGTACTAGATTAACCGGCTTTTATTTAACAGGTATGTCTCAGTCCATATGGATAGAGCAGGGAAGCACAGAAGATCGACACTCTCCGCTGGGGTTTGGTTTTCTTCCTGGTGGGGACTCCTTTCACTCGTTGCTCGTCTTGGCTTCTCGTCGGGCTCTCTTGGGTCGGGGTTCTGGTGCGACTCGAGAAAAGACAGAGACAAGAGAGCCGGGTTACTGGACAGTCCGGGGTTATAACGTGGGAGGGGGTAAGGGAGTGAGGGGTCACCAGGGTTCCACCACCTTTCAAACACTAGTCGGTATCTAAAGTGACAGAGGGAACGTGATCTTGCCCGTGAGTCCCCTCCTACCCTGTCCCACCCCTAGAACTGAAGAGCCCTTGAAATCGTCCCCGTACCTTGTGCAGCCACACTTCTCCCTTGGAAGTGTGGCAGGGCGGCTCGTGGGAACGTTGGCCTCCTGGCTTGTCGAGTTTCGGCTCTGGCAATCCCTGTAGAGGCGTGAGGTCCCTTCCGTCGTCTTCTTCCTCCGTGGCGTTCTTCTCCTCGCGGTTCGGCTGCTCCCCGGGAGATTGCGCGCCGGTGTTTGTGAACGGGGCTTCCTTAAACGCCCTCAATGTCCCTGATTGGTCGAGGTCCGATGACGACCTCCCTCCTGATTGGCTGACCCTGAAGGAACTGCCCGCTGACGTCAAGAGAGGTGGGTCCAGGGACGGAGTCGGGAATGGCAAAGCCGAGGCCATCCAGGAAACGTCCCAGGGGTCCTGCGAACGGGGCGGAAAGTGAGAAAGGTTAACGGATTCCACGCCGCCCATGATAGGGACCACGTCATCGTCACACATACCTTCGCTGAAAACACCATTGTGGCCGAGGGCAGTACAATAACAGTACAATTTCCCACCGGTGCTGCTTCTCCTGAGGCCCATTTATGCATATCTCGGTGGTAGGACCCCCTTGCTTGTTATCCAGGATTTGAGCTCTGGGCCACCACCAGTGCTCCCCAGTGCAGACTCCTCCATATCTGTCTGGCTCCAGTGCAGGGATCTCTGCGAGATGCCTTCGACCACCCTGGGGCCTCATTACCGGGGGGACTCCCCCGTCTCTGGGGCTGTTGATCTTGGCAGGTGGTCAATCGGCCAGTGCAGCTTCTTCCCCTAGCGAGGCCCTCAGCTCTGTGGTCTCGCTCCCCGGCCTCACAACCGCAACTCTGCCTCGCCTCTGGTGGCTGCCTCTCCCCTTTGTTGCTGCTGTCGGCCAGCCATGAGGCCTGCAGGCCTCAGTCTCAGGACCCACGGTCAGGCCCCCTCCGTTGTTGCCGGGCTCACGCCATCAAGAGGGGAACTCCCCCTGCTTTCCGGTATATTACCCTGTGCTGTGGGTGTCAGCACAAAGGCACGTCTCACCCGACCACCATCTTGGCCCCGCCCCCCGGCTGTTGTACTTTAGAAGTGCAGTTTGTGAATATTAATGGACTTTCTCTTTTGTGGGTGGTTTTATATCCCTCCCTCCATGCCCTCTTAACCCTCCGTAAACCAATTCTTACATCCCCTAAACCCCTTCCATTTAGTCGTAAGTGTTCCCCTTTTTACAACCACTCCATTGCCACTCCTAAACTAACCACTAAGGGACTGATTGCAATGTCAGTGGGAAAGCCTCCAACCGCTGGTCGGTGCCTTTCTGACTGACATGGTAGGTTTAAAGTCTGACAGCCGTATTACAATGATGGTGGTTGGAGTTTAAACCGGCCGGTCGATCTGACATGGTTCCGACAGGCTCCAGGAGCCCATCGGCCAGTTGGAATGGCCTCATAATCCCTTAAATACGTCATTTCCACCTTCGGGATTGTTGGTTTCCGACAGCCTTTTCATATCGGCCTTTCTGACATGGAAAGGATGTCAGAAAGCTACTTTGCGGGCCCCTGGCAGGGCCCCCTTCCATGCTGGCCCTCCGCTCAGCGGCCTTGGCGCCGCCCTGAAAATCCCTTCACACGGTGCCTGCCAAATGGTGCAGGGATTTTCACAAACTCGCATTTCTCAATGGGAACTTGTGCTGCAGGCGGTTTCTGCCAGGGGCACTTGCTTCCATAGAGAAATGGGAGTTTGCGACTGCACCTTGTGCGGTCGCATTGTAATCAGGTGTGCGATACTGTCAACCTATGTAACTACAATATATTTGACACTAAAAAGCAGTAGACAAACCATACAGATTATTGCTTTTAATTCTTTATAGTATGCAATAATTTTTAAATGTATACAATAAACATACAGCATTTGATTCTATACTGCGCAGCCAGAGTGGTTATCATAGCAACCAGATCAGGAAAACAAGCATTTGCAATGCAATAGGTCTCGCATTTATGCGAGCTTGAGCTATTGACATTACAAATGAACGTTCCCTTTTATTTATGTTTTGAAAACGAAAACAAAAATAAAAGGCATTGTCATTTGCAATGTCAATAGCTCAAACTCGCGTAAATGCGAGACCTATTGCATTGCAAATGCTTGAGTGGACCTCTTTGAGTTCGCAATCTGTGACCACTCGGCAAACAGCTGCGCCCAGAAGGGAAGCATTATTCGTCTGTGATCTACACAGCGTCGAATGCAATATAAGTGGACGCTGAGAACGTGTGTGACCTTAAAGGCTGCGAGGCTTAGCAATTGGCAAGGTTTATTAACGTGAATAAATTACAACCAATACACTTGAAGACGGAGGTCAAGGAAGGGAGGACGAGGGGGCAAACAAAGGCAAGAGCGAGGGAGAGGAAATAAGAAACCCCACCCCTCTGAAATAGAACAATATACAATCGCATGAAATAAATAAATAAATACCCGATTGTTTCTAAGAAGTGCCGGTACTGTCCAAGTAAAAGTATCAGAAGGAGAGCTTCTTACATAACCGAGGGCGGGACAAGAGAGGTGGTGGTGGGGGGGAGACGGACAGAAGAAGAGAGACCGACATACGAGGAGAGAAGGGGGTATCTTGAGGGAGAGAAAAAAGAAGGGACAGAGTGGGGAAAGAATCAGAGGAGCGAGCAAGTTGTATAAATATGAGAGCAAGAAAGAACGAGGGTGAACTATAGAAAGAAAGAGGGCTGACAGACAGATATAGACAGAAAACGAGAGTACGAGTGAAAGGGAGAGAGAGATAATGAGTGAATGGGAGAGAAGGGAAAATATATAGAAAAAGAAAAGAAGACACGGCCGGCCGGCCATGAAACTGAAAAAGCCTTTGATGCAGCAGGGGGTAATTAGGGGAGGAGAATGGCTGGGCTGAGGCAGAGCGCAAAGCCTTTGATGCAGCAGGGGGCGGAGCGGGAAGAGCTGCTGGCAGCACCAAGCTGACGATTTGATGCTGTGCACGCGCATTTTAACTAATTGCACTTGCGCATTGAGTTAAAAGTACACATGCACTGCATCAAATTGCCAGAATCGCCAGTGTAGGTAAGCTCTGTTTAGGCCCCTATAGTCTCGCTCTGCTCAATGCGCATGTGCATTGACAGGCGAGACCTAATAAAAAAGAGGGAGTTCGTTATGATCAAATAACCTATGGGTTAGATAGATAGATAGATAGATAGATAGATAGATAGATAGATAGATAGATAAATAGATAGATAGATAGATAGATAGATAGATAGATAGATAGATAGATAGATAGATAGATAGATAGATAGATAGATAGATAGATAGATAGATAGATAGATAGATAGATCATAATCACAAATTAGCATTGACTCTAGCTGTTGGTCTATGTTAGCAAAGCCTGCACAGGAAAATAAGAGAGCAATTAAAATATGTAATTTTTTAGAACATTGTCAAATTTATGAGGGGGATTTTTGTGGTTATTAATAGCCTATGCACAATAGACATGGCTAACCCTTTATTCTATCCCTTATTCTTTCTCACATTAATCTTGGAAGAATGTATTCAGTCAAAGATGATCCAATATTCAAAAGTGTTATCATTATAGCTGTTTTATTCCATTCAAGTTGTTATATTTGTCTTTATTTTAGAGCATATACGTATTTTATTTAGCTGGTCAACATACTTTGCAATTTTACAGTCAGTTCATCTCGGCTGTAATAGATTATAAATCATATGTAGAATATAAAATGTCCTACTTTTCTTGACAAATTGTTTTTAGTTCTATTAAGGACAATGAGGGAGGGTTCTGCTTTCAATTTCTTTACATAGTTAATAGTCTACTGCTTCAAAGATCAATAACACAACTTAACCAAAGAATCATTTGGCTAGACATTACAAAGACAGCACATGAGAAAAATAGTTCAATCATATATCAATCTCCTTATTAACGCCCCTTTCAATACTGTCATTGTAGCCTCGTTGAGTCACGATGACATTTCCACTGTGCTTCTGCAGTTTAACTCTATAAATACAGAAGCATATGCCTTTTTTACCTCTTCTCCTCCCTGCTTTGTCCTCATTGTAAAATAAATTGTAAAATGCATTCGCAATATTAAGGAGGGTACAAACAATAATTTAATCCAAAATATTAAGTGGAGTCATATAATCCTCTCCTGTATGTCCTTAATAGAATTAATTGAGCATGTTTTGCTCCGACAACTGGGACATTTTATATAATGTCATGTTATGTAAATTTGTAGAGCACGCTGTGCCAGGACTCAAGGCAGGGATTATGTTTGTTCAAAGTTTACTTACCACTTAAAACATAATATCAACCGCAGATTAAAAAAATAAATTAAATGTGGATGTTACTTATTTCGTAATGTCTTGCAGCCTAGCACCCAGAGCAAAAGATGTGTTTGCCTTTACTCCAGTGACAGAATGGCCCTCAAATTTAATAGGACCAATAAACCACTTCGGACATGATTCATATCACTTACTGTGCCAACATTTAAGAAGAGACTAGAGAAGTTTCCTGAATCATGTGGGAAGTGCTCTCCTAATTCCTATTTCTTATGTAAAGCATTTATCGGCTTTCGGGCATTTGACTACACATGAGTTTGGATTCCCTAAAAAACTTGGCTAGGTTACTGAACGAGTAATGAATTTAGTTCTTCTAATGATGGTAAACACAACTCTTTCTGGAGTAATAACCCTACCATAAAGAACTTGTGCCCTAAAATCTGACACTCTTGTACAAAAAAAACACCAAAGTAATATGGTCTCTGAGCAATCCAATCTTGTTTCTTTTACAGCACAATTAAAATCTTTCATTGATTGGTTGAACAACACACATCAACATCTGACTTTAACTTTTGATTCCAAAAATATGGCCTGCCATTTTCGATCTTACTATTAGAGTATGCAGTGGTAAATTAGGAACCACCTTATATCGAGAACCCACAAAATGCAATTCCCTCAGCCTGTATTCAACCATCCGCCAGAATTACAAATGGAAAAAACAAATTACTTTAGGAAAGCAGCCATCCTTTCCAAACAACTGCTGGATAGGAGCTATCTCAACGCCTTATATCACTCTGAAATAGGCGTGGTATTGCCTCTCTAGAGCATTACTTGTTCCACACGATGCCATGTGGTGTCCCTGTGAACTTATGTACATTGGTCAGACCACACAAAATATAAGACAATGGGGTCCATTAGGATGGCGGGCGGACTTAGTCTGCCTGCCATCCTATCGGTCATTAGGACCGCCCACCCGCATCCTATCGGTCATTGGGACCGCCCGCCATAAGGTATTAGGATGCGCCCGCCACTGTGGCGGGCGCATCCTGCATTTTTAGCTAAAAATGCACTAATGCATTTGCATTAACAAAGCGGCAGGCACCGCACGGTGCCTGCCGCTTTGTTAATGCAAATGCAAATGCAAGGGGGAACCACAGGTACCCCCCGTGTGCACCCCCCACCTCTCCTTCACTCCAGGAGCCCTCAGGGGGCCCCCGAAGTGAAGACCGCATGCCTCCACGGAAAGGCATCTGTTCTGGCCCATCCTAATATGGCTGGCGGTGTCTAATAGACACCGCCACCATGTTAGACCTAAAAGGGCGGGGGGCATTTAGGTGAGGTTGGCGGGCGGATTGCCCCGCAATCCGCCCGCCATCCTAATGGGCCCCTATGTATCTTCCAACATAAGAGCAGAATTTGCTGAAAGATTGAGAGTGTCCTGAGTGTGCCACACTTCATTGACAGCAACCATATTGAATCTGATCTGAGATTCCAGGTTATAAAGCAAATACATTTTCCTGCTAGAGGCAGCAATTTTCAGCATTTACTTACTGGTAGCAAATGTCGTTGTATCACTATATGTGGTGAATAAATGGCTAAACACCAACGACGAATGCAGCAATAGGTTGTTTATTGATTCTATTGTGAGCTTTTTTTGGACAGACATATTCATCAGCATAATTCTAACATGATTTCTTGATCATGACCTCATCCCGAATAATGCAACTGCTCTCACTGTTTTGATCTATTCTTTTCTAATATGTCTTCTTTCGTTACTCATGGCGCCATGAATGGGGGTACTTAGTGTCCTCCAATGATTTCCGATTCTGGCATATTTTCCCATTCCATGCACTAACCCCCACCTCAGAACCATCCATTGACTTTATTGATGCATCCTACTTGGGCCTGTAATGTAAGTATGGCTAATTGTTTTCTATGCCAATACAAATTGAGACCCAATGTTTAGCTTTGGATATTGTGTTTTTCCCCTGACTTTCAGGTTTTTCAACTCTTCCAGTGACACGTTTGTTAACTTCCTTAATTTTATGTGCCAGTGTGTGCTCTCTTTTTACGATGCATATCCACACATCCACCTTCTGAGACTTAGTTTTGTTTTTCTTCTCTTTATAGGTAATCGCTACTGTTCTTTAAAATTGCAAAATGGCATGATCATATAAGTTTCTTAATATTAATTATATACTTGAATTTGTTTTTAATTTTGTTTTTCTCTCCATTAAACATATATATTTACTTTAAAATTCTCCTTGGTACTGATGATTTCCATATTATGCGCAATAGAATCGAAACGCTGTCAAAAGCTTTTGTCATTAAAGGCATTTATGACACACCAGGGAGAGAAGTATATACATTTCTCTCTGAACTTTATCAATTTTAAGAATCTCTGTTCTAACGGAACCATGCATATTCTCTTAACTGCTTTATTGATATTTTATTGGTGATCACTTTTCAGGTCACTATTGTTCAGTACCAGCATTGTGTGTTCACTATATACTGAGCGCATGTTCTGTATTTAGTACTGAATAATATACATCAAGGTTATGTTATGCATGTAAATTCCCTGTTGTGTTTAAACTTGGTAATGTCCTTTACTTTATTCGTTTTTAACTTTCATTGTGATCACTATCCATCTTTAGTACTGGCAAAATTCCTTGTAATATTGGTACCTACATTGACATTTTTTAAAATACTTTTAAAGTATGAAAGTGAGGCTGGTGCACATCGAAAGTGAGAAGTTCTGAACTGTTAGTCATACAAAATGGCTGCTTGTTGATCAACATGCAGGGCCTGATTCAAAAAAGTAATCTGAGACAAAATCCTAACTTTACGACTTTTGGTATTCACAAAAGGCATTTAGAAGTAGTAAAGTTATGATTCCTAACTTTACTACTCCTAAACTGAGACAAAATCCTAACTCTACGACTTTCGGTATTCACAAAAGGCATTTAGGAGTAGTAAAGTTAGGATTCTTAACTTTACTACTCCTAAACTGAGACAAAATCCTAACTTTACGACTATCGGTATTCACAAAGGGCATTTAGGAGTAGTAAAGTTAGGATTCTAGGAATTTGTCTCAGATTTTTTTGCGAATCGGGCCCACATTTTTTAATGCAGCTTTAAATAAAACAATATAACGAGTTCAGAGTGGTCACTGTCAAATCAACTATTTTGTGGCAGCCTGCTCAGAAACCGCATATTTAATTTGTTTTATCTCTACTGATGATGGATGATATACAGTAACACGTGTCTAGAGATTTACAGCACTAACCTGAACCAACTTTGGTGGGATACTCCAGGAAATACTCAAGTAAGCATGTAACATGAACTGCATTTACCAAAATGATAAGGGGCGAACTGTGCTCGGAGGTGAAGCAGTGTATTTCCACCCAGGGCTTAATTTGAGCCGGAGCTTGCCGGTGCTCAGCACCGGCACTTAATTATGGGGGCCGGGTCTATCACTCGGCATTAAAGTGCACCTGTTCTCTGCCTCATTTTCATTTTTTAGACTCGTGGCTGTCTCTGTCTGCGTGCGCACTGACTGGTGCGTGGTGATGACTCTCTGGCAGGCACAGAGTGTGGCGCTGCTGTGTATTACTGTCAGGCAGTGGCACTGAGTTACTTAAAGAAAAGAAGTAAGATTCAGAAGAACAAATTAATTCCACTTCCCCAGGCGCGGCGCGGATCAGGGCCCCAGTGGGCGCCGCCTGGGCGGGAGAGTCCGGGACTTGCCGTTGTAAATTGTAACTTTTGTTACAGCCTTGCAGGGGCCAGGGGCAGGCACTGGGCAGGGCTTTGCTGCGGGGGTTGGGGCTGTGCGCGCCAGAGGAAGTGACGCGTGCGCAGATTGCATGCAAATGCATTGCACGCGCATTTTCTCTGCTGCCCGCCCCTGCATAACCGCACGTCCGCACTCCGCACCTCTTCCCTCGCCCGCCCAAACTCCAAAGTTGCTGGTGGGGGAGTCGGGGACTGAGACTCGACTCGGAGTTGGGAGCGGCCGGCGACTGCGGAGCCTCTTTAGTGGTAAGAAAGCGCCATACAAATGCTGCAATGCCTTCAATAAATAAGCTGCTAGTGCGATATTACCAAGAAAAACACTGCAGGGGTGTGCGTGACGGGTATATCTCTGTGGCAGCACAGGTAGCCCTCGTGGTGCATGACACCCGGTACAGACTGGCATAGAAGGCACCCCTGGCCTCCCCCCCCCCACCCCCACCTGCTCCTCCACCCCCACTCCTCCCCCACCCCCTTGCTATGACCTAGTGTCTGGAACCGCTTCGGGCATTGATTAAAAAGGCAATGTAATTAGGAGCGCTGAGACCTGCTGCCTCAGATAAGCCACTGATGCCCCCACCCCCCCCTCGTAGGAGCCGTGAGTCGACCAGCGGCGGCATCCCACAGCCAACACCCCCCTAGAAACCCCTGCTACTACCAACACAAACTGCATGGATGCAATCCCCATTCCCCTATTTAAACTCATGCTACTGCCTGCACAAACTGCATGGATGTAACTCCTTTCCCCCTCTCCCCCGTAGGAACCCCTGTCGCTACCAAAACAAACTGCATGGATGTAACCCCCTCTAGAAATCCCTGCTCCTACCAACACAAACTGCATGGATGTAATCCCCACTCCCCATTGACCCTAATGCTACTGTCTGCACAAACTGCATGGATGTAACCCCTGCCCCCTGTAGAAACCCCTGCCACTGCCAACACAAACAGCCTGGATATAACCCCTGCGAGTGCTCACAGTCACTGCTCAGCAGGTGAGGGCGACCTGGGTGCGAGGCGAGCGAGGCAGGGCAGGGCCAGAGGCCTGGCAGTGGGGTGAGATTGCTTATTCAAATCCTCATATCTTTGCGAAAATGTGTATGTCTCTAGAAATCTCAGAGCTAGCCCAGAGGAACGCAGCATTTCACTGTTGGAGAGTTTCATAAACTTAATGTGTCTTTTAACAAAATTAAATAAGACAAAAATAATGCAGGTAGAGCATAAACGAGGGATAACATGAGAGCGGAGGCACTCGTGCTCTGACGCCCTTATTATAGATTATACTAATGGCTCGAATTTAAAAAATGGCACTAGAGAAGCTACATTCATGCTGACTGAAAGAAGACACCAGCTAGGAAATTACGTACTGAATCTTGCCAACACTGATTCTTATGGAGCCAAAATACAGGATTATTTTTCCCACATGCTGAAATTTGGTCGATGAAAAATATGGAATGTTTATGATTAACACTGCCAGCTTCAAAACTTATCGCTAATGTAAATTAGATTTTAGTTTTTTCCTTCCTCGTTATGCTCTTTTGTAAGCTAGAAATAAATATACTTTAATTGTTTCGTGAGTAAATGCAGATTTGAATACTCTTGAGTAACACAAAGTACAAATAATTATGCATATTTTCATTGGTGTATATTGTTAGTCTCAACGCTTATATGCAAAATTATACATTATACCCGCATTGATATTTCGATCCGTTTGTCTTTATAGACCAGCATTCTTAAAGTCCATAAACAAATAGCGAGACATGTGTGGTGAGTTTATGTATCTTGCAAGGCATACCGTTGATTCTTCAAAGTGATTAGGGTAAGCAGGCGGCCTCCCGAGAGCACATCTGAACTGTTTAAGATTCCCTTCATCCAACGGCACAGCTTGCTACCTGTCAGGAATTGGAACTGTCAGACAACAGCTGGTAGAAAGCCCATGGATGCTCCAATTTTCACTCTCTCATCAAACATGCTTTGGGATGCAGCCACAAACAGCTTTATTCAGGTGTGATGTTGTACACTTTGTGAGGAGTGTTGTTCTCGATTGTTATAAATCACATGCTCCAGCCTATTGAACCGTGGTCCGTGGCGTGAAGTGAGCGTGATTAATTTACTGGTGGTGGCCAGACCAGTGAGTCGGGTTTTTTAACACTGTGATTGGTCGACCCGACCGACCGACTCTACCTACCACTGCTACAGCAGCGCTGGCGCTGCCCTGGAGGCAGGGACAAGATGGCCTGGGGCGGTGGGGCCTGGCCCTGGGGGTAGGCCGGCGCCGGCCGAATTTGAAATAAGGCAGGCAGCTGAGGCGGCAGGTGAGTGAGGTGAGGCGAGGCGAGGCAGGGCTGGCAGGGCCTGGGGGCGGCGGGGGCCGCAGGCGCAGGATTACGTGTTTTTTTTAATTATCATTAATTTACTGGTGGTGGCCAGACCAGTGAAAATGTGGGTGGAGCCAATATAGTAAGTGGGTGGAGCCAGTGGATGAAGTGGGCGGAGCCAGAGAAAAGTAGGTGTGGCCTCTGGCAAACATTTGAGCACCTGCACTTCATTTTTTACAAATTAAGCACTGCCCTTCCTAAATCAACTATTTCTGTATGTCAGGTCTAGCAAATTAGCCTGATAGTATTATAATGGCATCAAACAGTATTAGCATGGCATCGGATTATATCTGTCTATTCCTTTCTTTAGGTCTCCTGAAAATTGGTCTATAAAGATCATGGCTTTCAGATCCAGTTTTTTTGTTACTGCCAATCTGCCCTCCACCAAGGAACTGTGTTAATCGGCCGAGGCATTATATTCATCTCCTTGCTAATAGATTCTCCCATGTGCCCCTGCACAAATAGGACCTTCTTGTATGACAGCACCTACTCTGAAGGCTTGAGATGGACCATATGAGAGTTGAACATCTTGTGCAGGATGACCTTAAAACTTTTGCTCTGTGGACCTCAATTACAAGAAATGGACGCATCGGCATCGATGCATTAGTTTCCTTGCACCTGCGCCAAATGTGCTAGCGGTACCATAAATGCACTGTATTTACAATACATGGCTCCATGGCGCAAAGATTAACATATGCATCAGAAATTCTGATGCATCTGTTGCTGCAAAAGTGAAGCATTGCTGGAGTTGGTCGTAAAACTGATGCAACTTCAGCAATGCATCAGAACACATAGGTGAGTCCTATTGTAAAATCCGAATTTATGATGTTACGCCGCATGTCAACACCACGCATACCATCACAACGCATTTGTAACAACCAAGTGCTGTTACAATGCGTTTCAATCACAACTCATACTTTTCACATCGCATATGCCTTTACCATGCATACCATTAAAACGCAAAGGCATGCGTGGTAAAGGCATATACTTTGTAAAAGTGGTTAAGGTAAGTATTTATATATATTCACTGAAAAAAAACATAGGTTTCAGGCAGGTTATAGTTAGGAATTAGCATTTAAAAAACCTTAGAAATTCACTGAAAAAACCATAGGTTTCAGGTGTGTTATAGTTAACTGGACATTTCACTCATACAAAACCATTGAAATTCCTCAGTTATAGTTAGTTGTACTAACTGTAACTCTCGCGCCCGCAATCTACTGGTGATAATGTCACATATTCTATCATTCATGACATGGTCAGTGACATCACTGATGACATCTCAAATGACATCACTGTGATGTTGTATGCAGTCTAGTGGCTGGGATGGGAGGAGTCTAGGGGTGGAGGGAAGAGGAGGGGCAAGGACAGGAAACGGGCAGTTAGAGTAGGGACAGGGTCAGGAGCAGATGTAGGAATAAAGCTCTTCTAAACACACATATATTGTCAGCCGTTATTGCTGCCACGACATGACAACTGGCGACGAGGGTGGGATGAAAGAGACCTGCTAGTCCCGAAGAAGAGTAAGAGCAAGAACTGCCCTGTCCCGGACACCAGCAAGACGTGATCGCTGCTGCGACGTCTGTGCCCCGAAGTCGCCGCCGCCTACAGCTCGAGGCCAGCAGTAGAGGAGTCGTCCCACGACCAGGAGATCGTGTGAGGCCACTCCGGAGCGGTGGAAAGTGAAGTACTGCCCCTCCGGTGTCCGACGCGATTCTCGCGCCAAAATCGGGAGTGTGTCCCGAAGACCTAATCAAGAAGGAAGGGACTGGGAGCCCACCCCAGCCTTCCTGAAGCATCCTGCCCAAGTGAAGAGCGCAGCAAGAGGCGAGTGAAGCCTGCGGAGGCGCCAGAACAAAAGCGCCGACTTCGCCGACATCGGGTTTCACCCCCGATGCGTGAGGAACAGCACGCGGCGAACGCAAGACGCTGGAGCTCGCCCCCGGCCTACCTGAACGGTGGAAAGTGACCTAGAAGTGGAGGTGGAGCTGCCAAATCCCTGCTGCTGGGAGAAGAGACCCTCGGTGAGTGCCTAAGGAGACTGAGTGTGATCGATGCTGCATGAGAACTCAAGCCTCGTGGGTGACTGGTGGCGGCCATCTTGAAGTCAGGCGATTGCAAAGGACATCCCTGTGAAGTGAATGGGCGGCCATCTTGAAGTCAGGCATCCACAGAGTAAGGCAAATACAAGCATTGAAAGGGCAAAAACAAGCATTGGCGAGTGCAAGTGCAAAACCAAAACACGCATTGAAAAGATAAAAACAAGCACTGAAAAGGCAATACAAGCATTAATGCGTGCAAGTGGAAAAGGCATAAACAAGCATTGGCGCGAGCAAGTGCAAAAGCAAAACAAGCATTGAAAACCAAAACAAGCATTGAAAAGATAAAAACAAGCACTGAAAAGGCAATACAAGCATTAATGCGTGCAAGTGGAAAAGGCATAAACAAGCATTGGCGAGTGCAAGTGCAAAAGCAAAACAAGCATTGAACATTGTAAGGACATAAAAGCTCTGCGGCGTTGACACGTCGATTCATCCATGGCGCCATCACCCGTCAGGAATGGAGGTGATGCAGCAGCGGCTGCGGCCACCCCGGTCGTGCCCATCGTCTCACATCTACGTCCCCCGGAAACACTAACTCTGGTGGCGGGTGGAAGTATGGGTCCCCGGTGGCAAGAGTGGCTAGAGGATTTTGAAGACTACCTGGAAGGGTCAAAAGTTACAGGAGACAGAGACAAACGAATTGCACTCCGCAATCTGGTCGGCAAAGAGATCGGGAAGGTCATCAAAGAATTATCGACGGATGACAAAGGGACCTATGATAAAGTGCGTGATGCACTCAACAGAAAGTTTGTGCACAAGAGAAACGTGGACTATGAAAGATATGTGTTTCATCAGGCACGTCAGGACAAAGATGAGATGATGAGCACGTTCATCGCACGTCTGCGCCGCCTGTCGCAGTACTGCAATTTTGACTCCTTTTCAACAGAAGATGCCATCCGACAGAGTCATTGAGGGCTGTCATTCAGAGACCCTTCGCAGACGCCTATTACGGAAAAGTCATGATCTCGACGAGATCGAGGAGATGACAAGAGTATATGACCAGGCGGAAGAACATGCCAAGAACATGGAGACAGGCCGGGGCGATAGGAAGGAACAGGCATACTGGAAACAAAACTCCAGCAGCCGGAAAGGATCAAGGGACCACCAGACACGGTCTCGTCCAGTGTCCCGACATGGTTATCAAAGTCATCGACGACATGAATCCAGAAGAAGAGAAAAGAAAACGGATCACAACAAAAAGCCTGAACGTCCACGGAAATGTTATAGATGTGGGTATGAGTTCCCACACACCGACTCCTGTCCCGCGATTGGCCAACAGTGTCGAAAATGCGGGCGCATGAACCATTTTGAAGTAATGTGTGGAGCTTTCAACAAGGAGAGAAGGAGTGAGACAACCAGATCCCGACCAGAAGGAAAGCGACACTACGCAAAAGCTATGTAAGACCGGACACCGTCGTCGTCCGGGTCATCACGCTCCAGCAAAGAATCACACAGATCCCAATGGACCAGAAGATCTTCGTTGAGAGAGTCAAGATCAACCTAGAGAGAAACGACGTATACAGATGAATACATACGCATGGTGGCTGACCCAGACCAATTAAAGAGGTATCCTCCGTTAGACATTGAAGTGGGGACTCATGCCACCAAATTTGTACTTGACAGTGGGGCATCACTAAACTACATGCCCGTGACCGAATACAAGAAAATGAGGCCGCCGCCGGCTTTGAGCCCCGCACATGTCAGGGTGTTCACCTGGATGGCAAGAAAACCACTCCCCTGTCTGGGCAAATTTGCAACAACACTCAAACATGAATCCACAGCAGTACAGGCCTACATTCATGTCATTGAAGGACCAGAGGCTGACTGCCTCCTCAGCCTGCCCACAGCAGAGAGACTTAGACTGGTAGAAATACTATACCGAGTACAGGCTAATCCAGACATCGTCCAAAAATTCCCAAAACTGTTCAGCGGACTTGGCAAGAAGAATAAGTGCCTAATTCGATTACACATAAATGATCAGGTGCGCCCCATTGCTCGACACCTAAGGAGAATACCTTTCCACCTTCAGCAGGCAGTGGAAGACGAGATTCAAGAACTACTTCAGGCGGATATCATTGAGAAAACGGATGGTCCTACACCATGGGTATCACCAGTCGTGATCGTTCCCAAGAAAGGCACCCCTGAGAAAGTACGGTATGTGTGGACATGAGGCTTCCCAACACAGCCATAGAACGAGAGAGACATCCAGGACCACACCTGAGCGACATGATAGCGGCCTTAAATGGGGCCCGGGTATTCTCGAAGCTAGACCTCAACAAGGGTTACCATCAGCTTGAGCTACACGAGAAATCAAGATACATCACGACGTTCGCAACTCACCTGGGCCTATTCCGATACAAAAGACTAAAGTTCGGAATCTCCTCGGCAGCCGAAATATTCCAGGATGTCATACGTCAAACCATCAAGCACATACCGAATTCACTAAATTACAGTGATGACATACTGGTCTATGGATCCAACACCCAAGAACATGACCAAGCCCTGAATCGAGTGTGCCATGCTCTCCTGGAGGTGAACTTAACATTGAACAAAGACAAGTGTGAATTTCACCAATCCACCCTCAAGTTCTTTGGCCATGTGTTCTCAGGGGCAGGAATGAAGCCTGACCCCGAGAAAGTCACCGCTCTCAACACCACCAAGAGTCCTCAAGACGTCAGCGACGTTCGATCATTTCTTGGAATGGCCAGTTACTGCTCCAGGTACATCAAGGACTACTCAACCATTAGCCATCCACTTCGTGCCCTAACGAAACAAGGACAACCGTTCGAGTGGAGCCCTCAGTGTGAGAGAGCTTTCCAAGAGATCAAACAAGCAGTGGAATCGGCGGACAAATTGGCCTACTTCAACACCAAGCGGAAAACAGAAATAACAGTAGATGCCAGTCCCGTGGGCCTGGGAGCTATTATAGCCCAATATGATGATGTCCCGGACCAGCGCCACATTGTGGCTTATGCCAGCTGCAGCCTGTCTGACACCGAAAGGGCCTATTCCCAACCCGAGAAAGAAAGCCTTGCGGTAGTGTGGGCCTGTGAACATTTTCATGTGTTTATCTTCGGCAAGCACTTCACCATGATCACCGATCATCAGGCCCTGGTCACCATTTTTGGCAACCCCAAAGCTAAGATGCCGCCCGCATTGAAAGATGGGGTCTGAGACTGCAAGAATACACGTTCACCATCATTCACAAACCCGGGAAGGGTGAGATTCCAGCGGACTACATGTCCAGACACCCGCAGGCATCCCAGGAGTCACGTTCCTCGATAGCTGAGGAGTATATTCACTTCATGGTAGATGTAGCCCAACCACCGGCAGTCCCAATAGATACTATCAAAGATGCGAGGGTGCAAGACAATATCCTGCAAAAAGTAATGCGCCGATTGCGCACGCATCGTTGGAGACACGAGAGTGAGGATGAAGCGGGCGATCCTCAAACACGCCAAGAAATGCAAGCCTTCCTACACGTTAGTGACGAGCTGTCAACCACCTCAGAGGGGCTCCTACTGAGGGACCATCGGATCGTAATCCCGAGGCAGTTACGGCAAGGAGTAGTCAACCTCGCACACAAGGGTCATCGTGGAGTAGTTGCCACCAAGAGAGCTTTGAGAGAGAGGGTATGGTTCCCGCAACTAGATCAAATGGTTGAGCTCACCTTGAAAGACTGTCTTCAATGTCAGCTGGTAAGATCCGGAGAACCTCTTCTAAAGACACATATATTGTCAGTCGTGACATCATCCAGTGAATGTGGTTTGTTTTGTTATATAAATATATATTATATATATAGCAATCTGCATTTAAGAATCAGTGAATATATATCTGTCTTCAGGGAGGATTTAGTAGCAGTGTGATTGACTGTTTACTTGAGTAATTAATAGTGTCTCACTAAATATATTGGATAGTGACTAAACTGTGTGAATATCTGTATTACTTTGTCAGTTGTTATGTAAACTGCTGTACCTGTTGGTTACTAGCTATGTGAAAGTCTATATTAGTTATTGATTAGTTAACTGAATATTTCTATGGGAGAGTGAATATGTGTGTGGTTCAAAAGGGTCTGTGTGACTGCCTAACGATGTGTGAATAGTTGATTCAGTAGGTATATGAGGTTAAGACTACATGTTATAACAGTTCTTTGGATGACTAAATATCTTTATGGGTGTGGTGATGAGTAAATATATCTCTCAATGGTACATGTTCAACAAACTAGAAAAATAAAAGGCAGTGTATGTGACATTTGTTGTATATAAATAAGTGTACATTAGACTCAGTGATTGTATGAGTAACTGCATGGATAAGTGTATACTTGTAATAGTGCTTTTATAACACACTAAATATGAGTTACTATCTATATGAATAAATGAAGTGGTGCTTGTATACGTGTGTAGCTGAGTAAATATAAGTATGATCCATTGTTTGCATAAGTGAGTAGGATGACTGCATAAGTGAATAGGATGTGTGCTGGTCTGTAATGTCAATATAGGTGTATAAGTATATTTGATAGTGTTCTATTGATCATTGACAACATGTATAAGTGAATCTATAGGTAAGTGATTAGCTGTGTGTGTAGATCTAGGAATCACTGAGTGGTTTTTTAGAAACTTGTATTGCTGTGTCAATTGATTCAAATATGGTACTCCGTGTTTTACAGTGAGTGATGAAAGGTTATACTAGTGTATGATGAGGTGTATCTTAATGAGACAATATAAATTACTCAAGTAAACAGTCAATCACACTGCTACTAAATCCTCCCTCAAGATAGGAATATATTCACTGATTCTTAAATGCAGATTGCTATTTATATAATAATACATATTTAAATATCAAACCAAACCACATTCACTAGATGATGTCATCAGTGTTGTCATCAGTGATGTCACTGACCATGTCATGAATGATGTAATATGTGACATCATCACCAGTGGATTGCGGGCGCGAGAGTTACAGTTAGTACAACTAACTGAGGAATTTCAATGGTTTTGTATGAGTGAAATGTCCAGCTAAATATAACACCCTTGAAACCTATGTTTTTTTTAGTGAATTTCTAAGGTTTTTTAAATATGAATTCCTAACTATAACCTGCCTGAAACCTTTGTTTTTTTCAGTGAATTTCAAAGGTTTTTTAAATGATAATTTTTAAATATTTTTCTTGTCCTATTTTTTATATTCTTTCACTACATTACATTTTTTTAATCTACTTATTTTTAGATATATCTTTTTTAAATTACACTACACATTTAAAAAAAAATATATATATATATATTTATATATGTATTTTTTATTATTTTATATTTTTTTAAATATACTTTTTTTTCCTCTTTTTTGGAAGTCGAGCACCCAAAGTGCACCCTTCTTGTTCATTGTCTAGGGTCCGCATACGGTGTGCGATGAGTATGACTTTCCGAACGCGGACGGTATGCGACTGGTACACGACTTTTGGCACATACGCGACATGTACATATTATGCGACGTGGCGGTCGCGCGGTTGTGCGTGACATCATATGTATATCGGAGGCGGTGGGTGCACGATCCCGCGGAATTTTGTAATGTTCAAAAACCTATATATATTTATTTAATATAAATATTAACACAACACATTATCTAAGCTAATTATAAAAATAACATTCTTTAACTTTCAATAAAGTTAAATTTCTTTTAAATGCAATTTCGCGAAGTCGCGCTCGGTGCGATCTGGGGGCGAGCTGCATGTGCGTACCATGCGCAGACACCATGTGACCAAAAAAAAGAGATTTGACTGGTTCTTTACACTTCCTATTGAAAGTATTGAAGGACCCCACCCATTTCAATCACCCTCCTTTGACCTTCGTTGGGAGAAGACCTCTTCTAAGAGGATCTTCTATTTTTGGAGATTGCATACCTGGTTGTGCTCTAACTATCAAGAATGGCTTCACAACAAAAATCTTCAGATTCTGAACACTCTTATCAAAAAGAATTTGTTCCAGAACCACCACGTCCCAAAAAGTATGAATTGATTGTCTGGAAATTTTTTACTTATCCAGAGGTCAATGCCACGAAGGTAACGTGCAAAATTTGCAAGTCAGTTCTATCTCGTGGATACCCCAACCAGAAATATTCTTGTGGAACTGCAAGCATGCTTAAACATCTGCAATGTATGCATCCAGTAAATCTTCCAAGAGAGGAATGCAGAAGGCTGCAGCAGAGTGTACCACCAGCACTGCAAGCTCCAAGCACTTCGGGGGCGTCCAGTTCAACATCCAATTTGGACATACGGCCTCAACTGGCTAACGCAAAAATACATTGCGTGAAATGCAATAGATTGCTGTGCTACGGGAAACAATCTTGATTTAGTTTGCAGGGCACTGAATATCCAGCAGTGTTAGGTTTTTTTTGCCCTGAAGTTCTCTGTTTTGTTCATCCCGTTGAGTTTTTTTTAATTTTACAAAAAACTCAAAAAATATATATTTTTGGAAGTAACTACTCTGGTTAAAAAAAGAGCTAAACTTGTATGCTAGTGTGTGAAGGTTTACATGAATGTATGCGTAGTGCATAATTGACTGAAAGAAAATACACAACTCTTCCTTTTAATCCTGTTTGCATATCTAAAGAAGGCAATTTACCTGTTGTAGGCTCCGTACGAGCAATAGCCTGAAACGGGTGCACACATTGAATGAGAATAGACTTTTAGGTGTTTAGATCCAGCAATTCTGGAGGAATAGCAGCTAACTCTAAATTATTATGCACAGCTATAGCGGGCATTTTATTCTCATCTAATTTGTTATAACAATATTTACAAATAAGCTGATCAGAACCCAAATCAAAACAATTCTCTACCACCAAATAAGTCTTCACTCTCTTGTTCAGGACCAAAGTAACAAAACTCAATATCATCACAAACCTTCTTCACATCTGAAACTGACCCACGCAAAAGAGCACTGTTCAACGCATTTAACTTTAGTGCTGGCCTATTTGCATAATACAATGTTCTCACTAACTTCCACATTTGACTATAATGTATTGCCAACATCCTGAAATGGTGAATAACACTTTGACATACTTTCCTAGAAAGACAAGCCAGAGAATGACCTTGCAAACCAGTATTTTTTCTTACTCTACAAGGGTCTAATCCTTGCACCAGCTTAATCTTTTCTTTAACACTTTTTTAACTATTTGTTCATAAGAAATTACGTAATTTATCAATAGGTTCTTGTCGTACACTACAAATACTACTGCAATCTCAAGTGTACACAGGGGCTTTAGGACGTCTGCCTAGAACTTCATCAGCTATCACTTCTGCGTTTCTGGAAACCATTTTCTCTGTGTCAATTGGACAACCATTGCCAACCTCATAATAAAAAATAAGTGTATATTAATAACTTTATAAATTATATTTTTATATTACCATACAAACACATTTCATATAAATTCTGAAATTGTACACCTGAAGCACAAGTGTGAAGGTGGTTAGACTACTACAAGCAGAGTGCATAGGAGTTTCAAGCACTGCGTGCCCTAAAGCCTGGTTCACTGCAAGAGTACATGAACTTATGTGTCTGCAAGCACATCAACCAACCAAATCATTCTCTCTCAATTTTCCCAAATGAACACTGACTCACAGTCTGATTCTAGACAAATAACAGTATCCCTTGGTCTTCACTGAAAGGATTACTACATGCTACTGAAACAGTCACTATGGGATTGTAAGAGCAGTCATCGAAAAAAAAGAGGGAATGAATGTTAATACTCGTATTAAAAAGAGAGTAGCCTATAGAAATGCTTTAATAAGAAAAAGGAGTTTATATGAAGCATTTTGGAAATTAATCGAAAGTTAAAAAGAATGGAAAGAGGCACATTTACATAAACACGTGACATACTGAAACAGTGGAAATGAAAGCACCTGTCAACTGAAAAACGTGAGTTAAAAGTGGGAAGAGCAATAAATTGATGCCATAAAGTGTTAAGTAACCGAAAAGTATATAAACCACACCTGTGGGATGATTAGTTTCGTTTCAGAGAATCAATACGGGTGAAGAAACTACGAGCAAGGTAATAATTCGGGGCTGCGGAAGCATCTTGGTAATATCTTCCATTTTGTCAGAGGGAACATATTGTTAATGTATATTTAAAAATACATAAAACATTATGTCCCATCCAGAGGAGTTGGATGAATTTCGACGGAGGAAGGAAAGATTATAGAAGAAACGTAAATTATGCAAATGTGTATATGTTTCATATTTTTAAAAAAGAAAGCAAAAATATTTAAATGATTATAGAATGTAGTATGTGTAAGTTTAAATGGAATATAATAACGAGTTGACGAAAGAACCATTACAAGAAATATAGGTTATTTAAGGAAATACTACGTGCAAGGTAATGATTACGAGTGATGGTATCATCTTGAGTTTATCTTTCATTTCCACAGAGGGATCATATTGTTAATGTATAATTTAATTTACATTCAACTTTATGATCCTTCAAGTGGAATTGGATGACTTTCAACACAGGATTTAAAAGAATAATAAATAATATTTTTTTTAGTACGCAAGTATTTCTTAATGATTGAAAAATGTAGTATAAATAAACTATCAACGCTAAAAGGAAATACTTTGGAATAAAGGAGAATACTCTTTATCTTCTAGAGTGAAAATGGGTTAAAAGTATTTATATTGAGTAGTGCTTTTATAAATTTTCACTTGTGAAGAATCAGGATTATCTTCGCAAGCAGTTTAAAAAATATATATATATAATTGTGTCTTCAAATGTTAATGTTAATGTTAATGCTTTCAATTTTTAAAAATGATTGTAAAATGTAATAATGACATGAAATGTACATAAAAAAGAAAGATGAAGTAGTGAGGGAGTGTTTGTCGTAGCACTTCTATTCTACTTTATCTAAAAGTAAAAAAAGCCCCAACATTAAAATAAATATGATGGGGCAACACTTATATAATGTAAACATAAGGAATGAGTGATTATGATAAAATAAAATAAATGTGGCCCAATGTGTGATACCAATGAATGAAAAAAAGATTTTGCATTTCACCCATGTGATGATATCAAAAGACTCAATAAAAATATTTAGAAAACTTGTGCATTTTTCTTTCAAGGATGGTTTGAAGAATTATACATTTAATGAAAGGACACAGTGATAGAGCAAGATTTCGCATATTACGCGACTTGCTTAAAATCAAGAACCTCGAATAACTTATAACCCTATAACTCAACCATGTACGAATTACTAATTTCCCTTTATTCTGATATTTGGGTGTCCTAGTGATGCTTGCCTATGTGTTTACTAATTCAATAACCCGTGTTCCTAAAAATGGCCGCTGCTTGGCGGGTCTTCTTTCTGCGCATGCGCTAGCCACACACACGTGACGTGACGTACTTGCAGTTTTGGTGGGAATCCTTGCGCCTGCGCACTTGCTTCTAAAATGGCTGTCTGTATACTCACATGGTGAAGCTTGCGCAAACGTTTTATGTTATTGTCTGTTGCACTAATTCGTAATGGCATAGTATATTTTTCAAGTAAGGGGTATAGAGTAGCTATTCATGGTATACAGTGAATTCATTTATTTCTATGTTTTAATTTGTTTTCGCTTACTTTTCATGGACCGCGATGTTGGGGCTCTGAGGGAGACGCGAACCATCTTGAAAGTCTCTACTGCGCATATCGCTCAGGCAGAGAGAAGGCAACCTTGAGCAATGGAACTCAGCCAGCTGGCAGCAACAGTCAAGATGCTCCTGCGAACATGACTTGCGACCCAGCAGGATGGAGTTTAACTGTACCGAAATTGTAACATTTGTTATTTTTCCATTGTATTCCAAAAATTGTCTCATGAGAACCCCAAAATCACTAGGCGGTCCCAGAGCATGCAAATTTAGGCTTGTAGAGTACGAATATGATTGGTGTGTTGACCTATTCTACTTGGGGACCAATCGAAATTGGGGATTCTGACACTTGCAATATTTGGGGGGTGGTACACTGACCAGAAAACAGTATAACTAGCCTAGGTTTAGCTAGAGAAATTGTCCGACTTGTCTGAATAGCTGACCTGTCACTGACCCAACGCACTCAATAGGTGACTGAATACAGAGCGCTGCGGAGCACTCTGTCCGAAACAGACCCTAGACTCAAGGGGTTTTACTAAACCTTAAGTGCTGGCGGAGCACTTTGCTGGGGAGTTCGCTAACCAAATCGGGGTTCTGACTGATATCTGCAGAGAGGGTGGAGCGCAGGCGTTGCTTCCAAACTGCGGGTGCTGGTCGTTCCTTGGTGGTCCTATCCTGATCCTAATCTGGTTTTCCTGTCCTGTCCTGGGGTGTCCATTCTGCACCTGCTGTCCCATTGATGACTGTCCTTCCTTGGGGTATTTCCTGTCCTTGACTGATCCGGGGCCAGGGTTGGTCTTCGCACCATTCTAGGTAAATATATAGTGCTGAAACTCTATACTGCACCTTCTATTTTCTGTCTTTGCTTCAATAAAGACATACCTTTGCATACGTTAATTTTCCATGCTTTCGCAAAGCTACTGAATGAAAAGCTCATACGTTATTGCTGTTTCTAGTATGTTCCTATGTTACCCTTCCTTTAAGCACAACTCTTCATACTGTTTAGGAAAATAGATGTGGTTTATGATTTTTCTCTTATAAAACTGATTGAAGTAATGTTGCTAGAACTATAGCGTGTTCCCTTTTCCCCTTCCTATAGATGTATAGGATCTTCAAATCTTTCATTTTAACTTTGAAGTATTTTCCCAGTAATGAAAATCTAGTACGTGCTTAAAACTTGCCTCATTTATAGTTATTTAGTCTGAATTTTCCATTTTCCCGAAAACTGCTTAGCATGTTCCTTGTTCTTACCTTCCTATAGACTCATAAATGGTTGCCTTAATTTTCTTTCTTTATGGTTATGTGCTGTTCGTTATTTTGATTATTGACTGCCTTTTGGTGGTAAATTGTATGCTTTCCGAATCTGAAGTTTAGATAAACTTTTAAAACTTTTCAGTAGTCTGTGGTCATTTTATGAATACAAAGAAATATAAAAGTGGATATTTGTTTGCCTGCCTTTCTTTTACAGCTAGCTCTCTGATCCATTGTGGTCATAGGTACCCGTAACGGTGGATTGGTAAGTCGGGTACACGAGGAATAAAATAGGAAAGGAACCAGGGTTACTGGTAGTAGAGTGTTAGGTCACTCGATTAATATATATGATAAAATTTAAGTTTATGGGCCCGATGCGTATATGGTAAAATTAGTTACCGGGTGACCTGCGATCTCTATCATTAATTTTCTGGTAGCAGAGCTATGGGTAGGGACTAGTTAACGTTAGGTAGGACTAGTTAAGTTAGATAGGTTGGATGCTGCTAAAATTTTATTGCTGCTAAAAAGGTGAACAATTTTTTGTGACTTGATCAATCACCTGAAATGTTTGCTTTGGAAAAATTATGAAATGTTTTAAATTGTTTTTCTTATTATTATACTGATATATGTATTAACCTACTCGTTAGTAAAGTGTTTTATGTTTGTTGGGAATCCCCGGGGAATGGAATAGCGAGTGGTGAAGAGAATCCACTTCACTTTGAGGTCACTGGCTTAAGGAAAAATTGGTGCAGGTTAGGCAGAACTGGAAGCACTAATTAGGGTTCTCTGAATATATGTTTGAGTGAATGATAGCAACGAGTTCGCTGGTGAAACTTCTATCCTGATATAACCTAGTAAGGGTCACACCGGAAGGAGTAGCAGGTTCATCGGAGCTTGGGTGATAGCAAAGGGGTTCGCTGATGAAACTTTAGGCTTAATATATATCCCGAAAAGAAGTGGATGAGTCAAAAGGAGTAGTAGGTTCTCTAATGCTTGAGTGAAGGGTAGGCGGAAGAGATCTATCCGTAGTGTGTGAAAAGTAGACAGAAGAAGTTTACTTGCAGTAAAAAGTATCTTTTCTTTCTAGACACTCGAGTACAGTGGCAAATGTGTATTCGTTGTTAAATAACAAAAGCACTTGCACTTTTAAAGAGAAATTAAGTTTCCGTTACCTTGTGAGGGAGGGAGTCAGTTGCGGAGCTGCTCTGACGTCACTCTGTGCCGCGCTGGGATTGGTAGACGCAGCGGGTGTGTAGCGGAGCTGGAATTGTAAAGGAGGGGTGAGTGCCGAAGTGTGAGAACCTGTCTCGCGAAAAGGCCGCGCACCCATTGGTCGAGATTATTTGAATTCGTGCATTTCATTGGTCGCAGGGAAAATAAGAGACGCACTTGGATTGGAAGTGATTTGGTAAACCAAAGTCACTTGAAGGAAATTATATGTGGCATACATACAGACCACATACTAGACCGGATCCGAGACATTTAGGGTTTGAAAACGATCAGTGGAAAGGTCATAACACTAGCATTATGTACGGAAATAAGAGAAAGTTGTCACTTGTAAACAAGGTGAAAAATTATTTCAAAAAAGACAAACCGATTAGAACCAGAGAAGGTGTTGTCATTCCGCCACCTAATACTCCCGCATCGTTCATGATGTTTGATAAAGGGTACCACTCTTGTGTGTGGTT
Source organism: Lissotriton helveticus (assembly GCF_964261635.1). Classification (NCBI taxonomy): domain Eukaryota; kingdom Metazoa; phylum Chordata; class Amphibia; order Caudata; family Salamandridae; genus Lissotriton; species Lissotriton helveticus. The sequence goes on from NC_136059.1 coordinate 1,689,318,327, forward strand.
GGAAAATTGGGTGGAATACACGAAAGATGATGGGATTTTGGCTTTCCCATTAGAAGGTACCTTTAATGGCAGGATTCTATTTAATTTGAGAACCATGATGAATGATTTACATCCCAGACCTAGATTAACGCAGTACGAAGCCCTAGAGGAATGGGAGATCGAGGCTTTTTAGAGAGACAAGCCCCGATTGGACAAAGGGTTAACAAAATTTTATCCAAAACTGAAACAAGAAACCCGAGATAAAAAGATGAAACAATGGAGACAGAATATGATTGTAGAAGGACTGTTTCCAATGATGCCAATGGGTGGTCCGGCGGGGGAGAAGAAGACAGAAAAATGCAAACATTGGGTGCCCATTGGGGAGTCGGATGATGAATTATTAGATGACATGTTTATGAGAAGTCCGCCTCCTTATAATGAAGGACCCAGACCCTCCAGTGTAGGGGATGCTTCTCGAGGACCTCCTCCCCAGGAAGAGACCAGATATGTAGGTGTAGGAGAGGGTTGTCAAATACCTCCCTATAACGAGGGTCTAGGACCCATAGCTGCTAGAGATATCTGTCTAAGAACACCATTTAGTGGGGAGTCAAGATACTCAAGAGAAAGAGATTTCTACCATAGACCTCCTTACGAAGGTGAGGCAAGACCCTCAAATTCAGGGATTCTGTTCTCAAGGCCTCCGTATGAGGAAGAACCAAAGTCCTTAAGCCTTGGAAGTTTGTTCCCGAAACCTAATTATGGTGAAGGACCAAGTGAGACGCATCCAACTGCCCCAAGCTATGCTCCAACTTTGACCCCACAGGTATTACATGAAAAATCATTGGACAGGATATTGGAGGAAAAGGAGGGAGAGGCTCTAGCCAAGCAGAGAGCCGAGATAATTCAGAAAATCTCCCAGTTAAATACAAGTCCTGAGGCCTTGACAATCCCGGTAACTATTGGACCAGTGGTTCCGTTGTATGGGGATAGACAGGGGAGTCCAAAGACTCCAGTTATTACCCCAGTTATAGCACAGCCGAGACCAGAGCCCTTAATCGTGGATGACCAGACAAGTGAATGTGAGTCTGAGGTCTCGTTAATGGATTTGGCGATTAGGGATGCAGGAAAAAGGTTACAGAAAAGACATAGGGCTAGATGTAGGTAATCAGATTTTTTTTTTTTTTTTTTTTTTTAAAGTAAGACTTTATTTTAAGTATGCCAATAGTACAAAGTATTAGTCAGCGAATCAACAATTACTGTTACACATGCAGTATCACATCTATGGAGTTACACAGCTGTTTAGCCGTCAACCCTCTGGCCCGGCAGCAAATTTGGATAATGTGTTTAGGCATTCCAGGAGTAGCTACGGATCATGCATTGTCTCTTTTTATATAAATCAAACAAAACTTCAGACTCTTACAGATCAAATAGTCATCGTTAATCATTTCATAACATCTCTATTGTCACTTGCCGGTGTAGGTGTTGCAGTATGTATCCCAGTCCCCTCCTGAACTCCAGGCCTAGTGTTCCCCATGGCCCATGGTCTCTATCTTCCCTCTGCCTCTGTCCCACCTCCCAATGTTCATTCATCCAGTTCCCCTTCATCTCCCGAACTGTCTTCCGCTTCCTCAGAAAGAGGTTCGCATAGTCCCCCTCTATAGCTATTCCATGCTTCCCAGATCTCGTTCCATTTGCGAGGGTTGGCTCTCAGTTTGTGAGTTTGTCCATTGTTCTGCACCATAGTGTCAACGTAGGTATGTCAGGCACTCCCCACCGCTGCGCGATGTCTCGCTTGGCCACCATGATCCCAATAGTTATCCACTGCCGTTTTCGATGCGTCAAGTCTGTTCCCTCCCACACATTCAGCAGACACACACGCGCATCTGGCGTCAATGAGGTCTCGAGGGTTTGGGAGATGGTGCGCATGATCTGCTGCCAATATGTCAAAATGATTGGACATTTCCAAAGTGTGTGCAGTAGTGTCCCCTCTTCCCCACATCCCCTAAGACAATACGGGTGTTCTGCCCTGTGCATTCTGTGTAGGGTGGTTCTGGTGTAATATACCCTGTGCAGTATTTTGAATTGTATCAGTCGGAATCGAGCCGAAACGCCCGCCTCCCGTGGCGACGCCAGTGCGGCGTTCCATTCTGTCTCATCCATGGCCCCCAAGTCAGTTTCCCACTTCTCCCTCAGCTTGAGCAGAGGGTCCGGGAGATTATTCAGCAATTTACGATAGGTGAGTGAGGTGGCGCCTGTTTGCATAAAATCTGTGAGCAATCTGTCTTCCAGAGGCGAGGAGTCCGTGACAGTCGACCCTGGCTCAATTACTGCCATTAATGCATGTTTTATTTGTAAGTATCGGTATGTTTCATTAGGGCCCAGCTCGTATTGCTGCTGCAATTGGGAGAAAGGGATCACACCCGCAGCGGTCCATAGATCTCCTACTGTCGAGATTCCAATGGTGTCCCATTGATTAAAGCCCTTGTATGTTCGAAGACAGCCTAGGCGCTTGGTGTCCCATAATGGAGTGAGCTTAGTTATGACCCCTTTCCATTTAAGGCGCGTCAGTGCCCTGTGCCACAGCGACACGGTATGTTTGGTTGGGCCGAGCAGCGTCGCCGTTTGGCTAGAATTGTAGAGTGGAGCCAACATACTGTGTGTTCCTAGTTGCGCTCTATCCGCTAAATATGCTGGGTCAGCATGTGGTGCGTGTATCCACTGATTAATGACTTTGAGCTGTGATGCCCAATAATAAAGCTGCATGTTTGGCAAAGCTATCCCTCCGTCGTACCACCCACGATTGAGTTTGGCATGTGCTACTCTGGGTGGGCGTTCTCCCCACAACAGGTCCGTCATCACCGCTGTTACTTTTCGGAAATAGGAAGGCGGTACTAAGACCGGAGTGTTTTCCAGTACATATAGAAAGCGCGGTAGAGCCATCATTTTGAATAACGCCGCGCGTCCCAGTAGTGTGAGAGGCAGGGCTTTCCAATGCCTCACATCCGCCTTCAGGCGGGCAAGTGGGGGCAATAGGTTCTTATCATAGAACACATCCGCATCACGAGCAACGTGTATACCCAGGTATTTAAATGAGGTGTCGGCTATCCTTAACGGACCGCCACCAGGAAGAGTTGGTTGCGGACCTTTCAGGACATAAATGACAGATTTTGTCCAGTTGATCGTGTACCCGGAGGTCAGACCATGAGCGTCACATATTGCCAATAACTTTGGAATACCAGCCATCGGGTCTGATAGGTACACCAACATGTCGCCAGCGTACAGGGAGACTCTATCCTCCCATCCATCACCCCATTGCAGTCCTTTCAATAATGGGGTAGCCCGAAGGGCGGAAGCCAGTGGTTCCAGTACTAGCGCGAACAGCAGGGGGGATAGCGGGCACCCCTGGCGCGTTCCCCTAGCCAGGGGGATCGTTCGGGAGACGTGGCCATTGGCCGTTACATGGGCTACAGGGTTCGTGTATAATAATTTAATCCAGGAAAGGAACTTGGGGCCGAAGCCCATACGAGCCAATACCGCGAACATGTACTGCCACTCCACCATGTGAAACGCCATCCTGGCATCCAATGACAGTATGGCCGCTGGTTCCGACAGTCGATGGGCTCGCGCCAATACTCCGTGCACCCGCCGGAGGTTCAGTGTTGTGCTTCTATGTGGCATGAAGCCCGACTGATCCGGGTGGATTAAGTGCGTCAGGTACGGGAGCAGTCTGTTCGCTATCAGTTTCGCCAGAATCTTTGCCTCCGCGTTAAGCAGGGAGATCGGGCGGTATGACGTACAGTCTATGGGCGGTTTACCTGGTTTTGGGATGGCCACTATGGTTGCTACCCGTTGATCCAGGGGTAGAGTCCCCACCTCCCGGCATTCCGTGAACATGGCCAGCAGAGGTGAGCTCAGGGTGTCCATCATAGCCTGGAACCACTCAATCGGAATCCCATTAGGGCCCAGCGCCTTGCCTGTGCGCAATGCGCTAATCGCCGCTCGAATCTCGTCCTCCGTCAGGTCTGCCTCTAGATCAGACACTGCTTCCGGTGGTAGTGTCTCGACCCGCGCATCCTGAAGCGCCGACATTGCCGCTTCAGCTGTGACTATGTCTCTAGGGGTGTAAACACCTTGGAAGTAATCAGCTAAGATTTCTATAATCTTAGAGGGACATGAGTGAAGTACCCCTTCTGAGTCCTTCAATTGCAAAATGTGCCTAGTGCCCTCTTTTTTTTTATCCAGCCATGCTAGTAGTTTACTGGCCTTGTCCCCTATGTCATACACCCTATGTGTGGTCGCCTCAATATTGCCCAGTGTTTGTCGCCTGAGGAGATCGTCGTGTAATTGCTGGCAAAGGTGGAGTGAGTGAAGTGTGTCCTCTGACGGGTGCGCCATATGGGCCGTATTTGCTTGTTCTAGCTTCAGTTCTAGATTTAACTGCTCCTGCTTTTGTGAGCGCTGGTGTCCCGCTATTGTTGCGATCGCCTGCCCCCTTAACACTGTTTTATGTGCTTCCCAGAGGGTCGTCGGGGAGGCCACTGAGTCTGAATTCTCCGAAAAATAGTATCTAGTCGCCCTTTTCAGATCCTTACGGATGCGATGTACTTTAAGGTACCCCGGGTAAATTGGGTAAATTCTCCTGCGGGCTATCGCCGAGCATGTCAGATTCATCGTCAAAGGGGAGTGGTCCGAGATACCACGGGGCCCTATCTTCACATCAGTAATCGTGAGGCGGCCGTCCCCCAGTGTAAGGAAATAGTCAATACCGGACAGGCAGTTGTGAACGGCTGAATAATAAGAGTATTGCTGATCCTCGGGGTGCAGACACCGCCATATATCTACCAGACCCTGTGCTTCTAGGAATTCACCGAATCGGGATGGACCGGATGTGGGCGCCCGAGCCGGGAACCTATCTCGCGCAGCATCAGCCACCGCATTAAAGTCTCCTCCCACCACTAGATCTCCGTCAGGGAGTTCTAACAAGAACCTTCCTAGGTCCGGAAGTGCGGCCGCATGCAGCGCTGGTGGGATATAGACAGACACTACGTTAAGGGATGCTCCCTCCCACTGTCCACATGCTGCAGCAAAGCGGCCATGGGCGTCAGTCTTAGTAGTCTGTAAAATGAATCGGGATGTTTTCTTCATCCAAATGCCCGTTCCCCTGGACCCTGACGTGAAGTCTGCGTGCACTATTATGCGGTACCCTCGTCTATCCAGAGCCTTGCTGGCTGCTCCCACTAGATGAGTTTCCTGAAGGAGGACTAAATCGTGATTCATCCTTTTGATACTCTGGAGCACCAACCCTCTCTTTACCTTGTCTCCCAGACCTCTGACATTCCAGGACATCAATCGCAGCGGTGGCACCGGCCCCGTGTCTGGACTGTCTACTACGGGATCGGACTGTGACATGTGTGCCATTGTGTGCCTACAAATACATACATGAGACCGACATGGTGTAGTGTCAGCGCAGCTGTGTTGCATTCCCTCCCACGGATGCACTCACTCGCATGTAGAGATGGGCCTTCCCTCCCCGGGCCATCGCTGGCCTGGCCTCAGTGTAATCTCCGGCGTACTGTGACTATTGCTACCTTTTGTGTATCCTGCAGAGTCAAACATTTCAAACAGTTAAACCTTACCATACCCCCAATCCCCTCAACTCCCCCCCTCCCTGCTCCCCTGCTACACGGACTCAAAACTGCCCGCCACCCCAATTTAGCAGAGTGCCTATCCCCACCCAAAAGGAAACACAGAGTTACTTGCTCGTTGGGGGTGAAGAGTGCTCCGGAGTCAGCGACCCCTCGTACCCTCAGCAGAGGTCCACAGCCCAGTGTCCATGGCAACTAGGGCGGCAAGCACATTAATAATAAACAAGGGGTGTCTTGTATCTGCCGGGTTATTAATCTTGTTCCTCCAGAGTCCCAGTCGCACTGTCTCTCATTGGCGAGCGCCGTTCGTCTACCGGTCCCTCTGTTCGGACGTCTTCTTGGTCTCTTACATTCTGTCTCTTTTTTGTTCGTCCCACGCGGCGGGGTTGAGAGGCAGGCCGCCAGCCGTCCAGCCAGTCCCTGGCCACCTCCGGATTATCAAAAAACCACGTTCTGTTTTCCGCCACCACACGCAGTTTAGCCGGGAACAACATGGAATATTGGATCTCTCTCCTCCTGAGCTCCTGTTTTATGTCCAGAAACGTCTTTCTTTTCCGGGTCACTTCCGCCGTGTAGTCTGGGAAGAAGGCCAGTGTGGAGTTCTGAATCTTCACAGGGGGGGACACCCGCGCCGCCTGCAGAATGGCATCTCTATCCCGGAAGTTAAACAGTCTCGCCAGGATAGGCCTCGGAGGCGCCCCGGGTTTTGGCTGGCCACCCGGTACTCTGTGTGCTCTTTCAACCGAGAAGAACGCCGATAGTCCTTTGGGTTGGAGTTGTGACTTGATTACTTCTTCCACGAAGAGATCAGTAGCTCTAGTTCCTTCCGATTCAGGAACTCCAAGAATTCGTATATTGTTCCTTCTAGAGCGCCCTTCCTGGTCATCAAGCTTTTCCTTTAGCATTTTATTTTCTGCCGTTACTTTCTCCATCGCCGTCTGAAGCTCCGAGACATCCTCCACCAGTGATTTCGTAACCAGTTCCAGCGAACCCACCTTTTCGGCCATTTTGTGGAGATCCGCTCTGATAAGGGTTATTTCGGTAGAGATTGAGCCTACCGTGGTCTGGACTTGCGTAAGTGCTCGCATCACGTCGTCAAGCGTCGCTTTTTAGTCCCCGCGCCATCCACCGTTTTCCCGGAGGCATGTCTTCCGTCTGCTGGAGGGGACGCGGTTTTGTCACATGTGTAGCGTTCAATGCGTGTTTGCGTCGCGCCGCCTTTGGAACCTTTACCCGCCATGACGTCCAGTAGTGGTCAGTTAATTGTTTGTACAATTAGCCGGTAGGAAGGACGGACTATGGAGAGGGAGGGGGGGGCGGACCAGTCTCGGTTGTGGTCCAGCCTGTGGTGAAGTTGTAGTGCTTGAGGCAGGCCACCAGTACAAATCAATTGAGGGTCCGTATCTGTGAGTTTATGCAGCTGGAACCCCCGTGCTGCAGTATGCAGTCACCGGTTGCAATTGGGGACACTGACGTCCCTGGCCGCCTCAAGTGGTGTAGGAGCGGGCCAACGTTGCTTAGCAGGGCGTGACACCAATGATTCCCAGGCCTGGGGTCAGTTAGGGAATTGTCGGCGTTTCAAGTGCCCCTTCATGCACCGCTGCCCCCCCCCGGTCCGCTTCACGGCGGTACCTCCAGGCTCCAAGCATGCGCGCCGTCCCTTCAGTTCTGGCATGAGAGGGGGGGGAGGGGGGGCTCTCCAGTCCGTCCGCAGCCCCCGCTGATCAGTCCCGCTCCGCCGGTATGGGTATGTGGCGCCTCACCTCTTCAATGCCGGCCGTTGCAGGGTGGCGTTCTGGCCGCGATTACCTTCACTGCCCTTCCAGACGCGCTGCGACCGTCGGGTCCTGACACGGGCACAACAGGGGAGATATCAATCGTCAGCTAGGGCTCTCCCGACGCCGGTCTCGGGCCTCGGTCACTTCCGGTCCACTTCTGCCGTCCAGGGCTCACTTCCGGTCGGCGCTGCCGCTCACTGGGCTCCCTGGTTACCGGCCCGTGCTCGGGCCTCGCGGACAGTTGGTCAGATCTCCGTCACCCGGTGTCTGATTTTCAGCCGGATACTTGCCGCTTGTGCCGCCCGGTCCCGGGCCTTCGGTTCCTCCGACTGAGGTCTTAAATAGCCACGGATAAAGGTACGGATTAATGGAGAGGCCGCTTCGTCTGCCGGAGCTGGTCTTCTAGGCTGCCGCCATGCTTGGCTGCTAGCCACGCCCCCCCAGGTAATCAGATTTTACCGATTCTTAAATACCGAATTTTACCGATTCGGTATTCAAAAATCGGTAATTGAGATGTAGATGAAAAATCGTTATTTTTTACCGAATCGGTAAAAATCGGTATTTGATTTTCGGAAAATACCAATTCGGTATTTACCGATCGGTATTTACCGATCGGTATGTCCAATGCATTCCTATGGGCCAAAAGTCCCATAGGAATGCATTGGAGATACTGATCGGTAAATACCGATCAGTAAATACCGATCGGTATTTTCCGATTCGGCCAGCAAACAAAAGTGAAACTTAACACAACAGCCAATCAGGTGCAACCACCCTCCCCCTTCCTGCCAGGAAGTGGCTACACAGGCAGCTGCAACTAATTAGAAGGTTCTGGAAAGGCAGTTGGAGCAAAGAGACTGGGAGCAGCAGCAGACAGAGCTTGTGAATTTTGAAAACTTTAACATGGAAAGCAGCAGGGACACTGAGCAGGCTGAAAGGAAAAGAAAGCTTAAATTCAGTAGTACTGAGCTACAGGTCCTTGTTGAGGAGGTGGTAAAGGTACACCACAAGTCAAGTCAAGTCAAGTCAATACATTTATATAGCGCACTACATACCCAGAGGGTCTCAAGGCGCTTGAGGAAGGGTGGGGAATTACTTGTCGAATAACCAGGTTTTAAGTTGCTTTCTGAAGGCTAGGTGGTTTTGAGTAAGGCGGAGGTGAATGGGAAGGGAGTTCCAGGTTTTAGCCGCTAAATAGGAGAAGGATCTTCCTCCCATGGTGGTTTTGTTGATGCGTGGAACAGCAGCGAGTGCCTGGTTGGAAGAGCGTAATTGGCGGGAGGGGGTGTAGAAGGATAGTCGCGTGTTGAGGCACTCGGGTCCAAGTTCGTAGAGTGCTTTGTGTGCGTGGGTGAGGAGGCGGAACGTTATGCTCTGATTGACGGGGAGCCAGTGGAGGTCTTTCAGGTGACCGGAAATGTGGTCTCTACGCGGGATGTCTAGTATGAGTCTGGCTGAGGCGTTTTGGATGCGTTGGAGTTTTTTCTGAAGTTTTGCGGTGGTACCGGCGTAAAGGGTGTTTCCGTAGTCCAGGCGGCTGGTGACCAGTGCGTGGGTGACCGTTTTTCTGGTTTCGGAGGGGATCCAGCGAAATGTTTTTTTGAGCATGCGGAGAATGTTGAAGCAAGAAGATGAAACGGCGTTGACTTGTCTGGTCATCGAGAGTGAGGAGTCCAGGATGACGCCCAGGTTCCGTGCGTGGTCTGTTGGGATGGGTGCTTTTCCTAGGGCCGTTGGACACCAGGAGTCGTCCCATGCGGAAGGGGAAGTACCTAAGATGAGGACTTCTGTTTTGTCTGAGTTCAGTTTAAGACGGCTGTGCTTCATCCACTCGGCTACTTCTTTCATTCCTTCGTGTAGGTTGGTTTTGGCGGTGTTCGGGTCTTTGGTGAGTGAGAGGATTAGTTGAGTGTCATCAGCGTAGGAGATGATGTTGAGGTTGTGTTGGCGTGCGATGCTCGCGAGGGGACTCATGTATACGTTGAAGAGGGTGGGGCTGAGTGAAGATCCTTGTGGTACGCCGCAGATGACTTTGGTGGCTTTTGACTTAAACGGTGGGAGGCGGACTCTCTGAGTTCTTCCGGCAAGGAACGAGGTGATCCAGTCCAGTGCTTTTCCTTGTATTCCGACGTTGTTGAGGCGTTGTATAAGGGTGCTGTGACAGACTGTGTCGAAGGCTGCAGAGAGGTCAAGGAGGATGAGGGCGACTGTGTCTCCGTTGTCCAGTAGTGTTCGAATGTCATCTGTTGCTGCGATGAGAGCGGTTTCGGTGATGTGTTTGGCTCGGAAGCCGGACTGTGAGGAGTCGAGGGATTTGTTTGTTTCGAGGAAGGCGGCAAGCTGGTTGTTGACGGCTTTCTCGATGACTTTGGCCGGGAATGGTAGGAGCGAGATGGGGCGGTAGTTTTTGAGTTCGGTGGGGTCGGCTATGGGTTTTTTCAGAAGTGCGCTGAGTTCGGCGTGTTCCCAGCTTTCCGGGAAGATGGCGGAGTTGAGGGAGCAGTTGATGACGTCTCGGAGGTGAGGTGCGATGATGGAGTCTGCTTTGTTGAAGATGTGGTGGGGACATGGATCTGTGGGGGATCCTGAGTGGATGGAGTTCATCAGGCGAATGGTGTCCTCAGTGGAGATTGGGTTCCAGTCAGAAAGGGTGTTCGAGGGGGGTTTGCCTTTGGGGGTAGGTTGGGAGGGTTGGTCTTCGGGATGGTTGTTGAAGCTGTTATGGATGTCGGCGATTTTGACGTGGAAGAATGAAGCTAGGGAGTCGCAAAGGATTTGAGAGGGAGTGATGTCGTTGGAGTTGGCGGTGGGGTTGGTAAACTCTTTGACGATGTTGAATAGTTCCTTGCTGTTGTGGGCGTTGTTGTCTAGTCGGTCTTTGAGTGCGGATTTCTTGGCTGTCCGGATCAATTGGTGGTGTCTGCGGGTGGCTTTTTTGAAGGCGTCTCTGGTGATGGAGTTAGAGTCTTTTTTCCAGGCTTTTTCCAAGGAGCGACAGAGTTTCTTGGAGCTCTTGAGGTCATCGTTGAACCAGGGGGCGTTTTTACTGCCTATCTTGATTTGACGTTTTTTCAGGGGAGCTAGGTTGTCGGCACTGTGGGTTAGCCATTGAGTGAGGTTACTGGCTGCTTGGTTAGGGTTCGACGAATAGGCAGGGGTGTTTTGGAGAAGCGATGTGGAGATCTGGTCGATGGAGATTTTGTTCCAATTTCTTCGCAGAGTAGGTTGAGGGTGGATGTGGATTGTGGTCTTTTTGTAGTTAAAGTGAACGCAGCTGTGGTCCGTCCAGTGGAGGGCTGTGGTGTGATTGAAGGAGATGTGCTTGCTGGAGGTGAAGATAGGGTCGAGTGTGTGTCCTGCGTAGTGGGTGGGGGCGTTTACTAGTTGTTTGAGTCCGAGGTTGGCTAGATTGTCCAGAAGGGTGGTGGTGTTGCTGTCGTTGCTCTTTTCCAGGTGAAAATTGAAGTCTCCCAGTAGAATGTAGTCCTCGGAGGGGAGGGCGTGTGGGGTGATGAAGTCAGTGATGTCTTCACTGAATTGTGTACGGGGTCCTGGAGGCCTGTAGAGGAGGGTGCCTCTGAGCGTTGTGTTGGGGTCGGTGTGGATCTGGAAGTGAAGGTGTTCGGCGATAGTGAAGTTGGCGTCGGAGTTGGTTGAGATGCGGATGGAGTTCTTATGGACGATGGCGATGCCTCCTCCTGTTTGGATGGGGCGGTCCTTTCGGATGATCTTGTAGCCGTCCGGGATGGCTATGGTGATGTCTGGAGCAGATGAGGCGTTCATCCATGTTTCTGTTAGGAAGGCGACATCCGGAGAAATGGTGTCTAGTAGATTCCAAAGGTCGATGGCGTGTCTGTGGACCGAGCGGGTGTTGAGCAGGATGCATTTTAGGTGGTTAGTGTCGGATGTCCGTTTGGTGTTTGTCGGTTTGGTGTGGCTCTTGGTGCAGTCAAACTTGCAGGAGTAGCATGTGAAGGGTCCATGGGTGTGTCCCGGTGTGGCTTGGTGGCAGTTTGGTGGCCGGCCGGGGTTGAGGGCAGTAAGGGTGGCGGCGTCAAACGTTATGCGGACGGGGTGGGTTTTGCGAGGACCAGGGGGTCTGGCGCTGGGCGTGGTCCAGCGCCAGACCCCCGTGGTCCACCACAGACTTTTTGGAAAGCAGTCCCTCACTGTGCCAGAATCAACAAAAAGGAAAATATGGCTGGACATCTTAGATAAAGTTAATGCAGTGGGAGTGACCACCAGAGTCACTGAAGATTTAAAGAAGAGGTTCTATGACCTAAGGAGCCTCACAAAGAAATAATTGGCTGACCGCCACAAACTGTCACAGAAAACAGGTGGAGGAAAGAACACTGCACCCCCCCTCACCGACCTGGAGGAGCTGGTAGCCACAACCCTGGAGGCTGAAAGTGTCCATGGACTGGGAGAAGTGGACAGCTCGGCAAAATCTGCAAAACAAAAAGGTAAGATGCATGCACAGCAATCCCCCTCCCACCCCCATCCACCCCCATCCATCCCTCACCCCTTGCAGCTAAGTTACCCCAGTCCCAAGGTGTCTGTGCAAAACTGTAGCAATGCATCATGGTACACGTAGTCAGTTATTGAAAGACCATGTCACACAGCACTGTAACCAACAAGTAATTTAAATGATTGCAGACAAAATGAAGGGCAGGCAGCATGTACAAAGTGCAATGTTATATGTTTAATTGTAGTGGCTGTGACACATTTGCACCTAGCTGATATGTGCTCATATGTCCACAGGTCACACATCCAGAAGGCAGTCCGAGGAGGCAGAAGGCATGGCACCCCAGAGGGATGACAGTCAGGAGCCAGGGCCCAGTGCATCCCAGGACACAGGTGTTCCGAGTGGGCAGCCACCCTCCCAAGAAACAGACATCAGTGAAGAAATGCAGGGCTCCCCAATTCCTTCACAGTCACCACTATTGGTCTCATCACCAGAAATGCCTGCATCCCTTGTAGTAGAAACACCTGTTGCACACCCTAGCAGGAGGCATGTCGTTTCCCCACTGCTGGAAATGGAGATAGGTGCTGAGGAAATGGTGGGTGAAGACTCACAGAACTTGTCTCAAGCTGACATCACTGCCACACTGCAGCCCAGCACAGAGCCTGTACCACGTACCACTAGAAGGCGCACAGTACAAGGAAGGGGTGTAGGTGCACGTGGGGAGGGGTCCAGTGTCTTCCAAGGCCTGGAGGGATCCATGGTCAGGATTCAGAGGATGCAGGGCAAGGGCATCATGGCCTGTCAAAGACAAATGAGAAACCTGAACATTAACATGCAGGAAATTGGCAAGGGCATAAAAGAGCTGGTGGAAGTGAACAAGTGCATGGCATCAGGCATACAGCAACTGTGCACTAAACTTGACTCTGAAATTACTGCAAGGCGCAGGGACAAGCAGCGCGCAGAGAGAGCAGAGAAATCCATACACCGCCTGGCAACAGCCACATCCCTGCTATGCAGGCGTAGCATCAATAGTCAGGAAGTCCTGACTAATAATAGCAACCAGTTGACAAGGGGCATAGCTGGAATGACTGGTGCGCTGGAGGCCCTACTCAATGCACAAAGTGCACAAAGTTCTGCTCTTGACGTGCCGGAGAGTGAAGCTAGCACCAGTAGGAGCAGCACAGCTAGCCCCCATGGCGTAGAGCCAAGGAGGAGCAGCAGGCGACAGGGTGAGGCTACAGGCCAAACGCCCAGTGAACAGGCTGAGCCACAGACACCTGCCAGTGCAAAGCGTGGCCGAAAATGAACAGTTGTAACTATGGCCTACTGCCATTGGACATTTGATTCATAGTTGATAAAGTTTTATTTGCACATTTGTGCCATTTAAACCTGCCTAGTGACAATGTACAACTACGGTGGGTGGATTCAAGACCTGTCTGAGTGTGTTTGCTCACTGTGAGCATTGCTGTCAAATGCTTACTGTTGCACTTTTGTTCTTTAACATATCTTTTAAAAATCCAATTAAACAGAAGCTTGTGCTTTCACTATAGCTCAGTGTCTTCACTTACTCAGAAATAGTTGCGTGTTATGTCATCACATCTGTATCTGCCATCACTTGGTGTTGACACTCTAGCAGGTTGTCTTTCAGTCACAGCAATGTCGTCGTCATGATCCTCATAGTCAGTTAACTCCACCTCAGTCCCCTTCTTAACAGCCAGATTGTGCAACATAGCACAGGCAGCAATTATCTTACAGCAGGTGATGGGGGTATACTGCCTTCCACCTCCGCTCTTGTGCAAGCATCTAAACCTGCTTTTCCAGATACCAAATGTTCTCTCAACAACATTGCGTGTGCGCTTGTGTGCCCGGTTGTATCTCCTTTGGCTGGGTGTTGAGGGTTTGAGGTAGGGGGTGAGTATGAATGAGCGGAGGGCATATGCACTGTCTCCTAAAACGAAAAGGGAATAATTTACTCACATGCATACATGTACTGTTTATTGCAATAGGTGTAATAGGTGTTGCACACTGTCTCTTACCTAGGAGGTAGCCTTCACCAAATTCCCCTGCAGTCAGGCGTGCATAGATGCCACTGTTCTGAAATATATATGAGTCGTGGGTACTTCCCAGGAATTTTGCAACAAGGTCTGTGATGAAGTTCTTTGCATTGCAAATCACCTGCACATTGATGGTGTGGCTTGACTTCCTATTGCGGTAAATGTATTCTGTGGCAGCAGGGGGACAAATGGGGATGTGCGTGCCATCAATGCATCCGATGATATGGGGAAATCTTGCCATCTGGTAGAAGTCCGATTTGGTTTGAACCAGTTCAGCATGGGTGGATGGAAAAGAAATGTAATGGTCCATCCTATGCAACATTGGCCGTCCTGCAAACCTATAAAAAAAGCATCCTGGAAGCAAAAGCTGAATATTACACCAACAGGATAATGGTCGCTGAGTCACAGTCGAAGGAAATCTTCTCCACCGTTCATGAGCTTGCCTCATCCACCAGAGCCACGGCTACCATCCCCCCGTCCCAATCCCTCTGTGACTCGCTTAACGAGTTTTTTATAGACAAAGTTGCTAAAATTAAACACAACATCCCTCCGCCCTCTTCCACCTTTGTTGACCCTTCCCCTCCCCCCACTACCGCTAAACTGACTAATTTCCCATTTCTAACCACTGACACCCTCCTCCCCCTGCTACATCAGGTCAAATCAGGCTCTCCCCTGGACTTTGCCCCTGCTAGTATCCTCAGGGAAGTCTACTCAGCCTGCCCTACCCCCCCTTTAACCCTTCTTAATGATTCACTCGCCCTTGGTCATGTTCCCAGTCCACACAAATCGGCAGCTGTCATCCCAATCTTAAAAAAATTGGACGCCGATCCCTCCTCCCCCTCTAATTACCGCCCCATTTCACTCCTCCCCTACCTTGCAAAAGTTCTTGAAACTCACATCACCACTACTTTGAGCACTCACATTGAGGCAAATCACTGCCTCTCCTCCTGCCAAGCTGGCTTCCGTCCCCTGCATTCTACAGAAAAAGTGGTCATTTCAGTCATGGACAAGCTGCGTGAAGGTATTGACATCAACCTCCCGCAAGCCTTGATTCTTCTAGATCTATCCGCCGCTTTTGACACGGTGGACCATACCATCCTCCTTAACCGTGTCAGGGCGGCGGGCATAGAAGGCTTAGCCTTCTCCTGGCTGGAGTCCTTTCTTGCTGGGAGGACTCAAGCAGTCCGTCTGGCTGGCTTTACGGCGGCCTCTCGCAAAGTAGAATGCGGGGTCCCCCAGGGTTCATCACTTTCCCCTCTTTTGTTCAACCTTTATATTTTCCCCCTTATTTTTATGTTACAGCAACTGGAGGTCACCGTGTTCAATTACGCGGATGACCTCCAGTTAATTTTCAATCTATCTCACTCACCGTCATCTGCCCTGAACGTCCAAACTATTATGACCCTCATTCAAGATTGGATGAACTGCAGCCACCTCAAACTTAACCCGGACAAGACCGAGCTGGTCTTGACCGGAGGTGGCTGCAGTCCTTGGTCTCCTTCCTTTTGGCCCCCCTCCCTCGGTGTCCCTCCACTTCCCGTGTCCAAAGTAAAAACCTTGGGAATCTTTCTCAATCCCCAACTTACTGTTCACCCCCAAGTCAGTTCCGTGGTTTCTTCATGTTTTTTTTCCCTTAGGGTAATCAGGAAGGTTTCTCGTTTTTTTTCCCCCTCAGCTCTAAAAATTATTATGTTAGCCATGGTATTGTCCCGTATAGACTATGGAAACATAGTCTATAACGGAGCCCCTGCATACCTGATCCATCGTCTACAACTGGTGCAGAACCAGGCGGCCCGCCTGATCCATGGCTTACCCAGATATCATCGGGTCACCCCATTACTCAAAACATTGCACTGGCTCCCTGTTAGAGAGCGTGCCCTGTTTAAACTCGGCTGCCTCGCGTACCAGGCCAGATCGGGCACTGCCCCCGAGTTTATCTGCTCTCTCATTAAACCATACTGTCCAGGCAGAGAACTTCGCTCAGCCCATTTGGCCCTTCTTACCATCCCCCGCTTTAAAAAGCAGAGGTCAGGCGGAGCAAGATTCGCCGTCCTGGATCCAACCTTTTGGAATTCCCTCCCTGTCACTCTACGCACCTCACCCTCCTACCATCTGTTCCGGAAAAATCTGAAAACCTTCCTTTTCACGCAAGCCTACCTGACCTAATTTCTTAGTTGCTGCTGTCCACTGATCACCACTAGCGCCATGAAACCGCTGGGTATGCGAGCGCTGTACAAATGTTTTTAAATTCAAATTCAAATTCAAATTCAACATGGCGTCAAGGAAATTGTGAAAAAACCTTGAGAGGCTGCTCTGGCTCACCCCTCCCACCGCTGCAACCACACTCTGGTAGCTCCCTGACGCCAGCAGGTGGATGCTGCACAGCACCTGTACATGTGGTGGAATTGCATGTGCCCTTGGGGTGGGGTGCTCCAACAGTGGTTTTAGGTCCCTGATGAGCTCCATGATGGTGTCTGGAGCCAACCTGTACCTTTGCAGTATCTCTTCCTCTGTGAGCATGAACAGGGTCACCCTCTGCCCGTAAACCTGCTCCTGTCTCAGCCATTCCCTCTCTCCTTCCTCCTGTAGCCGTAGCCGTCTTGCAATGACATAAAATGCCGCCATTTTGCAAACAGAATTGCATTTTGGGTCCATTTTTATAGGCTGCACCTGGTTACCACCTGATTTGAATCCATGGTAAATACCGACTCTTAAATACCGATTTTGGGGCAAATTCGGTATTTCAGAGCCTCCCTACATCTCAAACTTCAATTTTAACTATTCTTAATTACCGAATCGGTATTTTACCGATCTGTAAGTTTACCGATCGGTAGGTTTACCGATCGGTAACTTTACCGATCGGTAAGTTTACCGATCGGTAAGTTTACCGATCGGTAAGTTTATCGATCGGTAATTTCTCCAATTCGGTATTTTACCGATCGGTAATTTTACCGATTCAGTAAATTTACCGATTTGGCCTATTTTCAATCACCTACATACCGATCGGTAACGGCCGAAAATCGGTATTTTCGGCCGTTACCGACCGGTAAAAGCCTACCTACATCTGGCCCATAATCCTTTCAATACGAGAGAGATTCAAATGGAATCGACTTCGGGTACTAAGAGTGTCACGTTGGTGACTCCTGAAGAGATTGAAAGATGGAGTCGAGAGTTAGAAAAACAAACTCCTCAGTCGAAACCTTTAGATATCTACAAGCTGAGAGTAGAAATGGAAGAACTGATGGCAGGCAATGTGGGGTTAGACAGATTAAATACCTATTCCGAGGAAGAGCTGCTGTTCATCTGTAAGAGTTTTACCCGAAATACCAGAGTGCTCCATGAGAAACTAACAGACACAGCGGCTAGTATGGGAATAGATATTTCAAAATCGAAGCCGTTACAAAAACCCTATAGAGCTGATTTCTCAGACAAAGATTTAGAAAACATGAATGTGTCAGGGAAAAAGGCACAGATCAAAGATCTATTGACTGTGTTGCAAAAATGGGGAGACGTAGAAAAATGGAAAGCCAGATGGGCAAAGAAAAAGGATGAGGCTAGATCTAAACAGACGTCTTCTGAGTTCGTTCTAAAAGAAGCTGAAAAGCCAGAGCAATTATACCCTATGCGGGAAGTGCCAGGTGGAAAATATGTGCACGTTCCATGGTCCAGACAGGATATTGTGTCCTTTACCAATGACTTTCCCAAATTACGAGAAAAGCCTGTGGACTGGTACAGGCAGGTGGAAAGGTTTGTAAAGGTGCAAAAGTGCTTGTGGAAAGACATGGATGGGTTTTTCGACATAGTGGTTCCTGTGGATTTATGGACCGAATGCAAGGTTGCAGTGGGTTGGCCTAGTGAGGAATACCCGAGGGACTCAAAAACAGGAGCTCCTTCCGATGAAGTGATGAGAAAATATGACCAAGTCAT
This sequence comes from Lissotriton helveticus, assembly GCF_964261635.1. Taxonomy (NCBI): domain Eukaryota; kingdom Metazoa; phylum Chordata; class Amphibia; order Caudata; family Salamandridae; genus Lissotriton; species Lissotriton helveticus. Next base: position 1,689,336,172 of record NC_136059.1, read on the forward strand.
ATTACACCTAAAGGGAAAGGTGCCTGCAAAAGAAACTGATTGGACCAAGATAGATAGAACCACGCAGGAAAGGGACGAGACTGTGCACTCCTTTTATGAGAGACTGTTACAGGTGTTTAAAACATACAGTGGTATAGATAACATCGAAATGAAGGATATGACCCACTTCATTTACAGGTTTGTAAACGGTTTAAGGCCCGAAATTTGCCAGTGGATAAAAGACAATAAAATTTGTTGGCAGTCTAAGAAAATGGATGAGGTTTTACGATATGCAAAGTACTGTGAAGATGAGATGGCAGACAAGCGAAAGGCTCTGAAAGAGAAAGTTATGTGGGCACAGGTAAAGTTGGCAGAACAACAGGAAAAGCAATTGAATAAAATGAATAAAAATTCCCAAAATCAAGGCTCTGGGGGTGGAGGGAAGCCCAAAGTAAAGATGAGCAGAGAAGAAGCTAAAAAGAAATTTCCCTGTCACCAGTGCGGAGAAATTGGGCACTGGAGAGACGAATGTCCATATTTACAGCATGGTAACACCCAAACCACTGATTTAACTCCACAGACGCAGAATGAAAAACAAAGAAAGACCCAGCATCAGGTAAAGGCAAGTCAATTGCCCCAAGCGCCAAAACCGAATTATAAAGGGAAAACACCACAGGGTGATGATATAGAAATCTGGGGAGGCAATGAGGATAGAAATGCAGCAACTTCGCAATTTTTGTTGAATGACACTTTTCTCTGTGACGATCAATACTGACGGGGCCTGAGAGGGTAGGACGAAGAGTGTGTACTTGGCGCCTCCTTGCCGGTAGACCAGTCAGGGCCATACATTGAAGGAAAGGTTGACGGAAATTATGTCACCTTTCTATTGGACACTGGTGCTACCCGTTCTACTGTGAGAACAGCGGACGTTCCAAACCTACCCCTCTCGGGAGAAGCAATCCAAGTAGTGGGCGTGTCCAATCAATTGATTAGTACCCCAGTTACTGAGCCCATGGAGATCACGATAGGGAATTTCAAAGAAATGCATAGATTTGTAGTGTGTGATACCAGTCCAGTAAACTTACTGGGACGCGATTTGCTGTGCAAAATGAACTGTACCATCTTTTGCACACCAAAAGGCGTTGAAATTCAAACCCCAGACGAGGATGGCATATACAAATTAATGTTACTCAGACCAGACTCAGAAATTAAACAAATGACTATACAAGACTTACCCGAAGAACTCCAAAAGACAGTGAAACCAGAAGTATGGGACTTTACTGGAAAGGATGTAGGTTTAATGGCAAATGTAGACCCAATAAAAATAGCTATGAAGGAAAATGCAGTTTACCCAATACCAAGCCATACAAAATGAGTGCAGAAGTGAGAGCAGGAGTTGCCATTGAAATAAAAAGATTGCTAGAAGCAAACATCATACAAGAAGTGATGAGTAGACTATGTAACTCACCAATAATTGGAATCAAGAAACCTAGTGGCAAGTATAGGGTAGTGCAAGACCTGAGAAAGGTAAACAAGATTGTCGTTCCTTGCTGCCCTATTGTTCCAAACCCAGCCGTGATCCTGTATCAGATCCCCTGGGATGCTGAGTGGTTCACTGTGATTGACTTATGTCATGCATTCTTTTCGATCCCATTGCATCCAGACAGCAAATTTCTTTTCTCATTTGCATTCGACAGTCACGTGTTCGTTTGGAATCGCGTCCCTCAAGGGTACATAGAAAGCCCCTCTATCTTTAATCAGATTCTGAAAAAGTGCCTTGAATCTTTAGTCTTACCTGGAAAATCTGTTTTGGTGCAATATATAGACGACCTCTTGGTGGCGTCTAAGAGTCAGAGAGATTGTGTTGTTGACACCATTGCCTTACTGAATCACCTAGGTGAAAAAGGACATAAAGTATCTCCTGATAAATTGCAGTTCTGTACAAAGTCAGAGAAATATCTGGGGCACCAGATAGAAAAAGGCATCATAAAAGTTACCTCAGAGAGAGTCAGAATAATTCGGAACATGCAGTTACCCCGTACTCAGAAAGAAGTCAGAATGTTCCTTGGAATGGTAGGTTACTGCAGGCAATGGATTGTGGGATTTGCAGTCCTGGCAAAGCCTTTGATAAAAATGACAAAGAAAGGAGCAAAGGACCCAGTGGAATGGGATGATGAAAGCTTGACAGCATTTACCAAATTACGAGAATGTCTGTGTACAGCCCCTGCTCTAGGGATGCCTGACTATTCCAAGGAGTTTGCACTATTCTGTGACACACGAGATAATTGTGCACTGTCAGTCTTAACTCAGGAGCATGGTTTGACTAGACTTCCAGTGGCATATTTTTCTGCCACTTTGGATCCAGTGGCTACTGGATTACCCGGATGTCTGAAAGCAGTAGCTGCAACTTGCACGAGTCTAGAACAGAGTGAATCTATTGTTATGGGACATCCTGTAACTGTGTATGTTCCACATGCAGTTGTAATTTTACTGACCAGAACTAAAACTCAGTATCTCACCCCTAGTCGGCTGACTAAGTACGAGAGGATTCTCGTAGGTGCTGCAAATGTAGTCATTACGCGGTGCAACATTCTGAATCCAGCTACCCTGTTACCCGACTCAATGATTACAGAAGCACAGGGAGAGGTCGAGCATGATTGCATTGACCTAACAGAGTTCAGTACTAAACCACGCCCAGACATCAAGGAAGTGCCCTTGCCTGTGGAAGATGAAGAACTGTTCGTGGATGGCTCATGTATGAGACACGAACTTGTAGGCCTAAGTGCTGCTTATGCTGTAGTCTCAGTAAAATGCATTAAAGAAGCATCCTGTTTATTTGGAGTGAAGTCTGCACAAGTAGCCGAATTGATTGCATTAACAAGAGCTTGTAAAATTGGAAAAAATAAAAGAATAACAGTATATACTGACAGTCAATACTGTTACGGGGTTGTGCATGACTTCGGCCAATTGTGGCTACAGAGGGAGTTTCTGACTTCTTCAGGTACTCCCATCAGAAATGGAAAAGTTGTACAAGATTTACTGGAGGCAATCCAATTACCAAAAGAATTGGCAGTGGTCAAATGTGCTGCTCACAAATCTGGCACTGATCATGTGACATTAGGAAATCGATTTGCTGATGAAGTGGCCCAACATTGTGCCAAACATCGCATGTCTGTAAATATCAAATTGGGGGGACATGGAAACAGCTGCCAACTTATGGTGTTTGAGGATGTGTCTACCTGGGAAGAGTTGAGAGATTGGCAGCATGCTGTGCCATCAAAAGAAAAGGAAAAATGGAGGAAACTTGGTTGTCGACAGAGAAGTGAGGATGGTGTCATTGTGGGCCCAAATGGTATGCCTGTGTTGCCTAGACATCTGCTTGCTTCAATGGCCAGGTTGATACATGGAGATTCACACGTTGGTAGGGACGCCATGGTTCTGGTTTTCCAACAAACATGGTACAACCCGAAGTTCAGGAAAGTAGCAGAGTCACTCTGCCAGAGGTGCTTAACATGTCAGCAATTCAACGCTGGGAAAAGAACAGTAGTTGAATTGGGGAAAATTGGGAAATCAGGAGGTCCCTTTGTAAGAGTACAGATTGATTTCATCACGCTGCCCCGTTGTCAGGGAATGAGATATGTCCTTGTCATTGTCTGCCTATTTTCAAAGTGGGTGGAAGCCTACCCTGCCAAAAAGAATGACGCCATAACTGTGGCCAAATTGTTACTGCAGGAACTAATACCTAGGTTCGGGGTGCCAGTCACGATTGAATCAGATAGAGGTGGACATTTTCAGAATGAGGTAATCGATCAGCTCTGTAAAGCATTCAAGATCACACAAAAGCTGCACTGTGCATAGCGTCCAGAGGCTTCTGGAGTGGTGGAACAAATAAATGGCACTATAAACCCGAGATTAGGAAAGATGTGTGAATCTACTGGCATGAACTGGATAAATGCTTTACCTCTTGTTCTGATGGGAATCGGAAGAATTCCAGACCGAAAAACAGGCCTGAGCCCTCATGAAATCCTGATGGGAAGAGTGATGAGACAAGCATGGGTACCAGGACATAAACTGATAAACATTTCTGATGATTTGGTACTTGAATACTGCAAGCAACTGGGTGACCAAGTGCGTTCTATCTCTCGCCAGATTGGGGAAGACGCCGTCGCCAATCCAACAACTCCAGTCCATAAATTGGTTCCAGGCGATTGGATTGTAATAAAGAAGCATACTCGTACAAATTGCCTTGCACCGAAGTGGGGAAAACAACGCCAAGTGATACTGGTGACCACGACAGCGGTGAAGTGTGCCGGAGTTCCAAAGTGGATCCATGCCAGCCATACCCAGAAGGTGATCAGAGACGAGAAAACTGACGCTGAAGGTTGTCCAGCTGAGGTGTCTCCAGACGATGGTCCTGAAGTAGCTGATGATGAACAACCGAGCACCAGTCGAGATGAGTGGATACCCATAATCGACCTAACTGATGACCCCATCAGAACAAGAAGTCGAACATATGCAGACAGAGAGTGGGATAGAGAGGAAGAGACAGGCACAGGCGAAGACAATCAGATTATCGAAATCCATGTCAAATCTGAAGGTGAAGAAGGTCAGACAGGGACAGAGCAAGTGATCGACACACCTCCACAAACTCCTGAAATTGAAAAGGGACAGACAGGAACTAGTGTAAAAGTTCGAGCAGAAGAAAATCAAGGGTTCGAAGTGCTTGAACAGGATCAGATAGAACTAGAAGAACCTGTTCAGGATACAGAAATTGAAACACCAAAAAGACTCATTAAGTATACACCTGAACCAGGCCAGCTTAGTGACCAGGCAGAAGAAATAGAAACAAGACCTGGGACTAGTCAGACAGGAAGGGAAGAAGCAGAAGCAGAAGTGCCACAAACAAACGAAAATAAAAGAGCATTAGAAGAAAGCCAAATCACAGTGCCAGCTAAAAGACTCAAGAAAAAGAAAAATATCGAGCCCAGATATATTAAGAGACTGAGACTGAGACTAAAAACAGTAGAAGATAAACTTGAGCAAAGAAGAAAAAGTTCCCGTATTGCAGAGCAAGCTGGAGAAAGTTCCAAAGGAAGAAGTGGTCGAATAAAAAGACTGAACGAAAAATATCAAGATCCTGAATGGACATATTTGATTTTGGAGGAGTTTGAGGATCTTGATATAACTGATGAAAGTGACGAAGAACAGACAGCTGATCATTCTGCCGAAGAAGACGAACCAACCTGAAATTGCGCAGTATAAGCTACCTGTGCAAAGTTACAAAGAGGGGTTGAGAACTTCTTCTGAACGAAAATGTCTGATTCAAATGTGAATGGAAGGCCTAGACGCAATTGTTGCAAAACATGCTGCAAAGTATGTATATGTAGTATAGCTATAGTGTTAATAATTTGGATAGGACTAACAGTTTTCATTCCTTATATGGTGAGCAAAAATACTAATACTGACTCTACACAGACTGTGACCACTGACACTGAAGAACTGACAACACGAAGTGTAGAAAGACGTGAAAAAGCACTTAGACAAACAAAATCAGACTTAGAAGCACCAGATGAGGAAGGACTACATTATCACAGAGTTAAGAACCAGACTCACCTAAATGTATTTGCAAACCTGTTAGTACATTACGTAGAAACCATGGACATAGAAGACTGCTATGTCTGCATGAAGCTACCCACTTCTGTAGCTGAAGGCGTGACTTATCATCACCTACCCTTGACCTATGGAATTTCCTGTAGTATTCTAGCTAGCTTATTTTACAAAAGAGGACCGTTACAGTACTACTACTCTAACTCAGACGTGATATTTTCTGAACTTCCAATACGTGGAAATCTGAATCCTGTACATACTAAAAGTGACGTTACACGTTATATGGGAGAATACTTTCTGACTATAGGTACAATAGATTTGAATGAAGCACACAGAGATAACTTGACCTGTTCATTATATGAACAAGAGAAAATGTTTCTAAACATGGCAGAGAAAAGAAGGGAGAGTTTCCAAAGAAAGGCAAATGATAAAAGACAGAAATCTCCTAAATGGGCTGAAAACATGGAAAGCACCTCAAATGGTGGGGCGGGTCCTGCTTTGTTGCTGGATTTCGAGAGAAAAGGGAAACTCTGTCTTCACCGCGAAAAGACTAGTTATTATAATAACATTTTCATTGGTTCCAGTCAATGTGAACACAATTACAAGGTAATTGGAGGTTGGGGTTTCAAAAATGGGTCAGAACCTGTGTTTCCCGGAATTTATTATATATGTGGAAACAAGGCTCATTTCAAATTACCGGATCACTGGTATGGAAGCTGCTACTTTGGCATTGTCTTCCCGAAAATATACCATATGAATGAAATTGCTGGAAGCAATGAAAACACTAATGGCTTAGTGCGTAGTAAAAGAGAAAGCGTAGGTGAAATAATGGGTAGTATTTTTAGTACACTGATACCTGGAGTGGGAGTGGTTCTGAACACACACAGAATTTGCAAATTATCCACAATAATGGATGTGCTGTCTATTGACACAGCTCATGGATTTCTGTTGGTCAATATCGAAATGGTTGCGATCAGATCTATGGTTTTACAGAACAGACTTGCTCTTGATACCTTATTGCAAAAGAGGGCGGAGTCTGCCGGATGTTGAAAGCGCAACATTGTTGCACTTACATACCGGACAAAAGTGTACAAATCAAAAGGTATGTGAAGAACATTACTAATTTGGAAAAGAACTCAAACCACTGGAGGTTGATAGTGCCTGGAAGAGACTAACTGATGGTCTCTCCGCTGTAGGTCATTGGTTTTCTAACTTAGGTAAAGGTTTATTGTTTAAGGTACTGATGCCAATTGGAGTGATAGGTTTCGTCATATTCCTCATATTTGTCTGTTGAAAATGTCGCAAGCACACAAAGAAGTACACTGTGAATAGGAGAGGTGTGAAAGGGAGTGTGGATGAACTTGAATTGGAGGAACTGAATAATCAGATTTACAAAAAGATGAAAAATTCTCACCCTAACAAAGATATGAAAGAGAAATTGAATCGAATGTTGGAAGAGATTGAAATGCACAAGGTTTGAAAAGTTGGCATCTGATTCCATTAGTTTGTGATGATAGTAAATATCATCAAAGAGGGGATTGATAGAGCAAGATTTCGCATATTACGCGACTTGCTTAAAATCAAGAACCTCGAATAACTTATAACCCTATAACTCAACCATGTACGTCTTACTAATTTCCCTTTATTCTGATATTTGGGTGTCCTAGTGATGCTTGCCTATGTGTTTACTAATTCAATAACCCTTGTTCCTAAAAATGGCCGCTGCTTGGCGGGTCTTCTTTCTGCGCATGCGCTAGCCACACACACGTGACGTGACGTACTTGCAGTTTTGGTGGGAATCCTTGCACCTGCGCACTTGCTTCTAAAATGGCTGTCTGTATACTCACATGGTGAAGCTTGCGCAAACGTTTTATGTTATTGTCTGTTGCACTAATTCGTAATGGCATAGTATATTTTTCAAGTAAGGGGTATAGAGTAGCTATTCATGGTATACAGTGAATTCATTTATTTCTATGTTTTAATTTGTTTTCGCTTACTTTTCATGGACCGCGATGTTGGGGGTCTGAGGGAGACGCGAACCATCTTGAAAGTCTCTACTGCGCATGTCGCTCAGGCAGAGAGAAGGCAACCTTGAGCAATGGAACTCAGCCAGCTGGCAGCAACAGTCAAGATGCTCCTGCGAACATGACCTGCGACCCAGCAGGATGGAGTTTAATTGTACCGAAATTGTAACATTTGTTATTTTTCCATTGTATTCCGAAAATTGTCTCATGAGAACCCCAAAATCATTAGGCGGTCCCAGAGCATGCAAATTTAGGCTTGTAGAGTATGAATATGATTGTTGTGTTGACCTATCCTACTTGGGGACCAATCGAAATTGGGGATTCTGACACTTGCAACATTTGGGGGGTGATACACTGACCCGAAAACAGTATAACTAGCCTAGGTTTAGCTAGAGAAATTGTCCGACTTGTCTGAATAGCTGACCTGTCACTGACCCAACGCACTCAATAGGTGACTGAATACAGAGCGCTGCGGAGCACTCTGTCCGAAACAGACCCTAGACTCAAGGGGTTTTACTAAACCTTAAGTGCTGGCGGAGCACTTTGCTGGGGAGTTCGCTAACCCAATCGGGGTTCTGACTGATATCTGCAGAGAGGGTGGAGCGCAGGCGTTGCTTCCAAACTGCGGGTGCTGGTCATTCCTTGGTGGTCCTGTCCTGATCCTAATCTGGTTTTCCTGTCCTGTCTTGGGGTGTCCATTCTGCACCTGCTGTCCCATTGATGACTGTCCTTCCTTGGGGTATTTCCTGTCCTTGACTGATCCGTGGCCAGGGTTGGTCTTCACACCATTCTAGGTAAATATATAGTGCTGAAACTCTATACTGCACCTTCTATTTTCTGTCTTTGCTTCAATAAAGACATACCTTTGCATACGTTAATTTTCCATGCTTTCGCAAAGCTACTGAATGAAAAGCTCATACGTTATTGCTGTTTCTAGTATGTTCCTATGTTACCCTTCCTTTAAGCACAACTCTTCATACTGTTTAGGAAAATAGATGTGGTTTATGATTTTTCTCTTATAAAACTGATTGAAGTAATGTTGCTAGAACTATAGCGTGTTCCCTTTTTCCCCTTCCTATAGATGTATAGGATCTTCAAATCTTTCATTTTAACTTTGAAGTATTTTCCCAGTAATGAAAATCTAGTACGTGCTTAAAACTTGCCTCATTTATAGTTATTTAGTCTGAATTTTCCATTTTCCCGAAAACTGCTTAGCATGTTCCTTGTTCTTACCTTCCTATAGACTCATAAATGGTTGCCTTAATTTTCTTTCTTTATGGTTATGTGCTGTTCGTTATTTTGATTATTGACTGCCTTTTGGTGGTAAATTGTATGCTTTCCGAATCTGAAGTTTAGATAAACTTTTAAAACTTTTCAGTAGTCTGTGGTCATTTTATGAATACAAAGAAATATAAAAGTGGATATTTGTTTGCCTGCCTTTCTTTTACAGCTAGCTCTCTGATCCATTGTGGTCATAGGTACCCGTAACGGTGGATTGGTAAGTCGGGTACACGAGGAATAAAATAGGAAAGGAACCAGGGTTACTGGTAGTAGAGTGTTAGGTCACCCGATTAATATATATGATAAAATTGAAGTTTATGGGCCCGATGCGTATATGGTAAAATTAGTTACCGGCTGACCTGCGATCTCTATCAACAGTACTCCACACTAAAGGAGAAAAGTCTGCACAATTATGATAGAATAGAAATTAGACTCCCGCCCTCTCATAGAAAACAACTGTGTCCCGGGGGTATGCACCCTGGGACACTGCAGGAGCCGGCCCTGGGGGGTGGAGGTCCCAGGGCCCTCGAGGGCTCCAGGCGTGGGGCCACACAGCCCCCCTCATACAATACACAAAGCCCCGGGAGGTGGTAGTCCCCAGGGCTTTGGGGGCCTTGAAGCCCCCCAAACCATTTTTTTTGTAGCGCCAGGGGGGTGACGATCCCCATTAAACGTAATCATTTTGCCCCCGGGATTTAGCCCCTCCGGGGGCTAATTATAAAAAAACCTCTGTTTTCTTTTTTAACTTTTTTCACAGCAGTGTCCGCGCACCCTACGCTCACTTGCCGTTTAAAAAAAAAAATGTTGTGGGCCCTAGTGGTCCTTCTGGCACCCCCTAAGCACCTCTAGAGGGTCAAAGTATTTTTACCCTGCCCCCTTTCTACATTTTGCACACTTGTTCCACTGACTTCTTCAGCCTCGCTTCTACTGCTGCACAAAGTGGCTGCCAACAGTTCCTGGTTTCGAATGTTGACAACCACTTGACAGCCAATTAGCATTCAGCGCGTGATCGGAAGGATGCGCTTATGCTGCGCTCACGGTGCGCTCAAAGTCCGCGGATCCACCGCTCCCATAGATATATATATGCTTTTAACTATAATTTTCTCAGGATTTACTGAACAGATTGACACCATTTAAGAAAAAGGCACAAGTCTGAACTAAGGACTACATCTCTGCCAAAATTGGCGTAATTCGTTCAGCAGTTCAGGCTGCAGCTGTGGCTAAAGTTCCTATGTGAAATTGCAGGGGAAAACACATTTTGGGGCCCCCCTTTTTTCTCGCCCCCTGCTTGACGAATCATCCCCAAACTTTCAGGATAGGAGCGGACCAGAGCGCCCCACAAGTTTTTAAAATTTTGAGAAGATTCGTCAACCGGTGCCAAAGTTAATCCAAATAGAATGTTGCAGCTTTCCTATGGAAAATAGGTCCTAACTATAACTACCCACTGACGACCGCAAGTAGGTAATATATATATGTATATATATATGTATATATATATATATATATATATATATATATATATATATATATATATATATATATATATATATATATATATATATACATATATATATATACATATATCTATATATCTATATCTATATCTATCTATCTATCTATCTATCTATCTATCTATCTATCTATCTATCTATCTATCTATCTATCTATCTATCTATCTGTCTATCTATCTATCTATATATATATATATATCTATATCTATATATATATATATATCTATATCTATATATATATATATATCTATAGCTATATATATATATATATATATATATATATATATATATATATATATATATATATATATATATATATATATATTTTCCACAAATGATGCGGCACTCTTAGAATGGTTTTTAGCTTCTTTTTATTTTAGCGTTGACCCCACCAACGCGTTTCAGCCACTCTAGGCTTTTTTCATGGTTAGTAAGTCCTTCCTTACTTTCAACATTTATACTCCCATCTTTGCCTTAAAGTGGCATTGTGGGATATGTAGTGTTTCAACATTATATAAATCAACTTTATAAATAAAACAGAAAGACAAGCGCGCTTTTAGTCAGCCTGATACATTATGGTCATGTAATTCACTTGGCAGTGTGCTTTTCAAAACCTGGTTCTAATCTATATTCTGTAAATTGGTTTAGTACCCATAACAGTTTTTGCATTTAGCGTGAATTTCTTGTTGTCCGATATACATGTAAAATATGTCTCTGTTCATTTTATGGGTTTAGTGCCCATTTTCAATTCATGATCCAAAGATACTCCATGTACTATGACTTTTTCATTTATTGTTCCAAATGTACATAAAGTTCCTCGTCATTATTTATGCCTCCCGGGCATTTTGTTCTGAGTCTTATGATCAAGCGTGACTCCATATGGCGTAGTTTTTTTGTACGGTCACCACCACGATCTCCTTGGGGTATCATTTTTATTCCGTAGAAACACATTGCTCTCCAGTCTCCCTTTTGACATATGCTCATGTGTTTTGCCGTGGCATAAGTCATGTTGGCGTTTTTGACTGCACGTATATGCTCCAAAATTCGTTTTTTAGCCTGCAGGTCGTGCTGCCTATATATTTCATGCCACATTTGCACTCTATCATGTAGATCACAAATTTTGATGTGCAGGTGATATTTTGGTCAATTGGCATCACGTTCCCATTGGGTTCGAAAATACATGTCATACTGCGGCCTATTTTGCATGCCTTGCAAGAGTTGCATGGTTTGAAGCCTTTCCATTGGCTGGTTAGCCAATCTGTTTTTTGTTTGGTTTGAAAATTACTTTTCACCAGCAGATCTTTAAGGGAGATGTTCTTCTTATAAGTTACTGGTGGTCTTTTACCCACAAGCTCACCTATATCGGGATCCCCCCGATGAGGTGCCAATATTTATTCATTTTATTCACGATGTTTCCACTTTCCTTACTGAATGTTGTTACAAATCGTGGTGGGTCTTTATTTGAGGAGATTTTTGGTTTTTCAATCAACGTTTCTGCTCTTGTTTTTTGGTCAATTCTTTTTTTTACATTTGCTGAGTGTACATTCATTGTACCCTCTTAACTTGAACCATTTTTTGCTTCCTGGATTTTTTCTTCGGCATCCATTTCCTTCGAGCAATTCCTTTTCACACGTGTGAATTCCCCTTAAGGTATGCTGTTTATTAGTGGCCTTGGGTGGAAGCTGGTTCCATGTAGAACACTGTTTGTCGGGTCTTTTTTCTGAATAATGTGGATTCAATTTTGCCATCATCTAGGTAGATTTTTGTATCCAGAAAATCAATTTGTTTTTTGTTTGTTATGCACGTAAATTGTAGACCTATTTCATTCTGATTCAGCTTGGAAAAATATTTACAGAATTCTTGATCTGTTCCATTCCAAATCAGGAACAGGTCATCTATGTAACAGACCCATAGAATGACCCGCTCCAGTTCCTCATGATTTTCCGTGTTCCATGCTATGGTCCGCTCCCACCATCCCATGGTGATGTTGGCATAGTTCGGGGAAAATGAAATCCCCATGGCAGTGCCACACTCTTGCCTGAACAGCTTTTTGTTGAAATAGAAGACATTGTTGGTTAAGCAAATGTGTATCATTGTTAGCAACATTGTTGTGTTATCTATTTCAGATATGTTACGTTGTTTTAGGAAATATTAACAGGCTTTCAGCCCTATTTCATGTCTAATCGAAGTGTACAATGAGACCACATCTATTGTGACCAAAAGATATCCCGGGATCCATGCAATGCCAGTCAATATCCTGACAAAATCGCCCTTTTCTTTTAAATATGAACTCATATTTTGCACAACAGGGGCTAAGAATTTATCAACATATTTGGACAGATTTTCGTTCAAATAACTGCAAGACGAGACTATGGGCCTCCCTGGAGGATTAATTAGAGTTTTATGAATTTTGGGTAAAAAATATATACATGGTGTTACTGGAAAACCCATCATCAAAAACTTCCTTTCTTCATCACTGATTAGTTGTTTATCATACCAGATTTGTAGATTGTCTTTTAAATCTTTCGTCATTTTTTACACTGGATTGTTTTGTAGCCTGCAATAATTGTTGGTATCATTCAGTTGTCTTAATGCCTCTTGGACATAATCTTTTGTGTCCATTATTACGATATTACCCCTTTTGTCCTCCGGCTTTATCGTAATTTCTCCATTTTCAGCTAGGTTGTTTATGATATTCCTCTCCTTTTTGGTCAGGTTTTCCCTATGATTAGGGTTCCTTGTTTTTCGTAGCCTCTCCAATTCTTGAATCATGGCATCAGAGAATAAGTCGAATTGTTTCCAGGTGACAGAGCAGGACAATATCTTGATTTGTTTCTTAATACAGTGTCCGGTCTTTTATCAGTTTTTATATCCAGATGTTCCAGTACTTGTTCCTCAGTCATTGCCTCGTCTTCCAATTCGTATAAAATATCAAACATATGTTTAAGGTCTGGTAGTTGATCTATTGAGATCGATAGTTCGCCTTCTTCATTTGTGGATGTGATATTTGTATTATGTATGTTACACATCTTATTTGCATGTATTTTTGCTAATTTCAGTGTCCTAATGTCCTTGTATAAGTCAATTCGTACTTGTGTGTAATTAAAGTGAGACTCAGGGCATAATGATAGGCCTTTATTAAGCACTGTCTTTTCATCTTGTGATAGATTGTATTGTGAGAGATTGATGATAAGATTGATTTTTTCTACTTCCAGTTGCAAAGGGGATAGTGTCTTTTTTCCCTTGGCCCTTCTTGTTTTTCTCGTGCTTCTGAGGGATTTGGTGTTCCTCTCCCGTTTTGTCTAGATTCATCAATCTTACTTCCTCTAAAAAAGAGATCTTTGCAGTTTTATTCATGTCTCTTGATGCTTCATTTTCACTGACGTCTGACTCACGTGTACTTACTACCATTGGCTTCATATACTGGGCTGAATAGTTCTTTTTTAGGTGATCATATCTCCTTGCAAATGTTAGTATTCTTCCATTCAAGTAATCCTGTTCATCGCATTTAAATTTACGTTCTTTGCGTTCCTGTATTTCTTGCTCATACTTCTCTAGTCTGGCATCCATTTCCTTTCTTAATTTAGATATTTCTTCCTGATTTGTATCTTTGAGTAGTGTTTCTTCCATTTCTTTTATTTTCACAGTAATCTCACTTACATCCATTTTTGCATGTTTTATAAATATGTGCATCATATTTAAGGAGCATTCAGTATTGTTTTCAACCCATTCTTCCAGCAACTCCTCCTTTGTTTCTGGATGTGTTGGCATTGTAAATATTCTCAGTGTGCGCGGAATGCGCTTCACCTTGATATATATATATATATATATATATATATAGATATATATATATAGCACAAACATCCCTCGAAGAAGAACGCGGAGGCTAAGGGGATTACAGGTCAGACAGCTCGTTTATTTCTCATTTCAGCAATGGTGGCGAATGCATTTCGGCATCTGTAGCCTTCTTCAGCGCCCAACACTGCAGCATGTCCTATACCCAAATGTTCCTTCCTGCTCAAATAAATGTTAGAGCACCTGGCGCTCCTCCCCCTAATGTGGTCGACACATCCTGTTTGAGTCCGTTTCAATGCTGGACTCCAACTCCCAGAAGGCACTGTACCGGCACGACTGGGTCGATGGCGTGGGGGAGTGAGGCAGACAGTAGGTCCCTGCTGGCTGACAGGTAGGTGGTGATAGGCTCCATGCCCCGGAATGAAAGAAAGTCAACGGCCGTAGTCCTTGGTCCCCTTTTAACCGCTACAGCCAGCGCAACACAGACAAGCTGCTGGGTCGGGGCAGTCAATGCGGACTCATCGCCTCTCCGAAGTAAAATACCTCGCTCTCCCCAACGATGATCTGTGTCCTCTGGCGGTCATCGGAGAATATCGATCCCTCGATAAAGTCTTGAAGCTGCAAGCAGCTGGGTGCCAGTTGGATCTCCGAGACTCTTAGTGTAGCGGGGCCATCCGTACTGTGTCTCTGGCAGGCACAGAAAATATAGCACAAACATCCCTCGAAGAAGAACACGGAGGCCAAGGGGATTACAGGTCAGACAGCTCGTTTATTTCTCATTTCAGCAATGGCGGCGAATGCATTTCGGCATTTGTAGCCTTCTTCAGCGCCCAACACTGCAGCATGTCCTATACCCAAATGTTCCTTCCTGCTCAAATAAATGTTCCAGCACCTGGCGCTCCTCCCCCTAATGTGGTCGACACATCCTGTTTGAGTCCGTTTCAATGCTGGACTCCAACTCCCAGAAGGCACTGTACCGGCACGACTGGGTCGATGGCGTGGGGGAGTGAGGCAGACAGTAGGTCCCTGCTGGCTGACAGGTAGGTGGTGATAGGCTCCATGCCCCGGAATGAAAGAAAGTCAACGGCCGTAGTCCTTGGTCCCCTTTTAACCGCTACAGCCAGCGCAACACAGACAAGCTGCTGGGTCGGGGCAGTCAATGCGGACTCATCGCCCCTCCGAAGTAAAATACCTCGCTCTCCCCAACGATGATCTGTGTCCTCTATAATTTAAATACCCCCTTACCCCCCAAACTACCCTTTTTATCCCAATAACTATACACCCCCAAAATTCTAAAAATTACCCTTACCACCCCAATACCCATAACTCCTAAACCGTAGAATGACCCTGGCACCCCAAAATCTAAATCCATCCTGACCCCTAAAAATACCCCTACAACCCAAACAAACCCTGAACCCTAAAATTACCCTGTGCACCCCAAAACCCAAATCCACCTTGAACCCTTAAAATACCCCTGCACCCCAAAACCACCCTAAACACTAAAATGACCATGGGCAACCCAAACCCCAAACTCACTGTGAACCCTAAAAATACCCCTACACCCAAAACCCCAAACAAACCCTGAACCCTAAAATTACCCTGGCCACCCAAAAACCCAAACCCACCCTGAACCCTGAAATTACCCTGAGCACCCCAAAACCCAACCCTACCCTGAACCCTAAACATTCCCTAACACCCCAAAACCCAGACAAACCCAGAACCCTAAAACTACCCTGGCCACTCCAAAACCCAAACAAACCCTGAACCCTAAAATTACCCTGGGCACCCCAAAACCCAAACCCACCCTAAACCCTAAAAATACCCCTGCACCCCAAAACATAAAACCACCCTAAACACTAAATTTACGTTGGGCACCCCAAAACCCAAACTCACCCTGAACCCTAAAATTACCCCGAGCACCGCAAAGCCCAAGTCCACCCTCAATCCTATAAATACCCCTACACCCCAAAACTCAAACCCACCCTGAACCCTAACATTACCCTGGGCTCCCTAAAACCCAAACGAACCCTGAACCCTAAAATTACCCTGGGCACCCCAAAAGCCAAACCCACCCTGAACCCTAAAATTAATCTTGGCACCCCAAAAACTATACCCCTGCACCCCAAAAGCCAAACCCACCCTAAACCCTATACTTTCCTTATACTTACATGTAAAATACATATGCCTTTACCATTGATGCATTTACAACGAAATTCGTTATAAAAGCATGCATGGTAAATGCATATTCATTATAATGCCATTGGCATTGCGGAGTAATGGTAGTAGCTTTGTGTTGGAATGCGGGGTAATGGTATTCGTGGTAAAATGTTCGTTGTAATGGCTGTTTATAGTAAAAACCCTGCGTCAATCCCTACGCCTGGTCTGAGCAGGTGTAAGGATTTTGACGCAGTCAAGTCGTAGAGTGACGCAGTGAAATGTTGCAAATTTCCCTACACCAGTTCTACGTGGCTTTTTTTTGTGGGCATGCCTACCCTGCATACATTATACCTGGCGCAGGTGTACTGTAATGCATTGCAACTGACGCGTTGGAGCCAATGCGTCAGTTTGTAGATATGGAGTAGTGTGGTGCACTGATTATATAAGCCTAAACATTGTCTTTGGAGCCTCATTCTCTTGGCATTTTATAAAACATAAGAATATGGGCACCAGTTGTTAATTCTTTCCTAAAGCCCATCTGATTCTGAGAAATCATCCTCATCTCCATTTCTTTCATCTGAGATTGAGGGATCATTCTCGTCCTCTGGGTTATTCTTTAGTCCTGTGTGTCCACCTCTGAGACAGTGACTCTCTCACATAGTACATGCTAACCAGGTTTGACTTGCCCCTGACTAGAAAGACCTGTTTTAGTTTTTCAAAAGGAACAGACTGTACTTGATTATATTTAGCTTAACGTTTTGTACGGCAGCCTTTCCGCCCTCCCATTTTCCACTGAGGTTCTGGAGGCATTCTGTATGTCTCCCCTCAGAGGGAAGGGGTGGCCATCTGTCAGGAGTGGCAACTACTCCTGAGTCTTAGCCAGTGGCTTTAAAGTAACTCGATCCACCCGGTGCACCGATTGCTGAACCTTAGAGTCAATCGGTCAAGAGAGACAATACATGAACTGTATATACTACAAACAATAATGTGAGAGTGAAAACAAAACAACACATCTCAAGCTGCAGTGCAGCACATAAAGATGCCAGAATGGAAGCTTGCAGGGGTGGGACTGAGATGTTAGTAAGTTACAACCTTTATACAAAAAACTAATATATATCTTGCTCATTGATGAAGCATTGACTAATTGTTTTATCGAGTCTACATCCATTTCTCTTTCTTTATTATCTGTATGGTATTTATTTTACTACGGTGTATTCTAATGTAAAAAAAAACGCTGTTGTTTCAAAGACGCATCAACATTATTGTTGTGCTTAGTCAGGGAACGACTATGGAACCAAAAGCAGCCCTGGCAAAAAAGACTCAAAACAGCCCTGCTTTCTTTGGGCCTCATTTACAATATTTTGACCCATGGCAGCGAAGCACGGCTTCTTGCTGCGCTGCTGTGTGTCAAAAGAAAAGGACAGGAATGCGCCTGGTGCAGTGTGGCTCCGCAAATTCTTCATAAACCATCACCTAAACCCAGGGAGCTATTCACTAATTTCTCACAAATGGGCCCATAACTACTATTATTCATTCATTCACAACATTTATTCTGCTCCGAGGATTTAGTGAAGACCAAAAGGAGAGCTGTGGGGCTATAGCGGAGTGCCTAAAATTAAGATTTATACATTATTTACACCTGCAGTTTAATTTTAATACCATAGTTTTTTCAAAACGAAAAATTTAAAACACCCCACTATTCATTTTCGATGGATCAGCTAGTAAAAGTTAACTAAAGGACAACAAGACCTGCTTAATTCTCCATTTTTTAAATTTTTATTTAGAGATTTAATCTCCTAGCATGATCTCTACGTTACACTTGAAAGAATAATTCAGTTACGCATTAATAATCCTGAAAGAAAAGTTAAATTAAAAAACATTTATTTATTAGCATTACAGTTTAGGAAAATAAGTCAAAGGTACATTACCCAGATCTAGAGACGCAGACATCAGCACAAAAACAAAATAGTTCCCAAATAAACACCTCTCTATCTCTCTCGATGTTCCCTTCTCATAGGACTTCGCACCCATTCAAAAGTTAAAGTTCAGAAAAATTTCAAAGTCCCTGCGCCATAAGAAAAATGCGCAGACCAACAGCATCTCGGGGTGCAAAGTAACTCTTATGTCCTAGAATGTCCGTTATTGGTCAATTTAGAATTGGATGAGCATCACCTCATCGCTTTACTGTTCAATTTATGCAGAGTCATCATTATGACTAAAAAAATAGTGGTGCTATTGTTCAAGTTTTTACTTCCTTCGAAGTGTCCTTTAACCTGTTGGCCGCTGCCGCGATTTCGCGGCAGTGCGGCCATTTTAAAAAACGGGCAGGGCTGCGTCGGCCGTTGTACGTGCGCAGCACCAGCCAGGTAGTGCTATGAACGTTCAACGGCCGACGGCAGCACTTAACGGGTTAAATTGTTATTCGGTGCCCCATTCCCACGAGTCAACTTGCTGACTTCAACAAACTTGGCATGTACTCCATGTAGCAGGCCACGCTGTCCTTGACCCATACTGCTCAGGCACAGGCAGCATGCGCTTCCAGTTGGTGCATGCGTACTTAGACCGCCTCCTCGGAGTCATAGTCAGCTTCCATTTTCTTTTGGTCACATAGGCCTCAATTTAGGAACTATTATAGAAACAAACACAAATGAACGTAAAGTTACGAAATAAAACCTTTCTGTTTACCTCCCCCTTTCTAATAATATCCCAGTTAATATTTACCTAGCTTTAAGCAACACATATGCATGAATTTACTTACCAATCATCATGATTTTTGCCACAAATAAACAGACAAAAAGCACATTCATGCAATTTTCAATTAGATTTTAACGAATGTGTACCCTTTATGACACGATATACGACAAATTAGTAAATTATGCTTCGCAATTTCATGCAAATTAATATCCCATGTGTATTTGTGTGTGTGCATTCTATTCTATGTTGGTTAATTTCAAAACCACACATTTAGTACATATTATTGTTATGGAAAGTTACTTTTACAAGGGGTATACAACATTTTTTGTTTCCACCCAGGGCTTTAAGTGGGCCGGGTCTCAAGGGGTCTGAGCACCGGCAGTTTTTTTAAGGGGACCTCGAAACGGGTCTCTATCGGGCTCTGCTTTGAGCCCTGGCACAGGTGGTCCGTTTTTTTCGCCCACTGCTGTGACAGCAGTTTGCTGTCACTGCAGTCCAGAAAAAAGCACCAGGGCACAAAACAGAGCCCAATAGAGACCCGTTTCGAGATAGCAGGCACATCGATGTGCTCTGCCCACACTGCTCTCTTCTCACTAGTGGAGAAGTTACGGCATGACGTCATGGCAGCTGAGAGTTGTAGGGGAAAGGAAATCCTTTAAAGAGTCATTTTCTTTCTTTATTTTCCTTCTCTTTCTGAAACTCAGGAGCAGCAACATTGTGGTGGGGTCACCAGGGCTTTAAGTGGAAGCTTTTTCAATATTATATGTAACAAGGCAAGCCATAGTTGCAGCATATCTGGATGCAATGACAGAAACGCAAGCTAAACACAGATTTTTAGCGTAAGATTTGTAAGCCACGCCCCTAATTACACTGGCCACGCCCCTTAGAGAGACCCCCCAGTTTTTTCATCCCACTTAAAGCCCTGTTTCCACCTTGCTCTATCATGCCCTATCTACAAGATACGGGGCATCCCTTTCCTTTACCCCTGAACTGGTGCACAATGGACTGCCATGTGCCAACACAGGCACCCTTGTGCCATGGTGCAAGGGTATCTTGGTTGTAAGGGTGATTGTTTTTGTGCAGGAAGGGGCGCCTTCCTGCACACAAAAAATCACGAGAAGTATTTTCCTCTTTCTATGTGTGCTGCTGAATGAAGTACACATCGAAAAAGGAAAAACAAGGTGAAATAAAGGTATTCCTCCTCATTGCAACCTCCCTTACCCCTGCACCTCCCTTACCCCTTCCTTGGGGAGGTGTTAGAATCGGACGCATTCTCAGGTTTACAAACTGTTATAAATCTGGGAATGCGTCAGGTTCCACGGATGTAGCATGGGAACACCCATAGAATGCCCCTTTCACGCAGAGTAATGTGTGAAAGGGAGCCATATTTACAACGCCATTAAAATCCACACAGGGTGGCTTTACATGGTCTTGTAATTATGGGCAGGCACACTGCGCCGTGGGTGCGTCTAAAAAAGCCACGCACCGGAAACGCAATTAGCTTGTAAATAAGCTGCTTAGTTTCCACGTACAACCTCTTGCTTCCATTCTTTCTGTCTCTCTTGCTCATCCCTTTTTGCGCAGTTCCCCTCCCTTTCACCCTCCTCCAGCCGCGGGTCGTGCATGTAAGAGCGGTGGGGCGATGGGGATGGGTGGGCTAAGTGTGAACATCTGAATCTTTGGAAGATGAGATTCTTCAAATCTCACAAGAACGTCGTGGCCAGGCTAACAAAATCACAGAAGGATTCTGGATCACAGGACAACATGGGACTACAATTTTATAGATCATTCGGTCTTGGACTGACCTCCATTTTCCACTCTGTTTTTTCATTCCCATTATGGGTAAACTGAAAGGATTCCCTAGCACTTCTTTTAAAATGCTCTGTTCGATCATCCTTTACATTCCTGTTTCATCTGCTCTTCTGTTTTCCATGTAAGCTTGAACTGAGGAGTTCGAGGGAAGATTGCTTTGATTTCTCTGTAATTCTTACAGGCTATGAACATCCAATCAATCCTATGTTTCTGCCTTTAAAATCCCATATCTCCTCTTTCACTGTGTGTCTTAAACCAGGAGGTAAAACTTCATTTATAAGCACTGGGAATAAATGAACTTTTGACTCTTGTGATTTTGTTTTAAATTCAGAGATTTCAAACTGCGTTTGAAGTGCCATGCCATCCGGTGTGCAATAGATGACATAGTGCATCTTACAAAGTAAATCTCTACCTAATAGATTCACAGGACATATTATAAATTAATGATCATTGTCAAGTGGGCCAATTTTTAAAGGAACATTTATTGAGACCTGTTAGAAATGGTATTTCTGGTTGGCTAAGGCTTGCGCCAAAGCCAGGCAGAAACCAGCACTCTAGTAAGGGCATAGGAGTTACACGCCAAAGATAACCCCTGCTCACCCCCTTGGTAGCTTATTCCGGAGGCCATGTGAAAGCATTTGCGCAACACACACACAGCAACAACATACTAGGCACACCACAAAAGGAATTCCACACAAGATTATATCAAAAATAGCCTTTGTATTATCATAAGACACATTAGAAAAGTAATCACACAATATAAACTGTGCCAACTGGCACTGAGCAATATTTATAGGGGATAATATACACATGACAAAGCCACTTGGATCACTGTCAGAACCATCCCTTAGTAAAGATAGTAAATGGAGAACAGATAATAAACATAGAACACAACCAGTAATTACTGGCAAACACTGTACTCAGCATCATCCTGTAACATAAACCATTTTATGCACAGTATCACATTAGGCGTGGAGTACATTATGTGCCAACTTCATAAACCTAGACCTATTAGACCCTAACCTTCTTAGCATAACTCACATTAGGAAATAATCTCACTGGCATAAACCACAGTAGAGAATAACTCAAACATAAACACAGTATGCAAAACCTGATTATCATAAAACTACCTCTAGAGGCATAAATCAGGGTGCGTAAATCATAGTACAGAAATCACATTTCCTAGCACCACATAAATCACATTAGGGTAGTGGTATTCAAACTGTGGGGTGCGCCACCCTGGGGGTCTGTGGCTGCATTCCCAGGGGGGCGCGAATGCGTCCTCAATTATTTGCTATTTGTCACACAGTGTGTCTAGCGCTTTGCTGGGGAGAACCTGGTTTCATGTTACAACAACAGAGTGCCACCCCCCTTATAAACGGAGTGACGGTGTGTGTGTCCTTCAGTGCGGCCCCCAGGCAGGAGAGGCACAACGTGCACAGTCCTAGACTTGAGTGCCACTCGGAGGCACCATCCCTCTGTGAGTGACATTGCCGCCAGCCGCTAAAGAACCCCCCTTGCAAGGCAGCTCCTAAACGAAGCTGCCTTGCTAACAACGTGCTCTATGTCGAAGTGTATGGGCCGATCTTGACGAGTGCTTGAAGAGAGCGCATTCCTGAACGCACCATACTGGTATGTGAGCTCAAAGGGCTTCAACCCCCTCCTGCCCCCCCCCGTGAGATAGCTCCTGGGCACACACACAGCCACACCCGAGTATTTCACAGGTCTTTAGAAGACCATTAACTTGTTAATGAGGCCCTTCGTAGAGCCCCTGCATCTCCACTCTGCCTACAGCTGGAAGACTCCCAGTGTTTTTGCACTGTACTCCTCGCAGAGCGGGAGAAATTAACGACTTCACAGTCTCTTTGAGGCCACGATGAAACAGCACCAAATTCTATGGCCAAAGCAATCCTCGTGGTGAACTCCTAAATTCCCCATATTACCAATATTTAAAGCACTGGTGCCTCTGTACCCAGCATGGGGATACTCAATGGCCATATAACTAAGAGGAGCACCAGTACGCTGCTTACTCTGTGTTTATGTTGAGATCGTGTGATCTAATAGTGATATGGGGATTTCGGTGTTCTCATTATAATCAAGCTAATGCATTTTCCATGCGCTGATGTATGATGCAGGTATTTTTTGATACCATAAGTGTCAATAATTGCATGATGTGCACAGTATTTCTAATGTATGTCGTTTTGGACTGTGATATATATATATATATACACACACACACACACGATATGACACATTTTTATATAATCAGATTTGTAGATACGCTTAGTACAGCAGGTGCTGTGACACCAGGTCCCAGTGGTATAAAGGGCTAAACCCCATGTCTGTTTTACTATGCGTAATATTAGATTATTATTACAATAGGGTCCAGTGGCCACTTGCTTTGGCAGAGTTGCTTTCGGCCTCTGAGTAATGATCTAAGGGTGTTTACATTGTAGCAGAGGAGACACCTTTCTGGGGGCATCAAAGAGAAGACAGTGACTAGGATGGGACAAAATGAGAGCTCATGTTTTTAACGAAGGGCAGAGGAGACATCCCACTTGGCGAGGCAGTACTGATCACAGATGAAGTAGGTGCAGCAGCACCAGGGTCCACTGGTCTAAGGGGCCCACTGTATTCAAGTTATTTCTTTTTAGAAATAAAAAGGGTATGTGAGCTCATTTACATTGTTAGCATTAGGACCACAGGCACCCTTGCTGCAAAAAGGGGGGCAACACATGGGAGCTCATGTTTTTCTGGGGGAGGAAATGTGGCCTTATTATGAGAGATGCTCAATTTGGAACAGGGGAACTAGGTTCAAGTCCCAGCTTTTGCTAAACATCCTGTGATTCTTGGTGAATCACTTAATTTTTCTAAGTCTTACAAAATCTCACCTTGGGTAATGTAATTGGGGTATATTTGTTGCTGCTCAGGGCCATGGTTACCATTACTATAGCAGGTGCAGTTGCATTGATCTGAGGAGTGTGATAGGATCACAGACACAAATTATGGGGAGCAGAGCTTTTCTTGGTTAATTCATGTTTTTGCTTAATGAATTTGCTATTTTGTAAGTCTTACATTTATTGTGGAATATATGGCATAGAAAACATCAACCAGAAATGATCTCATAAGCCCCGCCCCCTGTGCTCTACCCTGCCCCTCCCCCAATCCTTGTCATAAAGGTTTGGAGGGGGGCCCTGGCGTCAAAATGTTTTATTTGGGGGGGCTTAGAGCAAACAAGTTTGAAGACCTCTGCATTAGGGCCTAGCGCCCAACAACCATATCAGTCCCCATGGCCTGCTGTCCTACTGAAAGGGGCTCAAATGCCCTTTGTCCAAAATGTCAGGGCGTGCTGCCAATGCAGCAGAGTCCATGTGCTCAATTGCGCAGACCTACATGTTGCAGCTGGCACTAAGTGCTGCGCAGCTGTGAAAGAACAGGGGCAGAGGAGTGCATCTCACTCCTCTCTCTCAAAACCTGCCCCCAAAGAACTGTGGCCTAAACATTGCCGCTGACGCTAATTGCCTTGCAGCTGTGGACATCACATAAAGGCCTGGCACTCATGGTGCCTTCTGAACAAATGCGCAAAGGCGTTGCAGCAGCCCGCGCTGGTGCTGTGCAGCTGAGGACAAAACAATGTAAAGGGCCCTGGCACATCTGTGCCTCTTCTGTCCCCCTCAGGGACGTCTTTCAATTATGCCAAACTCGCTGTAGCTGCCTGCGCTGGTGTGGTGCAGCTGTGGCACTCAAATGTGGGCATTGGCACCTCTCTGCCCGTGGGGTCCCAACTGGGACTCTGTATCAAAGGAATGTGGGCCAAACTTTGCAGCTGCCCAATGGCAAGCGGGGCAGCTGAAGATCATGTAAAGGGGGCCCCGGCACCTCTGTGCCCTCGGGGCCTCTCGGGGGCGCCGTAGACAAATGTGGCCCCAATGCTGGAGCGGCCCTCTACCAGGCGGGGCCGCTCATGAAATGGGCACCGAAATTGTGCCCGACGTCGTCTCCCTCCCAGCCATCTCAACTCACTGGCTCGGAGGATCTCTTCCCGCTGGACTCTCCTCTGAGGCGGGCTCTCCTGGCTTTACCTGGGCCCCCTCCTGGGACCCAAATTTTGCGATTCCTTAAATGCAATGTATGAAGTAAAAAAAAATGCATAATGTCCTTAAGGGATCGCAAATTACCACCAACTTCTAGTTGGTGGTAAGTTGCGAATTCCTTGAAAAATGCAAATTTTTGCATTTTTCAAAGTGCTATGTGACGCATATACATGCCCTTAGCGCATGTATGTGCGCCACATATGCACCCATGCATATTTCAGGGGTGCAACAGGGTGTCCTTTGGACACCCCTGCACCCTTGAAATTATTCTCAATTTGCGATTAGCAAATTGCGAATCGCAAATTAAGAATAACTTCCCATCCATTCCTATGGGCCTCCTGGCCCATAGAAATGAATGGGAAAGTATTCCTTAATTGCAATTCGCAATTTGCTCATCGCAATTAAGGAATTTTAAGAAATTGCAAAAAAAATGCGATTTTGTACGTACATACCTATTTGCGATTTTCAAATAGCGACTTCTTAAAAATCGCTATTTGAGAATCCCAAATGGGTATCTTGATACATATGGCCCTTGATATATTGTGAAATGGTATTTAGGAATCTTAAATCGTGAAAGTCGCATTTGGGAACAGCTTGGTGACATCACCGTGGGAGAGTACCTTAACACAAGCTCATTTCAGGGCCCCGTAACAAAGAGGAAGGGAAGATGTTCAGAGAAGAATCAGAAAAAGATTTAGGTGGCAGAAAAGGGACACTAAAAAAACATAGAGCAAAGGAGCATGAGGTGCTGCCGAATAATGTTTGGCTCACAATCATGTTTTTTTGAAAAAGCTATTTTAATATTCCAGAGTGACAAAGAAATACGATACGGAAGGACATCCTTGATATAGTACATTCTGTAGGAATAACCCAGCACACCATTTCCAAAATTAGGAAAAGATATGATCTGCGTTCAAGGACAAAAGAGAAGGCAGGCAATCGTCTTGCAAAGGCACTTGGAACAGGTAGGGGACTCTCAAAATAAGCAGCACCAACTCCTTTAGAAAAGTTCATAGATTCTATTCTGCAACCAGAGAGTATTGTTGGGCTCACCAACATCGATACATCCAACTATATCTAAAGGTAAGGTTTTTTTCTTAATACAAAGTAGTATCATGATTTACTAAATGAATAACTTAATTCGTTGTATATCTTTGTTAAGAACAATGCATTACATTGCAATGCTTATTTTTAACTTGCTGATGAATTATGGGAGGTGTAGTACGTACATTTGAGTTTAGTCTACACTCAAAATTCTTGATAATATTTACATTTTGCTTAAAAACATCAGCAATTTTAAAATTGCAATGTGTATGCAGTAAAAGCAGAAACTTGTTTTTAAATTGGTTAGCTTGTAAAAACAAAATTAACATTCAACATAGTGATATACATATCTATGCATCACAGATACACCATCACAGAGAGAGCAGGAGACTGAGCAAGAGTCCTCTCAAGATTAGTCCCTCTGACCTGGAGGAAGACACTGATTTACCAGCCACAGCAAGTGAACCTGTTCCAACTCGAAGCAGACCTGCAGTTTCTCTAATGACAGATTTTCTGGATGTCTATGAGTAGCCTACAACTGACCACAACCAGGGTTGAGGGACTGTCAGAGGACTGCCTGGTACTGTGACCTGCTGTCCACTCTGCCAGACTACTGCTGTACTTTCGCCAACTAAGTCCCAATGTAGAAATCTTCATTGCGGTTTCAACCCAAGGCCATGAGACAACGATGCTCTCTCTTCTGACACCTCATGCAGCCTTGCCTGGCTGAACTTTACCTTTCCAAACATTTTTCTTCAAGAATTTATCTAAGTCCAAAGGTAAGCTCTGACTGGGCCCAATCCACTTTTTGGGTCCAAACCGCGCTCCATTACGGTTAGCCTTAACTTTCAACTTTGCCCTGGTCTCACACGGCTGAATGTCTGTGGTTGGGGCTTTGATCTTTTAGGCACAAGATTTTACTTAAGGGGGAGGAGCCAAGATGGCGATCGGAACAGTCGCATAAACGCCTCGCTCCGAGATCCCTTCCTCCCCGCCACCTATCCTGTCTTTCATCCTGTTCGGGGTGTTCCGAATTCGGTTACCAAGGAAGAGCCTTCACTTACCGTCTGGTTCCGGGGCTCCGGCGTGCAGTGGTTTCTGCGTTCTGCCCGTGTCGTCTTGCTGGCCTTTCCGGCCTTGACGCCGGGACCTCGAGTGCAGTGTCTGCCCGGAGGTGTTCGGAGGGCCGGCGGTCCGGAACCGGTGGAGAGACCCGATGGTGGGAGCCTGAGAGCCGCGAGCCGGAAGCGCCGGAGCAGACCCACCCCCGATGGTGGGCCGCCCCGCATGCCCGTTTGCCTGCCGGACCGAAGAAGATAAGCCGCGCTGTCCGGCACCCCACGGGTGAGAAGCCCACTCCTGTTGATTGTCCCGCCTGGGATCAGGTGCAGAGCTCTCCCGAGTGTTGTGGGGAGCACGCCCGTTCTTCTGGTGACTCTCCTTTCTCCGCCAAGCGCCATCCGCCGCGGATCGGCTGTGTGTCCTGG
The DNA here is from genome assembly GCF_964261635.1 of Lissotriton helveticus. Lineage (NCBI taxonomy): Eukaryota > Metazoa > Chordata > Amphibia > Caudata > Salamandridae > Lissotriton > Lissotriton helveticus. Next base: position 1,689,363,657 of record NC_136059.1, read on the forward strand.
GGCCTCCGGCACTCCGGGTGGACTTGGAGGCGGATGCGACAATGGCGGCGGGTGTTGTGCTCAAGATGGCGGATGGCCCCTCAGAGTGTCTTCCTCCCGGAGACGGGGACGTTGCTGCATTTGCTCTCCCCGGACCTCGTTTGAATTGGGCGGCCCCTACACGGAGTGCTGTCTTGCTTGCCCTGGCTACTCTGCGGATCGACCTGTCCTTGAAATGCCTGGACTTGGAGTTACGGATCGCCGCCATGGTTGCTCCGCCATTTTGTGTCGCGGTGTCGTCTCCCAGAGTTGGTATTGTTGAGACTCCTCCAGCTGCTGTGCTGGGATCTCCGGCTGAGTGTTCGATTCTACGGGATCGAGTGGACCCGGTGCCGATGCTGCAGTCTTTCCTACATCCTGATTTCTCTGCTTCGTGCTGGACAGCCCAGATTTCGTGCTTGGCCACGTGGATCTTTGGTGTACTTTTGCATTCTGACTGCTGCCGAATTTTCCTGGTTGCTTCTTGTTGGCCGGGACGGTGTTCCGTGCAGATCCCACTTGCCTTCCCTGACTGGTATGGACCCACTGTGTCATGCTGTTCCTTGGCCGTGCCGGGGTCTGGCAGCTCTGCTCTTCATAAAAGTGGACAGGGGTGATCGTGCCTGGGGGCTTGCGGGTCTTTCGTTTTGTTACATGGCGTCTCCGGGCCTCATTGTTTGGACAGTTCCTGTTTCCATCCTCTGTGTAGGCTTTTCTCAGTCTCCTCTCTGACCTCGATTAGTGATCCGTTGTTGCGGGTGGGGAGGTGTTCTGTATTTCGATCGCCGGCTCCTCTCTTCTTTCTCTCCTCTTTTTCCTCTCTGTCTCTCCCTTTCTCCTTTTTCTTTCTCCGTTATTATTCCCTTTCTCTTTCTTCTATATTTCGGGTGACTCTGGGCGACAGGCACGCTGTTTAGTGGGGTAGGCCATAGCCATTACAGTGATGTAGGGTGGGGGGGGTATTTGTTATTTTAGTTTGTTTTATTCTATGGTCCCTTTTTGCTTTCTTTCTAGGGGGTGGGCTGTGTCCCTTTGTTTTTTCTCCTTCGTTTCGTAAGTGTCTGCACTTTCTCCTGTTTCGGGGCGGGAGGGCTAGCTATGTGGCGTCCCATTCAATCGCTTGCTATGATTTGTCTTTTATATTTGAACCCTTTGAGGGGCATAGGATGTCTTTGGGCCTCGCCCTACTGTGGTTATCTGACTGCGTGGGGGGCTGTATCCCTCCCGTCCCCCCCCTCTTTTTCTGTATATGTTGCATGACGCCCTGGTAGATATGGCTGCTGCCTCCTCTATAAATCATAAAATGAAACCTTTCTTATCCTGGCGCTTACTGTGTAGCGATTTTATTCCACGTCTATCCTGTATTTATTTTACCGTACACATTGATGTTGCTTCTCTTTGACTCTCCTGATTTTGCGGCCGGCCCCTGTGGTTGTAGGCCTGCGCTTGTACTGATACGTGTCTCTCAATAAAGGTTTTAAAAAAAAAAAAAAAAAAAAAGATTTTACTTAAAACTTTAATAATTCATAGAACCTGTTCTACTGATTGGATTTTTGATGTTGTGGTTTTAAATAGTTTAATAAAATTTACTCTAACTTTCTAAATTGGTTTGGGATTTTTCTTGTTTTGTGTTTTCACTTTATTGCTGTTTGTGTGCTGCATAAATACTTCACACATTGCTTTTTTTTAAAAAAAATTTTTTTTATTGAGAGTCAAAAATACATCACTTGAGTAAAATACATTATTAGATTAAACCGGACATAGAAAACAACAGTCAATCAACAGATTAATTAAATAAATACTTAGGTCCAATACATGAAAAAAGTGCATAAACCATCAATATTCAGTTATAAAAAGCCTATTTCCAATAAATATTCAAAGACTATACAAAATAGCAATTCATACAGTTATTGCATTAATCTGCCTCCAATTAGTGATCGGGGCCCAAAACCTTCTTCCAAAGTCCCGTATTTTCACCCCCTTTCGCTCATATAGACAGGTCTCGATATTATGTATTCCAAGGAACCTAGATAGCCACATTTGGAAGGACGGTGCAGCAGTATCCTTCCACCCCGCTGATATCAGAATCCTAAGCACAGCCACAGACATAAAGACCAGAGCTTCTTCTTCCTTGCCCAAATTTAGATTAGAGTCAGTGCCCAAGATCATCAGGGTAGGGGATAGATCGATCTTGTGACCTAGCAGCCCCTCCCAAAATTTTCCGATCTCATTCTTCACTGGGGTCAGGAGTCTGCAGTTAAAAAACATATGCAGTGAGTCTGCTTGTGCCCCCCCACATCTTGGGCAAGTATCATCTGCTCTTACCCCCCATGCAAATAATTTAGCTGGGGTATAGTATAAGTTAAACACCGTTTTATAATGCTGGGCTCTTAAATTTGTGGCTCTAAATATCCTTTTGTTCAACGCCAGAGCCAGGTCAACGTCTACATTTGGGTTCCCAAGTTTATTGGACCATGCTACCTCTGTCTTGTCAACATCATCTAGAATCTGTAAAATGAGAATGTTATATATAGACTTAATTTTTTTACACCCATTAGTCAATGCGTCAAGGAGGGGACTGTTACCTGGAAGTGGCGGATTTGGTTTGATAGCCTTCAGGGAACTAGCCAGTTGGGTATATATAAACCAATGATTGTCTGGGATTCCAAAGCCCTTTTGTAAGGCCTCTAAGCTTATAATCCCATCCCCATCCATTAATTCCCGTAGAGTCTTAATACCCATCCCCCTCCAAATTTTCAGGGTCCTCTCTATCCCTAGTCTTGAAAAAAGACAAAAATTGCAAATATGGATATATGGATTCATTTTGGGAATATTGCACAGGTTTCTACTAGACTTCCATACCCTCCAGACACTATCAATGATCTTGTGTCTTGCTTTTTTATAAAATCTTTGATCTACCTCACATAACATTATGCCCAGCGCCTTTCTTCCTAACAATAACTCATAAATAGAGGGGGGTTGATAAGCTTCAGGGCTTACATTATTGTTAGGGGCAACTGACTGGAAGAGTACCGTCATTTGGGTTAAGAGACAAGTCCAATGGTATAGCCTTAGGTTAGGAAGTGCTAATCCCCCCCTTTCCCTTGGGAGAGAAAGGAGGTTTGTAGACCGCCTAACCTTACCATATTGCCAGATAAATTTAATAAAGACAGATTCCATATTCAGCATTATTTTTTCCTCAACAAATAGTGGTATGGCCCGGAAGAGATATAATATCTTGGGGAACATTGACATCTTGACCGCATTTATCCTTCCAATCAGTGAGAGATGCAGACCATCCCATCTTCTCAGATCGGTCTCTATTGTTTTAATGAGTTGTACATAATTTCCTTCCACTATTTTCTCTACTGCAGCATTAATTGTTACCCCTAAGTAGACTGCAGCATCCACATATCTGGAATCTGTCTTTACCATATTCTTTGTGCATATAATCTGGGTCTTTGCTTCATTCAGTAAGTATCCTGAATTAGCACCAAATTGTTTTGTCAGATCAACCAAAATTGCCATTGCATGCTGAGGGTCGGAGGAAAATACAGCCAGATCATCTGCATAAGCTAATATTTTGTTTTCAAAACCATTGATTATCACTGGCTTTAGCCTAGGGCACCCCAATATAGCCTGAATAAGAGGATCAATATATAGGGAAAAAAGAATTGGGGAGCACGGGCATCCTTGGCGTGTTCCCCTTTTAATAGAGAATATATTAGATTTTTCACCCATGACCGTGACTCTAGCTACAGGATCTTGATACATTGCTTTCAATGCCCCAATAGTTTTCTCCCCAAAGCCTCTTCCTAGCAGAATGTCCCAGAGATAGCTCCAGACCACACGGTCGAAAGCCTTCTCCGCGTCGAGCAGGATCATGGCGACCTCGCCCCCCGTGGCAGCATGGGCGTCGAATATAACTATTGATCTGCTTGTATGGTCCGTCGTGCCACGTCCGGGAACAAACCCATGCTGCCAAGGGGAGACAAGGCCGCCAATAATCCTGCCCAATCTTGAGGCCCATATCTTGGAGTATAACTTAGTATCAGAATTAATCAGAGAAATCAGTCTATAGGACCCCGGATTCTCACTAGGTTTCCCTTTTTTATGAAAGATGATAATGTTTGTCTCTTTCCACGAATCCGGGGTCTGTCCCGTATATACTATCCCATTAAAGAGGTCTACCAACAAACCTACGATTTCTGATTCGATACATTTATAAACCTCCAGGGGGAAGCCGTCCGGACCGGCGGCCTTCCCTGGGGCTAACTCCTAAAGGGCAGCTTTAACTTCCAATTCCGTAATGTCCCTGTCTAATTCTTCTTGGAGAGAAGCATTAAGGCATGGGCCTGAATCCTCTAAGTTTGTCTGTTGTTCTCCATTCCTAATTTCCTCATCGTATAGATATTGATAAAAATCTCTAAAAACATGCAAGATATCTTTGGTTTCTGTATATTCTCTGCCCCTTTCTACTATCTTCTTAATAGTGTTTTTAGACCGTTCTTGCCGAAGTCGGAGGGCCAGGGCTCTACCAGCATGTTCACCGGTTTCATATCGATTAGTTATTGAGGCCTGGTATTCCCCCATCGCCTTCTGAGTAGTCATTTTCTGAAGATCTGCCTTAATGGTCATTAGTGCTTTATGACTATTACTACCATCCCCGCCCAAAGCAATAACCTTAACATGCTCTTCTTCTATAGTTGTAAGTCTCTCTAATAGTTTCAGTTCAACCTTCCTGTCTTCGTTCCTTAGTTTTGTCGAATAACTAATAGTTTCTCCTCTCAGAGCACATTTAAAGGAATCCCATACTATGTTACGGGAGGAGCTATATCTATTAGCAGAGAAAAAGTCATCGGACCAGATCTTGATGTGGGCAATAAATCTGACATCCTCCAGTAGTTTCCTCTCAAAAGACCATTTGGGTCTAGCTCTTCTGCTATAACTCCTCTGATAAGTAATTACTAAGGGATTGTGGTCCGAAAGCACCCTTGGTAGTTTAGATATAGCTACTCTATTAATCTCTGAAGAGGAAATAAACAAATAATCCAACTTAAAATACTTCTGAGCTGGGTTTGAGAAGTATGTAAAGCCAGAATTAAGGGGCTCCTTAGTCCCCCAAATATCCACTAAGTCTATTGATTCCATCAAAGCTTTAATTGCCCTATAAACCCGTGGCTTCCGACCGATATAGTTTACATTCCCCCCCCCCCCAGCTGGCTGAGATATTCAAGTCTCCACAAACTATTACAGGTGCCAACCAGCCCACCAATTCGATCTCGAGAAAATCAAAGATCTCTGGGTCATCGCCATTCGAACCATAGATTACGCAGATGGAAAAGCCCATTTCAAGCTCTGCAATCTCCCATCTACCGCAATTATCTGCTCTCATCCTTTTAACCCCTCCCAGAGACTTCCTTACCAGAATGGCAACCCCTCTAATCATTGAAGTTTGTAGTGAGCAGGCGACCAGGTCAAACCCATTCACTAACAGGAGGTTCCTCTTTGCCCATGGGAGGTGTGTCTCTTGGAGGCATAACACATCAATTTTATTAAACTTAACAAAGTAGGCCAGTCTTTGTCTCGTCCTCCAATCATTTAATCCCCCCGTGTTCACTGTACATATTTTAATGTCTGACATCCTTGCTTTTTGTTTGACATACCATCCTGTTCTGCCATTTAATCCTGTTATTCATTCTCAACTGCTCCCTGTGTCCGAATATACTCAAAACCAAAATGACGCACTTTGAACTCTCTTTTTCATTTTTCATCTTTCCACCCCCCTACACCCCCCCCACACTCCCTTCCCTCCACCCAACCTCCCTACTCGCCCACCCACACTGTGAGGCGCACAACTCTAGTTTGTGCATGTGATGGACGTGCAGTTGCGATGAGGATATCAAACACCTTAACTCAATTGCTAAACAACCCAAGAAAACCAGAAAACGGATAATGAGAACAAAAATTAAACAACAACATCTAAGCATTAGCGCACGTAAAGACTCTGTCCGTTAAGCCAAAGGAGAACAGATACTATATATGTCTATTTATCAAGGCTGTCCAGATACTCCTTGGCCTTAATTTCAGATAAGAAGTATATTGTTTTCCCTTCATTAATGATTTTTAGCTGGGCTGGGTTTATTAGGTATGCTTGGAGTTTCTTATCTTGAAAGGGCTTTATCAGCCCCCTTAAGCGCCAGCGTCTTTCTACTGTCACATGACAGAAGTCCGGGCGAACAAAAAAGGATACCCCATCACAGTTCTTCTTGGCATCGGGTCTAGCCCTTTCCGCGATTGCTTGGCGAAGTATAAAATTGCCCAGAAATATCAACACCGCCCTAGGTTTGTCCCCCTCTTTAGCATTTCTTCTTAGTCTAAAAGGAGTGCGATGCACTCTTTGTATCTCCTTTGACCAGTCCCAGCCGGACAGTTCGGGGAAAGCCTGCTGTAAGAGTTTGATAGTGTAGGCTCGGATATCTGTCCCTTCTGTTCCCTCTGGAATACCTAGGACTCTCAGGTTATTTCTCCGAAGTCTATTCTCCATCTCCTCCAGCTTCCACTGCATATCTATCACTTGGGAGCTCTGAGCGTCTACCTTGGATGTGGCCGCTGCCATCTCAGTCTCTGCTGCCACCACCCTCTCTAGTAGATTTGTCACTCTGTCCCCGGTGGTAGCACATGCCTTTGAAAGTTTCCGTACGACTCCCTGCGTTTTCCTCATTGCAGCCTGTGATTTCCGGCTGTCTTGGCGTGTTTCTTCACGATGTGCCAATATCTCCTGATGTATAGTCTTAAGTAGTGACATTTGCGCCTGTTCTATTAAGGAGCTACCTAATAGGGGCTGAGCTGACGAATGATCCCAACTTAGTTCCTGTTGCTCCATCTCTTGACCCCAAACAGCTTTCTTTGCCTTCATGGTGGTGGCCGGCGCATTATCCTCCAAGTCAGTGTCAGTCTCAATACAAGAACTGTGCTCCTCGTCTTCTTCGGACCACTCACCCCCATCGGAGACAGAAAAGAAGGCTTCGCTTGGGTCATTTTCTTTATCGCCTCCAATCCCTCCTGTTGCCCCATTTGATATTAATTCTTCTTTGGCTACAGGGGGATTTAAAGAGACAGTTACCTCCCCTTCAGCATTAATAATATCCTCCCTTGTATTTTTGGCCTGAGGGTGCAGGGTATATATTTGCTGCTCAAGAATATCAGTAACCACCAAGTTTTCATTTCCTAGTGGTAGACGTGCTGGATTTGCCGCCTCTACCTCTGCCTCTGAGTCTGCCCAAATAATTTCTTCTGGAATTTGGAGCGGGGGGGATACAGTGGGCAGCCAACTCTTGAGCTACAACTGGAGCATTGCTCTCTCCCATGTCTTTAACCCCCTTCTCCTTACCCGCTTTCACCAACAATTCCAAAACTGACGCCGTCGCCTGCCGGGTCTTAGGTGCCCCTTGTTGCCTTTTTTTTGTTGCTCAGGCAGAGGATTTTCGTCACCGCAAGTAGCGTCCTGGGCTGCATTCCCTGCTTCCTCCTTCTGCATTTTTTTTCTACTGCTGGCGTATTTTGTGCCCTGATTCACTTTCGGTGCCATTCTATGCTGGGCTCCTTGCAGGTGATCCCTCTCTTGCAGACCTGGACAGCTACGAGCGCCGTTAACCGCTCCGTGCCGCTTCTCCACACACCTGCGGTTACACTCTGAACTCCGCGTTCGGCTCCGCAGTTGACTCCGCCCTCTTCCAGAAGCGTAGCGGGCTAGCGTGAGAGACTGCAATACCTGCCGGACCGCCCTCAGCAGCAGCCTCGATACTCCGGGTGAGTGTTACCAAACATCCTTCCAAGTCAGTCTGTTCGCTATTTTGAACGCACAAAGGGAAAAAAACGGTATTGTCCGTGCGCTAGCTTGAGTCCGGGTTCTGGGCTACATAGCAGACCGTGTCCTCATCGCTGCTCTGCACCGGCCACTCAAGCGGACGCCATCTTGCCCTCTTGAAACAAAACAATACTTCACACATTGCATCTAAGTTAAACCTTGATGCTTTTGTGCCAAGCTACCCAGGGTTGAGCAAAGGTTAATTGAGTAGCTTTTTGTGGTTAACCTTGCAAGGGGCTGTGTCTGTTGCTTGACCAAGGCTCACATCCCAGTCAAACAACAACTCAATTTCTTACAAATATTGTTTTCTCTCCTTGTTGGTTCACTCAATTGTACTGTAGTTACAGTGAGTAGTAACTGTGCCACTAATAGGAATAGCCGGATCAGCAGTAGGTGCAATAACACGAGCGGTAACAGTCCCACTAAGACCTGCTTCGGCCTCAGGTGCATTAAGCACCCCAGGGTATGCATCCTGATGCTCAGTTCTCCTGTCCCAATATCTTGTCTGGCGGTTTTTGGAACATCATTTTATGGAGGAGGTCAACAAGATCCCCAGCAACTAACTGATGTGCAAGAAGTAACTGTTGAAAAATGTAGCTATAATATGTAAACCCAGGGAAGGCAGCATGCACATCTGTGAAGCAGCCCCCTGGCATCATAGATGCATGAACATTGGTGATAGAGCAGTAGCAGCCCGTGGAGGGAGTTCCATGGGGCAGTCAGGAGGGGGGGGGGGAGAGTGGGGGGTAGTAAACACCGGAATATGGATGAACGGAGGTAAGTAAACATTTAAATAAATAAAACGAATTTTGTTGCATGTGCTGCATCGCAAAATGCAATGTAGCTCGCGCAACGAAATTCGTTTTATTTATTTAAATGTTTACTTACCTCCGTTCATCCATATTCCGGTCTTTACTACCCCCACCCTGCCCTTCCCCCGCCCCACCTCACTGCCCCACGGAACTCCCTCCACGGGCCACTAACTGTGATAGAGGTGTCTATTGCAGAAATGAGCTTCCGTTTGTTGGGGCTGCTGAAGAGCTACATATGTTGAATAGTTGGCACCTAATTCCTGATTAGAGTGGGCAAAGGGATGTAATTCCCTGCCACTCGTTTCCTTTCTGCCACATCTTCCACCTTGCAGTAGCAGGTGTGTTGCATATGATTTAAGTTTGGTGCAATTGTTTATATTTATTTCGTGTAGCTAAAAATAATGTTGTGTTCTCAACATAATATGTATATATGTAAGAAAACGTTTTATGCATTTAAAAATATTTTTTTTTATTTTTTTTATTTTTTACTGTGTTGTGTTAATGTTATTCCTTGCCTCTGGTACTTTTTAAGAGACAACCAGCCCAGTGCCGGACTTGAAGAAGTGCATGACTTGGCTTTGGATTTGAGCCTGTTTTTATCTTTAGGCGTAACTTTTATTAGCGTTAATAGTCCTACTCTTTTGTGGGCGTGTTTTAATATTCACAGGTCTCTCAAATCGTTGAATTTCCCTTAACCGCACATATTTAATAGTAGATAGTCCCCATTTTCTAACCACTTCCCCTTGCCCCTCCCACATATATTACTAAAACATATATTTCATCCTGAAGAGATCTACAATCATAACTAATAGGGCAGGCATATGTGGAAATCTCCAACCAGAGATTTATGAATAGCATTTGTGAGTACATAAGTAAGTACTACTGGAGTATTAATTTACACACTCAAAAAACGCGTTCATGAACAGCCTCCTATGTTTTTGCCGTCTACATTTTGGTGTTCGATTTTTTTTTACTATTTACTATATTTTTAAGCACTGTATTCCGTTGCCAAGTTTGTTCTTACCATAATAAGAGCTGAAAGTCGATATTTTAGCCTGTGGTATTTTAACCACAGTATTTTTGTATTCGCTATTTCAACATATCGCCGAAAAGCGCTGGAAGGGCGAGATTTTGATCGATACCTTATCACTATTGATCTAAACCCCGATCTGGTCGACTGAACCTTTGTTGCCTGTCATTGAGGGAAGAAAGTGCATCTCTTACCAAGTTAGTTCACCCAATAAAGGACTCCGCTCCAAAAGATCACAAACAACTTCTAGCTTTCAAAAGTTTATTGTAAGGTTAGGATAAGCTGCAAATACAGGCATCTCAGAATGAGATTCACGAGATACACAGGTCCAACTACATACATGTGCTCTCTGAAAGCCCTCAGACGAGCAACGGAAATTACCAGCACAAGTTCTAAGAATAATAAAGCTATCAGCATTGACGCATATTGAGATCTCTCCTTCATTTAAGTTGGAGGAAAAACACACAGGTTAGGCTGTCCCTACCCTGCTCTAGATGGTATCCCTACTTAACCAAGTCTCAACCTAACAAAAGGTGTCAGCAGTGAATGACCCCCAAGGGAAGTCACTCACTCTTAGTCTCTTGGTGAAAACCTATAGTTCTCCAGTCATGACCCCTCTCTGCCTACCCATCCGCTCTCTAAAGGGTCCTCAGGCATCTGCTCTAACTCCACCCAGGGGTGCTGTCCCTAATACAAAACAGTCAACAACATTTGAGACGCCCCTCGTGAGACGCCCCTCACGTGGTGTAGCTTCTGGCTTTTTCCATGCTGCTTTGTATTGGGCCTCATACGTTGGAGTTGACCTTGCTTCTCAGACTCTTCTCCGGCCCGCTGATACCCCTTAAAACATTCCGGAACCCTCCTCCATGTCTGGGCCGTCTTCTGAACAGACCTCTATTCATATTATTTATAATTGGATCCCCCCTTTTCTCTTGCAGACAGACATCTGCAGCCAAGATCCCAACTCTAATAGACTTCCAAAAAGTTTCGCAACATTTCTCGGCCCAGACCAGTACGTATAAATCAATGTTAAAACATTTCAGGCCTACAGCATTTCTCATAATAATTATAGCATTCAACTTCTTCATTAATTAAAGCATGTTAATACTCTTATTCTATTATTCAGTAAACACATCTATAAATCATGGCCCATTAATGCAATGACCAAAACATTAGTGCAATCCATGTCGTGAAAAGAAACACCTTCCCCTTCCCTTCCAGCTCTGGCCCTGAGGCCTACCACATTCTGCGTTTAACCACATGCCATCTTACATTTTAGCAGCTACACGACATGGATTCAGGAATAATCACATCTAATAAAATCATATAGTGTCACACATTTCTGTATTAGTTCCACTTCTACTTAAATCTCTACATTAGCTATACATTCAGAATATAATTTCAGATACTACTAGCACTCATGGCATTTCTCCTCATGATTTGTGCTTACTACGGGTAAGTGTGATGCACTCATACATTTAGGTCAGTTTGCGCTCTCTCAGTTCCCCCCTTTGATGACCTCTCGGGGTCATCACTAACATTTAAACTGCAGTTATTGCTAGCATAACTTGTCTCTGCGTTTCCAGAGCCCTCAGACTCCTGTACTGATTATCTTGTATGGCAGCCAATCTCTGCAGCTGCTCTCTTTGGGCCCTTTCCGACCTTTTTGCTCTGTACCATTTGAATACCCTCACCAATCCCCACAATATGATCCCACAGATCAATATTATGATGATAGGTTTTAGTATATACCACACAAAGCCTTTGCCTAGGGTGGAGATCCACCCTCCAACTTCACTCATTCCGTGGCCCACCTTTTCCCAGACATTTTCTCTACTCAAGTCTTCGATCTCCTTATGAATATCAGTTATGTTCCTAATAACTTTCTCAAGGGGCTTTGAATTGTCTGGAATGTAAGTACAACATTCCTGGACCTTCAAAGCCTTACAGACTCCGCCCTCTTTTGCTAGTAGGACGTCTAACGCAAGACGGTTCTGAAGAACCATAGCCCTTATCGATTGCATCTCTCCTTCTACCAGCATTAAGGACTGAGCAGTGCTGGCAGACAACCTGTCGACGACTGTTGCCAGTCGTCTAATTTTAACATCATTAAGGATTAGTCCCAAAAGAGGGAACACAGCTCCAAAGACATCTCCAACCATTTCTGCATCTCCTATATCTCTCCTTCCCCTCGATGATGTCTTGCCCTCGATGATCTCTAAGTCTTGTGCATGATATATTTTGGGGAAGACAATTGCTAGGTAACATGATCCATACCAGTTGTCAGGTAGTCTCACGTAGGCATTTCTTCCACATACAAAATACACATTTGGAATCACTTGCATTCCCTTCAGGAAATCTTTAGTATAGTACTCTATATTGAAAGCATGTTCACAACTGACTTCTCCCACGTATACATTTTCGTAATACGTTTTGGCTCGGTGTAGACATAGCTTTCCTCTCTGCGTCTTATCTAAAGCTATTGGACCACTACTACCCTTTCTCTTGTGTGCCTTCTCTTCCTCGGTCCAATCTGTTTTCCATTGTCCTGATTTTTTCAAAATCTTTTGTCTCCTGTAACGATCATCCACCTGCCCTATGAACTTCTTCTCGACTTCTGACACTTTGCATGTCAGGTTATTTCTACGGGCATGTGAAGTATCTAAGGTAATCCAAGGAATGAAGAACTTGGCCAATCTGTCTTCACTTTTCCAGTAGTCCCATTTGTTCATCTGCTTATAATTTGGGACTTCTGGCAACACTGAATCATAATTGGAGAAATAGTATTCAAAACTATCTCTCCCATAAAATATACTAAGCAATAAGCTACATGTAATGCCATATGTCAGCGGGAGGTGATGATATCTAATGCCTTCATCTACAGACGCCGGCAACTGCATGCAGACGTAACAGTCCTTAACCTCCATGGCATCCACGTATTCATATAAGAGTTTAGCATAAGCATTTGACCTAAAGTCTCCTTGGGACTCATCTACGTGTAACCTGCGGGCTTCTGCAGCTAATAACGCTTTCTCTTGAGTGTTTTCCCTTTTCTCACCAGCAACAGTGGGTGTAAGCGTTTCTACAGATTTCACATCAGATACCTTCGCCTCTTCCTCATGTCCCTTTACATAAGAAATTGTTACCATTAAAGCTATTAATATTATCACTCCTACTATTAGTGTACCTATTATACATTTAGCTCTGCGGTTCTGGGTGCCGGCTTCCATTTCGTCAGACAATATGGCTCTCTCTTATCTTGGCACAAAGTTCTTTTCTTCTCGTTCCTTTACAGTCTCTTTTTACTCCTTTTGTCTTTAGAATCCACACAACTGGAAGCTGACAACCTTCTTCGCAAAGGTCCTTTAATAGTTCAATACAGACAACCCTAGCCCTTCTCCATCAACTCAAGGGAAGGTCCCTATTATTCTCTGCTTCCTGGGCGCTAAGTAATCTTCTTTTTTCTGCTCGCTTTATTTACAAAGTCCTTTAAGCATCTACTATCAGGTTTGTGCCTGCAGCTTCGATAGCAAAGTTCAGTATTTCCAAACGAAGATTGTGCTCTTCATGGGCTGTTATCGTTGTACCAAAGTCGGGGAATTGCAATTCTGAGAGAAACATGTGTTTTAACTTGCTGAGGCGGGGAGGTCTGGGGAGCATGAATGTTAGTGACCCTTCTTGTTCGACTCCGGGTACCAACAGTCGTATTTCCACGGTGACGATGGGCTCAGAACTGGACACCACCACCGCTCGGATCCTCCCTGTCTCCTGTTTCAAAGACATTTGTCGCCAGATATGTCCACTCAGGGGTGGAGTATCTTCTGCTAGGCACACGCACTCTTCTTGACCTCCTTCGGTCCGGTGCTTCAGCGCCCTGAGCACCTTCTTCCGGGTCTGAGTCTTCTGATATCGGAGGAAGGGTTATCTCTGGAGTTGACCTCAGGCTAGAGCTCCTTCTTTGCGGCCAATTAGCTTCTCCACGTGCCCTTCTACTCCTTCTCCTTCTTGTCTGTTCTCGCTCTCTGTCAGACTTGTCAGTGTCTGACTCGTACTCCCAGCTACTTTCTCCTTCTGTAGCGTCGTCTGTTTCGCTGTTGTACTGACCGTCCTCAGCTTGGTCAGACTCGTTCCCTGCTTCCGCTGGCACCTCTACAGCTTGGCTAGCCCCCTCTATGGCTTCTCGGTCCTCTGCTGGACGTCTATCCGAGAGAGGAGCTGTTTCTTCCAGAGGTGCTGGAACCCTTCGCGTATGTGACGCGTGGATCCAATTGGGCAGGCCTCCCACCTTCACAGCCGTGTTCGCGATCAGGATGATCTGGAAGGGCCCACGCCAACGAACATCCAGGCAGCTTCTTCTCACATGTTTTTTCACCAGGACCCAGTCCCCAGGATACAGGTCATGGCACGGGCCCTGGCACGATGGAACCTCGGCAGCCTGCACCTGAAGGGACACAGAATGAATGGCGTCAGACAGCCCCTTACAATAGTCCAGGATCATATCATCTGTGATATTTAACAGTGCAGTAGTTGGGACAGATGGCAGCCTCATTGCTCTTCCCATTAACACCTCATGTGGTGACAACCCCGTTCTTCTGTCTGGGGTACTACGAAGGCTCATGAGGACCAATGGCAGGGCGTCAGGCCAACTCAGGGTCGTTGAGGAACACACTTTTGCAATTCTGGCTTTGATCGTGCCATTGATCTGCTCCACAATTCCTGAGGCTTCTGGTCGGTAACTGCAATGCAATTTCTGATCTATGTTCAGAGCCGCACAAATCATCTTCACAAGCTCGCTGTTGAAATGCGTTCCCCTATCTGATTCCAAAGAGGCCGGCACCCCGAAGCGCGGAATGAGTTCCCTAAGCAGTAACTTGGCCACTGTGAGGGTGTCGCACCTACGTGTAGGGTATGCCTCAACCCATCTGGAGAATACACAAACAACCACCAGGACATAGCGGAGGCGGTTGCACCTCGGCATTTCAATGAAATCTATCTGCATTCGATTGAATGGACCTCCAGACCTTCCTATGTGGCTTAGTGCAACTGGTGTTCTTTTCCCTACGTTCAGCTGCTGACAGGTCACACAACGCTGGCACACTGCTTCTGCTGCTATTCTAAACTTAGGATTGTACCAGGTCTGTCTAAACACTCTCAGCATAGCGTCTCTCCCTAGGTGTACGGGACCATGTATGTGTCTGGCCATTGGGCTCACCATCTCATTGGGCAACACTGCTCTACCATCTGCTGAGACCCAAAAATGGGACTCACCCACTACACATCCTGCCTTTTCCCATGTTTCTTTTTCAAAATCAGGAGCATTTTCTTGCATGGTTGTCAGTTCGTCCCAAGTATCAACAGTTTCCAATATCATGGCTAATTCAGTCCTTACATTTATTCCACCCACTTCCACCTCTGTGAAAGAGTACCCTTGTTCCGCGCAATACCGCGCGACTTCGTCGGCATATCTATTGCCTTGCGAGACGAAGTCCACATTTCTGGTATGTGCGGTGCACTTTACAACTGCGATACCTGCTGGACATTGCAACGCCTCTAACAACAGGCGCACAAACTCTCCATTGCGAATGGGAGAGCCTGAAGAGGTCATGAACCCTCTTTGAGACCATAACTGCCCGTAATCATGAACCACCCCATAACCATATTGGCTGTCGGTGTATATGGTGACTCGAATTTGATTGCTTGCCAAGCAAGCACGTGTCAAGGCAATAATCTCGGCTACCTGAGCGGAGTGTACTCCTTCCAGGCACCCAGCTTCTACAACTCCAGTAATTGTACAAACAGCGTAAGCTGCTCTCAACTGCCCAACTTCGTCTCTTACACATGAGCCATCGACAAAGAAAATTTCGTCTGGGTCGGTCAGTGGCTCATCTACGATGTCGGGTCTGGGTTTGGTGCATAGTTCAGTCACATCGAGGCAGTCATGGTCTGTACATTCATCATCATCCTCGATATCATTTGGGAGTGGCATCAAGGTGGCAGGGTTCAAAACAGAGCATCTCCTGAGGGTCACATTCTCTGCAGCAAGAATAACTTGCTCATAGCGCGTGAGCCTGCTGTTGGTCAGATGCTGTGTTTTGGTCCTGGTCATCAACAGTTCAACAGAATGGGGCACGTACACCTCTAACGGGTGCCCCATGACGATATTTTCACATCTCTCAATGCTGACACCCGTTGCAGCGACGGATTTGAGACATCCGGGCAACGCTGCGGCTACTGGGTCTAAAGTAGCCGAGAAATAAGCAACTGGTCTACGGGCATTCCCATGGATTTGGACTAACACAGACAACGCGCAACCTTCTCTCTCACAACAGTAAAGCAAAAATGGTTTATTGTAATCAGGCATTCCCAATGCCGGAGCACGACACAGGTCCTCTCGCAGCTGTAGGAATGCCATCAAACAGTCTTTGTCCCATGGTACCGGATCGCTCACCTCCTTATGCGTCAGTTTTTGCAAGGGCTTTGCTTTCAGTGAAAAGTTCGCGATCCACTGTCGGCAATAACCCACCATCCCTAGGAACATCCTGACCTCTCTCTGTGTCCTAGGCGCATTCATTTTCATGATCGCCTCTATCCTGTCTGGTGACACCTTTCGTTTGCCTTTCTCTATTCGGTGTCCCAAGTACTGCACTTCTGTCAGGCAGTACTGCAACTTTCCCGGGGACACCTTGTGCCCATTGGCAGCTAGGTGATTTAACAAAGCAATGGAGTCCTCCCTGCAAGCTTCTTCTGTTTCTGACGCCACGAGGAGGTCGTCTATGTACTGGACCAGAACTGACTTCTGGGGCAGCACTAGACTTTCAAGATTTTTCTTCAAAAGCTGGTTGAAGATCGATGGGCTTTCTGTATACCCCTGAGGAATACGACACCATGTTAGGACGCGACCCTCCAGCTTAAATGCGAAAAGAAAATGGCTTTCTTCGTCCAGAGGGATCGAAAAGAAAGCCTGACAAAGATCAATCACAGTGAACCACTCAGCTTGGAATGGAATCTGAAACAGTATCACTGATGGATTCGGTACCACTGGACAACACGAAACGACTATGTTATTAATCTTTCGGAGGTCCTGCACTATCCGGAATTTCCCATTTGGTTTCTGCAGACCCATAATCGGGGAGTTGCATGGACTACCCACGATTTCTTTCAGTATTCCCTGTTTAATCATGGACTCGATCACGGGTTTTATGCCTGCAATCGTTTCTGGAGTCAATTTATATTGGGGTGTTCTTGGGAACTCAGCATGCGGTTTCACTACAATTTTCACTGGGTCCACCCCTTTGACCAACCCAATCTCTTCCCCAGTGAAGTCCCATACTTCTGGTGCCACTGTCTCTCTCAAGTCCCAGGGGAGCTCATCTACTGTCAAAGTAGGGTACAGCTCCACGCATATTCTTGAGTTTGCAACTTTGAAGTCTGCGTCATCATCATTGGTCAATACCTCCACTCCCTGAGGTGTACAGTATATTGTACAATTCAATTTACACAACAGGTCTCTGCCTAGCAGACACACAGGACTTGAATCGCAAACCACAAACTGGTGCTCATCGCTGTACTTCCCTATTTTCACCTGTACCGGTTCTGTCAATTGGCTGGTTATTCTCCTGTTTGCGACCCCCACCACTTGTATGGTCTCTCCAGACATGGGCAGGTCTGGAACCGCAGCTGATCTGATCGTGGATCTAGTGGCTCCTGTGTCCACCAGAAATGTCGTGGGGCACCCTGCTACTTCTGCTTCGACATAGGGTCCCCTCTGGTCCACCTCCAAGGCTGCCCCGAGGGTGCAGTCTTCTCTTTCCACTCTCTGTCCGGTTAATGGGTCCACATAATAGCACTCTTCTCCTTCTACAAACAGGGGCATCTGTCTATAGGTCTTACCCATAGTCCCTACTCGGGGAGGTTGCGGGAACTGGGCTCGGGGAGGAGCCCCCCCCCCTTTGAGCACCTTTCCCTGGTATGGCGTCACCCCTCTTGTAGGCGCGCTCTGGACCTCTTCCTCCTCTATCTCTTGTTCTCCTATCTCTACATTGTAGGGACACTCGCGTTTCCAATGTCCCACCTCGTTACACTGGTGGCACCTAGTCGTTTTCTTCAAGGCAGCTATGTCTATTCTGGGTCTAAAGGTGGAACTCTCCTCATTGCCCTTATTCTGACTGTACTGCTTCTTTCCTCCTGTACCTGTTCCTTGCTGCTGTTGCTGCTGTCCCCCCTTCCCTGCTGCCTGCATCTGTACCACCATCAATTTTTCTTTTAGTTTCTTAGCCTTGGAGTCTATCTCATCACAGCAGTACCTGGCATATCTCAGTATTTCGTCTAGGGGTTTATTTTGCCAACAAATCAAGTGTTGCTGAATCATTAAACTAATATCCGGTCTCAGTCCCAGGACGAACTTGGACACAAATTGCCCTATGTCTTTTGGATCCATTACATCCAGGCCGCTATACTGTTTAAACGCCTTCAGCAATCTCTCGTAATATTCGTGGACTGTCTCTTTGGGTTCCTGTCTAGTTCGGTCTATTCTGACCCAATCTATGTCTTGCATTGGCACTTTCTCTTTCAGCCAAGTCATCACTCTCTCGAATTTTGCCATCACAATCTCGGACGGCCCATTAGTCTTAGCATCTCTCTCCGGCTCCGTTGTGGGCCACTCAGCGCTAACCTTGCATGCTGTCCACAGATCTCCTGGTACTACAATGTCAAACAGCGTGTTCAGATCTATCCATAGGACCTTTGAGATTTTTACAAATCTCTCAACTTGCTTGTACCACTCCACTGGGTTTTCCCGCAATTTGGGGAAGGAGGTGGTAAAAGCAGCTAAATCTCCCCTACTCCAAGGGACATGCACATAGTTCCCATTTGCGATTTCACGCAAAGGGTATGCTCCTATTCCCTGCAGCCTTCCTGGTGTCGTACCAAGCGTGCTTCTCCTGACGGTCCCTTTCTTGGACCACCTCTCTTCCCACTTATCTAGTGCCCTCCATGTCCTTATTCCAGTGATCAGTTCCCTTATGTGCGTTTTCAGCCCGATCGTTCTCCTCTCATCTAGGTCTCGATCTGTGTAATGTAGCCTGTGGTTACCCTGTAATGCTTTGGTTCTTGACAGGTCCACCATATATTTGCCTGCTAATTCGACTAACTTCTCATGGATTGCTCTCGCCTTTCGAGTGATGTCCTTTGCCATATACAGTATTTCATCCTGCTCATACATTTCCATTCTCTCTAAAGGCAGGGTACCATCTACCATGTCATCCAGGTCTGACCTTAAGCTGGCGACATCGAGTCTCTTGGCTTTTATCTCAGCTCGCAATATGTCTTTCGAAGGGGGCTCACTGGTCTCCCTACCATCCCAACTCCGAGCTCTACGTTTGGGCTCGGGAGAGTTAATGAGTGCTCTCCCTTGCTCCCATCTCTCCAGGTCCCATGCTCGGCCATCCGATCTTGGAAGGTGATGGAACACGGGCCTGTTACCCCCACTCTTGCTCTGCCCACTCTCTCCTTCTTCTCTCCTTTCACCGTACGCCTCTCTGTTATTTTCCCTCTGGTCGCTACTCTCCCTTTGCCTAGTATCGCTCAGTATCCGATACGATCCTTCCTGGTTCCCCATATTCCCTGGGCTGCGCTCGTGTCCGTCATCACAGGGACTATGGTGCGACCTCTCACAACTCCCATTCAGTTCTCTGGTGCCGGGCACACAGTGGGTACACTTAAAGCTGTTTCTGTACTCTTGCGTTCTCCTCTCCCCTTCACTGAGTGTTGGGCGCGCCACCCCTCCACTCCCGGGGCCCCCGTTTTCCAGGTCCGTTCTATCTCCACTCCGGGCCCAATGGGTGACTCCCCTACTATCTCTCTCTCTCCAGTCCCACTCCGGGCTGCTCTCCCCAGCCCCGCAGTGAGTCCGAGCTCTGCTGTCCTGACTTTCCCTTTCAGCTTCCGCAGCTATGATGCTCTTGTGAGCCTCCACTGCCTCATCCCACTTCTTCATGTACTCATTTAGCTCTTGAAAGGATTTTCGTCCAGATCCCCTCATATCCACTGGCCATCTAGGGCCCCCAGGATCCCCTCCTGGATCCCCTGCTGTGTGCACCGGGGTGCTCCACTCTCTTGGTATCGGCATCTGACTTGGGAAATTGATCGTATCGTTCCTCCTTGCCGTCTCTGCTCTTTCTCCGTCCTTCCGTACCCGTTCTTCCCCTCTTGCTCTCTCTGGGTCATATATCGATATTATAGGACCTATGGTAACAGGTACCTGTAGTGCATCTGGTAATGCGTAGGATGTGGCGCACTCCGTTTCCGGCGCTCTTTGTACCACAAACCTCCCGACTACCTGTTGCACCTGACTAGGCTGGGACAGCTCTTTCTTTGCCTCAGGATCCCACTCTGAACTGGGAAGCGGTCCATGCTCTCCTGCATTGCCCCCCTTTTCTCTTTCACTATGCTCGACCTCTCCCCCTGCTCTATTATACGGGGGTGGCCTGTCTGTCAATAATCTGTTTATCAGGCTGTCCTCTGTTTCGCTCTCATCATCTTCTTCTAGGGGGCTTTTATTTCCGGGCACCTCTAACACTGGGTACAGTTTATTGACTTCCATGTTATGCACTCTCCATCTTTTAGCATCCGCATCCCATCTGGCATCCTGCACTGCCCTTACCGATCGTTTCACCCTTTCTTGTCGTCTGTTCATATTCTTTACATGCGCTGCCCTAATCCATGCATCAAGGGCTTCAAACTGGGTCGGTCTAGGCAAGGGTCTCATTGAGGTCATGACTGATTTTAATCGATGTAACACCTCTAATCTGAACGTCCCGTACTTCGGGAATGTCAGTTCCTCATTTCCTTCCGTAATCTTACTCCACTCTGTTATCCAAAGGATCGTATGCAGCCCAACATTCACTGCCATGTAACGAGCCGGCGTACCCTCCGGCGGGGCTTCTTCCCCTTCATCCGATCCCCGCTTCTCTTTTTTAAACGCCGCTCTCAGCCATTTAAAACACTTCATAATTATACGCACAATATCCAGCCTCGCTACTCTGTTTACTTCCTGATGACAATCCACCAATCCTAGCGCGGCTTTGCTAACTTGGCCTATCGCAGCGCGGTCTTTCTCCGGTCGGCCAATCACAGCGCGACACTTCCTGACGTCACTTTTCTCCGCTTCGCAGCAGCACCCCTCCTTTCTCAACTCGTCTCCCGGTCATGCATGCGTCCCATTCATACACCGAAAAATGACTACTTCCGACCAAGCGGTCACTTCCCTCGACTGTACGTCCACAGTCTATATGTAATTGTCAACACAACTGACGAAATGTCTATCGTCTCTCTGATAGGTTGCTTACACACACAGTAACCTCCGACCAGCGTCCGTTACTCACGCACTCACTCTTACGTTCCCCCTATCTCGGTCTTTCGGGTGATCAATGGTACCTCATGACCCCCTTCACACTAGTTGACAATTACTCTGGGTGTCCGATACACCCGAACCACTTAAGCTCTCCTTGAACTTAAGATTTCCACCGGTTGCGCGCGCTCACAACCTGTTCCACAGTACCTCTACAGACATTCAACTCCGCCAGACATTACAACATAGATACAATACAAAAACACCGCAATCTAACACGCATGACCCTTTATACTCACTCTCGACCGATACTGCTGCTTTTTCTGTCTCACGTCATCCGGATCTTCTTCGGCGGGCGATTCTTCCGATCATCGATCTCTAGGGGCCTTGGGGTAAGCTAACCTGGCCTAGGTCACCGTCCTCAAGAAGGCAACCATCCTCTATAGCTACCAACTGGAAGGGCGAGATTTTGATCGATACCTTATCACTATTGATCTAAACCCCGATCTGGTCGACTGAACCTTTGTTGCCTGTCATTGAGGGAAGAAAGTGCATCTCTTACCAAGTTAGTTCACCCAATAAAGGACTCCGCTCCAAAAGATCACAAACAACTTCTAGCTTTCAAAAGTTTATTGTAAGGTTAGGATAAGCTGCAAATACAGGCATCTCAGAATGAGATTCACGAGATACACAGGTCCAACTACATACATGTGCTCTCTGAAAGCCCTCAGACGAGCAACGGAAATTACCAGCACAAGTTCTAAGAATAATAAAGCTATCAGCATTAACGCATATTGAGATCTCTCCTTCATTTAAGTTGGAGGAAAAACACACAGGTTAGGCTGTCCCTACCCTGCTCTAGATGGTATCCCTACTTAACCAAGTCTCAACCTAACAAAAGGTGTCAGCAGTGAATGACCCCCAAGGGAAGTCACTCACTCTTAGTCTCTTGGTGAAAACCTATAGTTCTCCAGTCATGACCCCTCTCTGCCTACCCATCCGCTCTCTAAAGGGTCCTCAGGCATCTGCTCTAACTCCACCCAGGGGTGCTGTCCCTAATACAAAACAGTCAACAACATTTGAGACGCCCCTCGTGAGACGCCCCTCACGTGGTGTAGCTTCTGGCTTTTTCCATGCTGCTTTGTATTGGGCCTCATACGTTGGAGTTGACCTTGCTTCTCAGACTCTTCTCCGGCCCGCTGATACCCCTTAAAACATTCCGGAACCCTCCTCCATGTCTGGGCCGTCTTCTGAACAGACCTCTATTCATATTATTTATAATTGGATCCCCCCTTTTCTCTTGCAGACAGACATCTGCAGCCAAGATCCCAACTCTCATAGACTTCCAAAAAGTTTCGCAACATTTCTCGGCCCAGACCAGTACGTATAAATCAATGTTAAAACATTTCAGGCCTACAGCATTTCTCATAATAATTATAGCATTCAACTTCTTCATTAATTAAAGCATGTTAATACTCTTATTCTATTATTCAGTAAACACATCTATAAATCATGGCCCATTAATGCAATGACCAAAACATTAGTGCAATCCATGTCGTGAAAAGAAACACCTTCCCCTTCCCTTCCAGCTCTGGCCCTGAGGCCTACCACATTCTGCGTTTAACCACATGCCATCTTACATTTTAGCAGCTACACGACATGGATTCAGGAATAATCACATCTAATAAAATCATATAGTGTCACACATTTCTGTATTAGTTCCACTTCTACTTAAATCTCTACATTAGCTATACATTCAGAATATAATTTCAGATACTACTAGCACTCATGGCATTTCTCCTCATGATTTGTGCTTACTACGGGTAAGTGTGATGCACTCATACATTTAGGTCAGTTTGCGCTCTCTCAGCGCTTCGACGCCTGGTCAGGGGTAGTAAGCGCTATAAAAATGCAATTACAATTACAACCAACCTGCTTAATTATGCTGCATAATTTGGCACATTCTGTGGCAGCATTATTTCGCTATTTTAACACACCTTAAATATCATTGGAAGAGGATACGTTGATATCATGGGGTGTTTCAACTGGGGTTGGGAGGTTGAGGGAAAGGCCGGTTACCACAGAGAACATTTTGCTTTGTAACTCAGAGCGCCCTGGGGCTGGAGTGACGTACAGTAAAAGTGTCACATGCTTTTCCCTGACAGCAGAAACTCCCCTGCGGACTGTTTCCACCACACGACAGGCTGAATGAACTCTTATCTTTCTGTTCCGTGTGTACATTGTGTGCTCAAGGAGCCACGTAAGTCACAGGTTATTTTAGCTGATGTCATCACGCTGAATCATGAATAAAGGATGCCCCCTCTGTGGTAAGCCTTTCACACTATCCCGCCTGCCATTGGGAAACCGCAGCAGCTGACGCTGCCTGACGTCTCCTACGTGACTAATGACTGGAACCTTACAAACCGAAAGGAGTAGGCAACAGGTTGTCGGCTCGTGGTGGCAGCTGATTCTTTCTCAAAGAAACACGAGACTGCAACATTCAGCTCAAGTATTTAACATTGGGGGTTATCTGCTGTTAAGGAATTATTTGAGCACAAGTGTTCCAAAAAGGCTGGTCATTCCATTGGCAGACCAGTTATGGATCCCTGCCAATGGTCTTGTCAAACCCCATTGTGTATCTCAAGCTCAGCCTTAAGGGGAGGTGAGGTGCAGGCTGTGCCTTGTGATAAGTGGGTGTTTTTAGTTTGATTATGCGGCAGGCTTCACCGGAGCAACACATAAACATGACACTGTGACAAAAGTGTATGAATGAAAATATCAGATGTATTCCACACATCCACTATTGGTTCCCCATGCATGTCTCCTAGGAAAACAAGCATTGGCAAAGCCAATAGGTCTCGCTTTTGGGACCTTAGAAGTATTTAGTTATGCAGCACAATATCCTTGGTGCAACAACATCAACTGTTGCATGGCTAAACACTTATAAGGTCCCAAAGGCGAGACCTATTGGCTATGCCAATGCTTGTTGTTTCAATGCCATGGGAAAGTACAAGAAAGGCAGGTCAGTACATGAGTGAACTGAAGTAAGACTCTTTCTCATCCTTATGAGAAGGTTCAGGTCTGAACAGTAAAGTAAAGTTAAGGCATTGACGTCAGTAAATAAAATACATATATGTATGTGTGCATATTTAGATTTAAACAATTGTGATTCAATTAATAGATTACTCAAGTAATCAAGTGCAATAAATAATTTCATGACAACATTCATAAGTGAGGGTGGTCTACTACCACATTTTCAAAGAGCATACATGCAACTTATATTTATCGCTTTATATACATTTCTTGCTTTAGGAATTCTAAGGCATTATTGTTATAAAGCTTATTGAAGAAGACATTCAGCTGTGTACCTCATTGCACATAGGTTTTGCATGAACTTGTCAAAGTCAATGGTGCATTCCAATGAGAAAAAAGACAGTTTCTTAAACATCGTATATTCATAGTCATCATAGGGATCCAAGCCATCGCAAATGAAGCTCAATAACGCATCCGTTGATATATATTCATTTCTCATTAATTGCATGTTTGCAAGAAATACATATGTAGGGGTTTTTATTTGAACATGGTTTAAAATCTTCAAATTCAACCGTTTAGCAAGTGAGACACACAGTATATGATATTCTTCGGTTTCTCCAGTCTAAGCACTCTTTTACGTTTCTTGTACTTTACGTTTTTCTCATTGATCCTCGATGTTTCTATAACGTGCACAAGGTGAACATACATTTTATATGTATTTTTCTGTTCCCATATTCAGTTTCTGTGTCATGAAAAGAATAACTGGCTTTTAAGGTGGATTGTGTACAATACAAACATACAAGCATTTGTTTTTAAATGGACGAAATTTAAAGTGCAGAAAATTGTTCTGAAGAAATGTTCTTAAAAAGGAGCATTCTTTTGCACTTTATGGAACAAGGACTAAAGAGAGGAAACGTTTATTATTATATAAAGCATGAAAAGAAACTGTGAATTCGTGACATGTAAAAGAAATGCATAATGGAAATAGAAAATGGACTTCTGCACAACCTTTATGGTAAAAAAGCGTTTAGGCAGAGGGTTATAATAATAGAGGGGTTGCTATAGAGGTTGTTGTCATGGAACAAGATTGTTTTTAACAAGGGTCCAAACCCTGATAGCAGTTTTTTTTATAGATATACATATGTAGTCCGCCCAACTCCTCCCATATTTTTCTAATTTTTTTTAACTACCTTTAATCCATCTATTATAATATACATTTTGCACTTTTCACCTTTCTGTTTTTTTAACAAATTAAATAATATTTCTTCTTTTAAAAAAATGGTAAAAAAAACGAAAAAAATAGAGGTTTGCACATTCACTTTTATATAGGAAGGTCCAGTTTTTAAATACCCGCTAGAGATCTCATATTTGGGGTCTCCAGTTCTAAGTTACCGGAAGTAGACGTAGAAAGACTGGATATTTCCTTTGTAATAAATACCCCCCCTTCTTTCTCTTTGGGGTGTCTCCATCCTATACTTGGATGTTGAGTAACTTAGGACCAACCTACCTATTCGACCAGCAATTTCAGGTGTACTATTTAAAAGCTGATACATAGAAGTTAGTATAGATTAGGAATAAGATTGGAGATACACATATATATATTCTTGTAATTTTCAACATGATATATATAGATAGGTGTGATACAAGGTACCTATTATTCATTGGATGTATTTACAGATATTTATTTATGTATTTATCTATTTATTCCCTGTGTATTCATTATTTATGCTATTATATACCTTTTAGAAAGGATGTTTTTAAATTAATATGTACATCTATATTGCTAAGTATTTATGCACTTATTTATATTGGTATTCATTCATCAATTTAATCATGTTAGATAGCCATATATTTAAATGTATCTACATATGCGTGCAAAGGTGTACATCCTATGATTAGCTTTTCTCTATATTTGGATGGCCTTAGTTAAGATTGAGATATTGGCGCATTTATGCCTAAATTAATTATGTCTTACCTGACTTCAATGGTCTACGTCTACAATAGTTAGATATTGGTGAACTTGATCGACATTTATTAATCTCATAAAGGGTTTTTAATTACTGGATCGACTTTAGCACGTTACATTTGCACTTTAAATCACATGGTATGTGTCTAAACCAATGAAAACAAAGTATTGATAAAGTGAAAAAAAAAAGAAAAGTGAGTGAATATATAAAGGAATGCCATTGGTAGTATGGCGTCATGTGATCAAGTCCCCCTAGTAGGGACGAAACGCGTCATGGCTGTCTGCTTTTGTTTGTAAGCTGAACCAAAAATAAACTGAAGGCATTGTGGTCCGTGCTCTGTTTCCGTATCCTGCGAGGGAGAAGCGGTGTCAAGGAGTTTGTTGGTGATATATATATATATATATATATATATATTCACTGAAAAAACCATAGGTTATAGACCATATATAGTTAGGAATTAGCATTTAAAAAACCTTATTTTACTCACACAAAACCATTGAAATTCCATATATAGTTAGTTGCACTAACTATATATTGCGCACCCGCAATCCACTGCTGATGATGTCACATATTACATCATTCATGACATGGTCAGTGACATCACTGATGACATCACTGATGACATCTCAAATGACATCACTGATGACATCTCACTTGACATCAATGATCACATCACTGATGATATCATTCATGTGACAATACAATGCATCTCCTCACATTGTAATATAACCTCTGTTTCACCCAGTGTTAAAAACAGAGTATAATTTTTGAAACCATTGACACACCAATACTAGTTACTACATACGTACTCACTGATTCCTACGTCTACACACACATTCACTCATTCACCCATACAATCATTCATACATACAATCACTCATCTTTACAACACTATCATATGCACTCATACACCTATACAGACACTCACACTCTGCCACTCATCCATGGAGTTACTCACACACCTAGTCAGTCCTGTAAAGAATCAATCACACTTCCATTTTCTACTCTATACAGTTAAACATAGAGCACCTTACGTTTTCAACCATATACTAACACATACTTACTCTCTTATACAATCATTGATACAAGTACACATTGATCTGTACAGAGTCACACACCTCCCATCCAGCCACACACACACTCAGTCTCCCATGCAAATACTTGGGCAATCAATCAATAACCCATATAGTTACTCATATAGCTACTGATCAACACATGCAGCAGTTTACAGAACAACAGACATAATGATGCACAAATTAAGACAGTTTAGTCACTAACCCATGCACTCAGTGAGACACATTTAATCACTCACTCATACATTCAGTCATGCACCTACTAAATCCTTCGTCCAGACACTTATACATCCACTCATTCTTCAATATGTAAGACATATTTTAACTTTACAGAAACATAGTCACTGGATGTTGTCATCAGTGATGTCATCAGTGATGTCATTTGAGATGTCATCAGTGATGTCATCAGTGATGTCACTGACCATGTCATGAATGATGTAATATGTGACATCATCAGCAGTGGATTGCGGGTGCGCAATATATAGTTAGTGCAACTAACTATATATGGAATTTCAATGGTTTTGTGTGAGTAAAATAAGGTTTTTTAAATGCTAATTCCTAACTATATATGGTCTATAACCTATGGTTTTTTCAGTGAATTTTCAAGGTTTTGTAAATGCTAATTCCTAACTATATATGGTCTATAACCTATGGTTTTTTCAGTGAATTTCAATGGTTTTTTAATAGCAAATATCATAAGCTGTCGAATGTCAAGTACGTGGTAAGAATTTTTTTTTCTCGTGTTTATGCACACTGATCTGCTTTGATTGCTGCCCCCCACCCCTCATTTCTATTAGGAGTACTCTCTCTTTGCAGATAGTGAAGGGTAGTTAACGCAGCCCTTTCCCCCTTTGTAATCCGTCGTGCCTGCTTCTCTCTCCATTTGATTGATTGTTCTCTTTGGTTCATTCTCTATTTACAAACAAGCACAGAGTCGCAATACTCTGTTTAGTCTTTGCAGATAGCGAAAAATCGTGTAAAAAAACAAAAGGAATCGAGCAAAATCAGTAGGCCACTAATGGGATCTCTTTTGACCTCGCTAAAATAGAAACATTAGGAACAACCTGTTGAAAATAGCAATGCGTATGTATATAAGCGGCGTTCATTTGTGTTCACAGTACCCCTTGTTGATTGTTTCAATCGAGCATTGAATTGTTCGAAGTTAATTCTCTTAACGATCTTCTCTACCTGCAAACGAGGAAGAATAGGAATATTCTATCTCCCTTTGCAGATAGTGAAGGGTAGGTAACGCAAGCCTTTAACACGTCGTACCTATTTCATTCCTCATTGATTGATTGATTGTCCGAACATTGACTGTTTGGGAATTAGTTCTTTTTGGAGGTATTCCCTGTTTGCAAATAAACGTAGGAAAATCTTTGCAAGTAGTGAAAGGGTACGTAATGCGGACCGTTCTCCCCCGTTGTAATCTGTCATGCCTATCTACTCCCCACTGATTGATGCACCTTTTTCACCCGGACCATTTACTAGAGATACGTCATCTGGCCCGACCAGAGAGCACCCCTAGTGAAAAGGACATATGCAATAATAACGAAGTGATCACTGTATCCTGTTAACAGAAACTTTACCATGAAACAACCTGGAAAGAAAAAAATAGGAAAACGAAAATCAGTAGGCCACTGATGAACATGAACTTTTATTAAACAACGAACAAAGAAACGATAACATAACGTAATGATAAAACCTATTAATGTCCTAGAAACAAGAAAACGTTAAAATATGCCAGTGGTGAGAGACCAGAAAAACAGTAAGAGAAACCAAATCACCCCTCGCTGTCCCACCGCCTGCCACGCCAAAAAAATCGATAGACTAGGGAAAATGCAAGTCAGTAGAACATCCACCCCCACTCTGGAAACTTCCAAGGTGGGGCAGGGTTCCGGCTACGCCCAGCCGGGAGCAGCCCATATAAGGCAGGTCCTGCTGCCACGCCTCGGCCAGGAGATCCTAACGTAGGGTGTAGCCGGAGGAGAGGCCGAGACCAGCGGGACCCGGCCAGGGGATTGCCTTTACAACGCTGAACAGTTGCAGGGGGGGGGAATGTCTCCTCGACCCTCCCCTCTCTCTCCCAGTCCGGCCGCGGTGGCCCTTGAGAGTTGCAGGTAGTCCCGCCACATGCTCTTCCGGTCCGACCACCAACGGTCGGGGGGCCGAGGCCGACGGGATCCGGCTGCAGCCGATAAACCAAGAAACCCGTTCATGGGGCCAGAGCCAGGGGCGTCCGGCCGACATCCACCGGAAGCCCGGCCCGAAGACGGACGGGACACTTCTTTCTTTTATAATGGCTGCGACAACACTGGAGGGGGATGTCTTGCACATGCCTCCGACCCCCCCCTCGTCCTCATCGCCTGGTCCGGCCATAACAAATCTCAAGCGAGACGCCGTGGGGTGCACTGGGAGGGAGAGACGGTGCGAACAGGCCTCTCCCGCCTCCCCAGGTGGAGGCTTCCCAGCTGCACCCTCAGCGCTCCAGGCGGTGGCATCCTAACAACTACAGTGCTGCACAGTTTCGGAACGACCTAGATAACGGTTCTTCCACTGTGGCCATGCTGCAACGTCTCGCCCGGCAGGGTGGAGCCCGTCCGCTCATGTGACCCCGCGATCGCCGGTAGCTGCCGAACTCTCAAAATGGCGGTCGACCTGGCAAGAGCGGGCCCAACATAAAGAAATGGCCCGGTCACTGGTTGACTCCACCACCGTAGTCCTCCACGACCTTGAAGATTCTAGAGGAGCCGCGGGAGTCTCCGACCCCCGATGGGGAATGACTGCCATGATCGCCCGTGGAGTGACGAAACTGTATCCGCGGGACGTCGGCGCTCCCATGCTGGCGCCAGCCTCACTTTGAATTACTACAATCCTGCAGACCTTACTTCCGGTGAAAGCACAGTGTGACCCGGTAGGAAAAATTATTGCACCCCCTCCCCTTTTTGACTGATAGTTCAAACCACCGATCCTTTCCTTTGCCCTTTTAACGGAACTTTGGACTGCCTCCCCCTCTTTTACATTTTCTAGAGAAAACAAAACATTAACCACTACATTAGCATAGCAGTTGACACCAGAACTGTTTTCAAATTGAAAACCAACAACATCTTCAACAGAATCCTTTTTGTTTCTGCTGTGACCCTGCTACAGCACAGGCATTGTCCCCAGCAGTAATTCTGCAATGCCGGTAAGAATAGCTGTGGTGCCTACTGGACTCACTCACCCCCGCGGCGCCCCACGCCGTTTTTTGCTGGGCGGCAACTTACTAGACATCACTTTCGTGCCATCTAGATTTCAGCGCGTTCTGCTGCCTTGGAACTATTCGCACAACAGACCGCTACTGACAAGAATATTTCATTATTAGTGCTGTCAATTTCAATAAATCTATTGGATAATTAAAAAGAAATTGCCACGGTCTCTTCGTTGTTTAAATGTTTTTACTGTTTTTGTTTTGTTGTATATATTTATATGTTATTAAAGTTTTATATTCCTACTACTTTGTTGGAGTGCTATATATTTTTAATGTGACACATAATTGTAAAAACTTTGATGTACAAAGAGTCATTCCTGGAATCTTCCGCTTCAGGCTCGGTCCCCTCCCCAATCACAATACAGGATGGTTTTCAGATAGTAGGAACGCGTGTGCTGTGACGGATCACATCGGGTGTGGGCCTTGATCTACTATAACTCCTTTGAAGAGGGGTGATTCTTTACAGCTGGGGCCATAAACTACATCTGCAGGGCTAGCTGATAGCCTAGGACCGGCCTGGACATTCGGACACAGAGGAAGAGGAGTGTCAGAGGGTGCGGTAGTGAATAGGGCGAAAGGGAGGTGTCGGGCGGGCACAGAGTGTGATTCTCAGGGAAGAGCAGCGCAGATGGGGGAAGGTTTATTGCCCATGCATAAGACAGAGAGCGGTGGTGACCAGTGCCTGGGGGAGATGCTTACGAGGGTGAGGAGCCATGCTACGAATCGACAGCGTGCAGAGAGTGGGTCTGGTCAAGACATCTAAAATGGCTGCCGTGCACGACAAAAGTGTGGCATTTCAAAAAAGGCAAGATGGCGCAAACAATGTTTTTCAACACTTCCTCATTTCCTTCGAATCGAACGTTAACAGACGTTGGGGCATATTACCAAAGTTAAGCGATATTTATCGCTAACGATGCTTACCAACCAATTTTTTACCACTAAGCATCGTCAGAAATTATCGAAGATAAACCTTACTATTATCAAGGTTTATCGCAAATGCGATAATAAACGGCCGCAATGCATGAATATCGCTAAAAAGTCAGCGATATTCATGCATTACCGAGCTAATACTCTTAGCCATGTTATCCACCTCCCATTGGATAACATGGCTAAGAACTGCTCAGGGCAGGTGTTACTTTTTGGAGATATTCGCGCTTAGCGCGAATATCTCCAAAAGTTGGTAATAGGAGATAGATATCTTGCATGTTGTAATGCAAGTTATTGTGGTATATGGAACTCATACCATAATCTCTCAGGAAAGCAGAAACTGATCCTTTTGGGACCGCCTAAAAAGGCCTAGGGGGTGAGGAGTACTCTACTTTGCCCCCTTTTCACGTTCCGAACTATTTTATTTTACTCTCTTCTGTAATTACACAAAATACCAGCGATAAGATGCATCGGAGACACACAGTGAGAGAAAGGAGGCCGGAGATGAAGAAGACATGTCAAATACACATTGGAGATAATATAGTGGCAGAAGGGAAGTAAATATGAGTAAACTTACCATGTAACATAAAAATGTTGCACTCTATACTATAAGTCTCATTTTATACTACAATCACTTCGCTACAACCTCATAAATTAAAAATAAAAATAAATAATGTCTCAAACAATTTTTGATTTCTAAATATAAATTTATTCTTCAGAATTTTCTAAATTTGAAACAACTAGTAACATGTCCTCATCAGTAATTTCCTCTTCAATCATCTCATCTGGAATCTCCTCATTAAAAGTCTGCAATGATGATTCTTGTAACTCTATGGTCTCCCAACACTCGATAAATTCGCCATCAAGAGATTGATCAAAAAAATCATTCAAGTCATCTCCTCCTTCTGACAATATTTCATTATTGGTGCTGTCCATTTCAATCAATGTAGTGGAATCATTCAAGTCATCTCCTCGTGACAATATTTCATTATTGGTGCTCTCAATTTCAATCAATGTAGTGGAATCATTCAAGTCATCTCCTCCTTGTGACAATATTTCATTATTGGTGCTGTCCATTTCAATCAATCTAATGGAATCATACAAGCCATCTCCTCCTTGTGACAATATTTCATTATTGGTGCTCTCAATTTCAATCAATGTAGTGGAATCATTCAAGTCATCTCCTTGTGACAATATTTCATTCTTGGTGCTGTCCATTTCAATCAATCTAATGGAATCATACAAGTCATGTCCTCCTTGTGACAATATTTCATTATTGGTGCTCTCAATTTCAATCAATGTAGTGGACAATTCAAAAGAAATTGCCACGGTCTCTTCATTGTGAGCCATTTTATTTTGAAATTGCTTGCTGTAAATTGCAGAAAAAAATAATCACTTTCATTTATCGTTTTTAGTAATACATAATATAAAACTAACTTCATCAAGTATTTAGTATAACAGAAGGACTGCAAATAAATAACAGAAAACATTTTTCAAATTATCTTCAAGTGTACAACATAGTTCCCCTTACAAATTAACAACTCACCTTTTTAAAAGTAGCAGAAGTGTTAGTACTGTGTAAATCAAACACCAGAAATTCACCACCAAAAATTCCTCACAAATGTACCTCAGACAGTAGTATCACAAAATGGCTGTGGTTTCCTCTCATTTGACATATATACATAACCAATTAACTTTCATCACACACAAATACAAAACCAAAGTAACATTTTAATTGGTTCTAAATTTCAACACTTTCAAATGTGTTTTCCCCATGCAATTTTCCATAGGACATTTACATACGTCTACAGCCTGAATGGCTGAACGGAATTACACCAAACTTGGCAAAATGGTACATCAAACCTAAGAGGTCAGGAATGATCTACTATGCCCCCTTATGGTCATTTCCCCCTTCGCTTTGGCCTCCTCTTGTCTCTCAATCCTACCGAGGGACAAGATGGCGGCCGCTACGGACTGTTTGGAATGTTGACAGACGCCGGAGAACCAATCAGCTTCGCAAAGCTCCGTAACGCGAAAAGTACGCGAAGCGGAGCGCTGTTACAGATATATATCTTTTTTTCAACGTTAATTTCTCAAAATCCACTGGAGCACATATATTGAGACCTAGCAAAGGCACATCGGGCTACCAGTCCCTAATATTTTGCCAAGTTTCGTGCAAATCCATTCAGCCGTTCGATTATTATTATTTTGTTTGTTTTTTGCCCCGCGGGGCCCTTTTAAAACCTCCACATCAAACCTAGGGGGTCAGCGAGGATCTACTATGCCCCCTTATAGTTATTTCCCCCTTTGTTTTGACCTCCTCTTGTCTCTCGATCCTACCGAGAGACAAGATGGCGGCCGCTACGGACTGTTTGGAATGTTGACAGACGCCGGAGAACCAATCAGCTTCGCTTCACAAAGCTCCGTTGCGCGAAAAGTCCGCGAACCAGAGCGCTAACCGGTCCGCTGTTACAGATATATATCTTTTTTTAAACGTTAATTTCTCAAAATCCACTGGAGCACATATATTGAGACCTACAAAAGGCACATCGGGCTACCAGTCCCTACAATTTTGCCAAGTTTCGTGCAAATCCATTCAGCCGTTCGGGCTAAAAGTGAGGCCAACCGCCCTATGGAAAACTCAATGTTAAAAACACGTTTTGGGACCCCCCTTTTTTCTCGGCCCCCACTGGACGAACCCCCCCCAAATTTTCAAGGGCTGCTCAGAAACAAAATGTGCCATTTTCCTGAAAATTTCAGCCGATTCCGTCCACAAACGCCAAAGTTATTAGACATAGAATTTTCAAAAAACCCATAGAGAAAAAATCCTAACTATATATACCTACTGGCGACCGCCAGTAGGTAATATATATATATATATATATAAATATATATATATATATATATACTTGCAGCCCGTCCCGACGTTGTCTTGGTATGAAATAGAATGTGTGTAATGTGTGTATTCAGATACGGTAATTCACGTGTTCCCCCGCTTGAGGCCCAGCTGCAGTCCTGGTTGATGTTAGCAGGCGCGTGTCCCCCCGCTTGAGGCCCAGCTGCAGCCCTGGTTCATGTTAGCAGGCGCATGTAATTAGTGTAGTGATCCGCCGCCTGAGCCGGGCTACAGCCCTGGCTGATGTTAGCAGGCGCGTGTAATTTGGTTTAATGTGATAGTTCAGTAACAGCGCGCATGAGAGGCTGCAGTAATTGTCCACGCAGACACGCTCAGTCGCGTGTGCCCCCGCTTGAGGGCCAGCGGCGACCGTCTAACAATTAGAATTGTGTGAGTCTTGAATGATTGTTTCCCGCTGTTCTTATTTTTTTATGACCCACACCGACGCTCTTCGGCCCGAGTGCTTTTTAGACGCACCCAGGCCAAGCCACACACTGCGTTCGGCCCTTTCAGACGCACCCAGGCCAAGGCACACACTGCATTTGGTACCCCCAATATTTGTGAGACAACGGGCAGTCCCCCAAGGGAGTCTTGCAAATGGTTACTTACCACGCTTCGAGGTGAACGCCTTTGTGACTCCCCCAGCACACGGCCACAGCAGATGATCTGATTAATGTACGACCCAGATGGCATGAAGTGCGGAACGTAGCACTCGCCCCCAGCGTTTGTCATGCCCCCTGCGTGCCCCTTGATGCAGCGCAATTGCATAATTGGCGATTCACATGGCATGAAGGGCGGACACGCGCCCACAGCATTTGTCACGGCCCATGCGTGTCACGCCCCCAGCGAGCCCCTTGATGCGGCGCAATTACGACTCACATGGCATGAAGGGCGGAACGTACCACACGCCCCCAGCATTTGTCACACCACCAGCATGTGCCCACAGCAGAACGCAGACACGCCCACAAGGGACTACATTGCTGGCATGGTTCTTTTACCTTTTAAATGTATATGGTGGCCGTCTGCATAGCCTATGTCCTTCTGCTGCAACTGCCCTTTCCAACGCTGTATTGGGTGTTGTCATTGGTGCTTGCTGTGGTTACTGAGATTACCCGCCTCAAAGGTTTGGGCTCTCTCTTTATAATATTAGTATGGATATGGATATATATATATATATATATATATATATATATTGATACCCCCCGGTCCCTTTCGACAGAATTTGCAGCGCTCTCTCGCCGGTTCGTAAATCCCCTCAGCAGAACCACGCCGCATTGAAATCCACAACCAATTCCCCCAGCTGGGAGAGAAACGGGACGAACTTGCGTTTGTCTTCACTTATGTGCTTTTTTATTTAATCCTCACAGCAAGGAGTTTCTCAAGCAGGCAGGCACAAATCTATGCGTTTCGGGACAGCATATCCCTTGTTCACGATCAATTTGGCTCCAGGCTCTCAGTCTCAATATAGTGAGTCACATTATTACATAATTTCCTGTTTGATGTTATTTTGGCCCTCGGCCTTCTGGATGATGTAGTTTTTTGCAATTTTTTAATACATTTTGTTATCCGTCTGCATAGCCTATGTCCTTCTGCTGTACCTGCCCTTTCCAACGCTGTATTGGGTGTTGTGATTGGTGCTGTGGTTACTGAGATTACCCGCCTCAAAGGTTTATAATATTAGTATGGATATATATATATATATATTTTATATATATATATATACACCTTTTATTTTACCAAAATGAAAGAGGCTCCTTTGTAAATCACCCAGTTAACAAAATCTGCAGTTAGTCATGAGAGTGCATGTCAGAAATGGATGACATGGTTGTGTCACGTCATGTGAGTTGTGTGGCATGTGCCTGATGCCAGAGTGAGACGTGTCACATGCCTGGAATGCATTTCAAGCCTGACTGCCTTAGGCAGGAACTACCCCCATCCTGGCAAATTGCTGCTGGGAGGGGTACTGAAACATTGCCCCGGGTGCATTTCTAGTCCTTTTGTATATAGTGCTATTGTTTGGAAAGGTGTTGGGTTTGTAATTCATGTTCATTTGTATTATTTGCAGCAGCTGCCGGTGGTGCTGAAGGAGGCGGTGACCGGGAGCTGAGGATAATCCTTGTCCGTCGGTAACACCCTCCTGGGGAGGGAAGAGTTTGTGTCCAAACCCTCACCACTGATCAGGGAGTGTCAGAAGGGGCGCTGTGACTTCCAGGGGAGACGCATCATCGTCGTGGACACCCCTGGCTTCTTGGACCCCCCCCACAGTAATGACGCATTTATCAAATAGATTGCCCAGTGCGTGGTACTCAGAGCCCCGGGTCACACGCTATAGTGCTGGTGCTGCAGCTGTCTGTGTTCACGCAGGAGGAAGAGAGGGGGGGGAAATAATCCAGGATTTATGCGGGAAAGGGGCATATCGGCACATGATCGTGCTGTTTACCCGGAAAGAGAATTTAGATGGTGGATTAGAGGCTTATGTTCGTTCAGAGTATAAATGTGAAGGATTAATCTATGCCTGTGTGCAGCAGTACTTGGCTTTCAACAACAGAGCCACCAGAGGAGAAAAGGAGGAGCAGCGGGGGGAGCTGATCGGCATGATTGACAGGATGGTGGCGGAGAACAGGGGGAACTGCTTGCAGCATCTGATGTACGAGGAAGCCGAGGAGGCCTTGAAGAACAAGCATTAGCCGCGCGGCTGTGAAAGTGAAAGTGATCGCGATCGCGATGCACTTAATGACCTGTGACCGAGGAAAGACAGATGGCAGCTGCGCGCGTGCATGCGCGTGTAACCGCAAGCTTGAGCCAAGCAAAAGCCTGTGGTAGCACTTTCAAAATCCACTTACTAAATGTCTTGCAGCGCATGCGCTGGCTCAGGCGAGACCTAAAAATAGGAGGGGTCACATTAAGGAACACATTAAATTGTGTGATTTCCTTTTTTTAAACAGCCCATAAAACCTTCAGGAAACAAAGGACGTGGCTGGGCCTGATTTATAGGTTGCCAGGCAGGTAACTCCATCACAAAGTGTGTTATATGCTATGTTCATTACAATAAGGCGGACAGAATATCCTTCACATTTGTGACAGAGTAATCACTCGTTAAACTCTAAGGGGCATATTTACAGCAGAATGGAGAAGCGTGGCATTAAGCAAACATTGCTAACGCCACGCTTCTCCATTCTGAATATGCAGCCCTGTCTTTCCCCTAGCTTTGCGCTGAGTTCAGCTAACTAGCCCCAACGTAGGCACCCTTGCAGCATAGTGCAAGGGTATCTGCGTTTGGGGGAAGATTGTTTATGTGCAGGAAGGAGGACCTTCCTGCACAGAAACAATCTTTAAATGTAGTTTTGTAACTTCTATTTGTGCTGCTTAATGCAGCACACATAGAAGTTGTAAAACTACTTATTTTTTAAATGATTTTTTATGTGCAGGAATGGGGACCTTCCTGCACATGAACAATCATAGGTAATTTGCTGTTTCTATTTGTGCTGCATAAGGCCACACACATGGAAACAGCAAAAACGAGGTGAAATAAAGCATTTTTCCTCATTTCGCCTGTTTCAGACCAGGTTTTCCCTGGTCTTAATTTTGGCACGCCTTCTATTTACGCTATCCTTGTAAATAGGGGTCAGCGTCAAAACCAAAGAGTGTTGCGGTGAAACGCCCACTGCAACACCCATTGCCTCCCCTTTCACGATAAACACAGCGGCTTAACACTGCCTTATAAATAAGGCGAGGCACCTATCACCAGCACAACGTCACTGAAAGTGACGTGGTGGCAAAAGGACCTTGTAAATAGACCCCTAAATCTGGCTTTCTGTTACCAGTAATCCCCTGTTCTTGGTGTCATAATCTTCTACCTCAGTAAAGCGTGCCTACTTCATGAAGACAAGCTCTCCACCTCTCTGATCTGACAATTGCTATTCTCACAGAATATTGAGCTTTAAATGTCGTCTTCTAAAAATACCACAGACAGAATTTATTTTAGTTATACATAGGTCTTCTAAAAAAAAATGTTTTTAACCCCTTCGACGCTCATGACGAGCTTAGCTCATCATGAGGTACACCTCTCGTACGCTCATGACGAGCTGAGCTCGTCATGAACCGCGGGTTTTAAAAACTTCAGCGCACAGCGGAAAAATGCGCCGCACGCATGGAGTTAAAAAACAACACAAAACACTGAAATTCACCAGTCATTGTATTGTATTGCACTGTAATTGCATTTATATAGCGCTTACTACCCCTGACGAGGCGTCGAAGTGCTTTTTCGGTGAGTAGCACGCTACTCCGGGACCCATAGAGGATTAGTGTTGAATTAGTATAGTGAAATATGCAAGTACATTTTAAGTGGTGGATAGGTTAGTCAGTTATTTGGATTTGGAATGATAGCAGAAGGATAGAGGAGGACAAAGGTTTGTATTTATATAGCGCTTGTTGACGCACGCTATTCAGGAAGCCTTCAAAGGATTAGTGGTGAATTAATATGGTGAAATATGAAATAATTTCAGTTGTCGATATTAGTCAGTTACTTTGAGTGAGAAGGATAGCGGAGGGATAAAAGGGGAAGAAAGATTTGCATTCATATAGCACTTGTTACCCCTAATGGGTGTTGAAGCGCTTTTCTGGCGAGTAGCACGCCACTCCGGAACCCATAAAGGATGACTGTTGAAAATGAGTACAGTAAAAAATATAGAATAATTTGAGTAGTGGATATGTTATTCAGTTATTTGGGTAGAATATTAGTATAGTTTAATATGGAATTTGAGAAGTGAACATGTTAGTCTGTTAATTTTGATTGAAAAGGATAGTGTATGGATAAAAGAGTGAAGGATTTTTTTTAGGTCTTAGCAGTAGTTGGAGTCTTTTGGATGAGTGAAAAGGAGTTTTGGAGGGGAGGACTCAGAGGGAAGAGTTTAGAAAGGTTTGTTTTAGGGGATCAGTATAGTAAAAGAGGTGTCAGATGATGCAAGGAGGGGTAGAGTAGGAGAGAGTCTAAAAAGGGTTATTTTGGCAATCATAGTAGTGGTATGGGGTTTGGGATAAATGAGAAAGTGGATGTAGAGGATATATTGATAGATGTATAGGATGAGAGATAAGGTAGCGCATTGGAAGGATGGTAAGTATATGTAGATTAAAAATATTGATAGAGGCACAGGATGAGAAATAGGGTAGTGCATTGGATATGCTTTTTCAGGAGAAAAGTAACAGACACACAGATCCAAGTACATGGAAGGTTCATAGATGCACAATGGAAGTATGTACATGCAGACCAAAAATGATTTTTATTTATGTGTTATTATTATTATTTTTTCTCTCAACAACATAATTATTTTACATGTTTATACAAAGTAATACACAAAGATAGGTACATATCTATAGTAAAAACAAATTCTTGTATCCAGTGGGATATGCTGTAAATTTCTGTTTGCTTATGTGGGGAAGAGCCAAATCTTGAGTAGTTTTCTGAAGATAAGGTGGCTGTCGGTGGACCTTATGTTGGGGGGTAAAGAGTTCCATAGTTTGGCTGCTTAAACAGAGAAGGATGTGCCACCCATGTTTTTTTACTTGTATGGTGGGATTCTGAGGCAAGATGCACCTTTAGAGCGGAGGTTCCTTTGTTGAATGTGTTTGGGGATTTTATTCCTGATGAGGAGTGGTCCCATTCCATGTATTGCTTTGTGGGTGATACAAAGCAGCTTGAACGTGGATCTTCTGGCAACCGGTAACCAATGCAGGGCTTTCAAGGCAGGGGAGATGGTGTCTCGTGGTTTGATATGCAAGAGTGGTCTGGCAGCCGAGTTCTGAATCCGTTGTAGTCTTTTAATGGTTGTTAAAGGTGACCCGTGGAAGAGGCTATTGGCGTAATTGAGTTTGGACAGAACAAGGGAGATGGTAGCTTGGACCTTGTGTGGAAATCCCAAATGAATGAAAATTAGTTGCAGCGTTTTTATAGTAGCAAAGCTTGATCTTGCTAGTTTATCCACTTGGGCATTCATCGACAGTTTGGAGTCCATGGTTATTCCGAGATTTCTTACTTCCTTTGATACTTTAGGCAGTGATCCCAGTTCATCAGACCATGCGGCAAGTGGGTTGTAATGTTTCCAATCGCCACACGTGAGTATTTCAGTTTTTGAAGCATTCAATTTGAGATGGCTCCAGGTCATCCACTGATCCACGGCTCTGAGACAGCTGAAAATTGGTGATTTTCCAATGTCTTTGGGGCATTCCAGTTGAAGGGGTATTTGCATGTCATCTGCATAGTTATAGCACATTATGTGAAATGTATTGATCAGTACTGGTGATGACTTCTTGTAGATTTTGAAAAGCATGGGCGAGATGATAGAACCTTGAGGGACCCCTGCTTTTGTGGAGTACGGTTTGGACGAGAAAGTTGGGGTATGGATGACATTAGTTCTGTTTCGAAGGTAAGACGCTATCCAGTCAAGAACACTTCCCTCTATGCCGGCTTGATAGAGTCTTTGTTTCAGAGTGTCATGGGCAACAATGTCAAAGGCAGCGCTGAGAGGTCCAAGAATAGTAGCGCAGCAACCCCGTTGTGGTCAACTGTATTCTTTAGGTCATCCCAGATGGCAAGGAGGGCAGATTCAGTGCCTCTTCCCGGATGGAATCCTGTTTGGAAGTCTGAAAGTATGTCATTCTCTTCAATGAATTGTGACATCTGGGCGAACGCTGCTCTTTCTATCAGTTTGCCCAGGAACGGTCCATTTGTAATGGGTCTGTAGTTGTCAGGGTTCAGCGGGTCCAAGTTTGTTTTCTTCAGTAAAGGGTGTATGTATGGCTTTTTGAGTTCTTCAGGAAATATTCCAGTAGTTAAGGAATCGTTGATGATTCTTCTTACTGGAGTGGCAGTAGAGGTTGTTAAAAGAATTGTCTTGAAAGTTTGTGGCGGACAGGGGTCAGAAGGGCTGCCGGGAGGCCTGCTTGCTTTGACCAGGGCGATAAATTCATCGTGTGAGATGTGTTGGAAAGAACGGAGAGGCTTGATTAGAGCATTCTTGGATTGTTGTTTTGTTCAAGGGTTAGTGCTGGTGCTTTGTTTCTGTTTTGAGTAAGATTCCAACGTGTCTGCTTTGTCCGTGTAATGATTTGCCAGTTTGTATGTGAAATCTTGCGTAACAGGATGAGTTCCTTCTAGGCAATTTGGTTTGCGAAATTCATTGAGTATTTTATAGAATTGTTTATTTGCACATTTAGCGTTTTGAATTCTGTCTGAATAGTACCTTTTCTTAGTTTTTTTGATAGCTGACTTGTATAATCTGTTAATTTTCTCTAGGTGAAGTTTGTCTTGTTTGGCGTTTGTTTCGAGCCTGGTACGTTGCAGCTTTCTAATTTGTTATTTTATGTCTTTTATTTCTATGTTTCTCCAAGGTGCTTTTTTTCTTTTGTTCTGTTGTGTGGTTTTGAGTGGTATCAGGATGTCAAAAGCTTCCTGTAGCCACTCATATAGATTTTGAACAGAATTTCTGGTTTCCAGATTTTTACTGGTTGTTAGTTGTGTTTCCAAGTGTTCCAAATTGAGTTTGTTCCACGGCCGATAGGTGGATGGATGTAAGGTAGTTTTAGGTGAGTCGCTTAGCATTGTTTTATGTTGGAAGGCAAGCAAGTGGTGGTCTGACCATGTGACTGGAGTTATAGTTTAAAAGGTAACTAGTTCAGTATTAGCAAAAATGACATCTAGGATATGTCCAGCGGTGTGTGTCGGATTGTGGACAATCTGATGCAGGTTCAATGCATCTAGGCTGGTGATTATTGTTTTTGGATGGGTCATATTGGGTTTATCAAACCAAATGTTAAGGTCACCCTGAACGCATAGGTTGGAGTGTATTGTTATCAGGTTTGAAACTGTGTCTAGAAGTGCATCTGGGAATGTTGCCTTGCTAGGTGGAGGTCTGTTAAGGAGCAGGAAGTTACAGGAGAAAGACTGTGTAGGATTGCATCTTGATAGAAGAGCCTCACAATTCTTTATGGAGATGTTGTTAATTTTAGTGATATGTATTGTTTCCCTGAATACAACAGCTAGACCACCTCCTTTTTTGGCTATACGATTTTGTGTGATTATTTGATAGCCTTGAGGAATGGCTTCATGCAGGACTGGAGCCATATCTTCTCCCAACCATGATTCGGTTATGAATAGTATGTCTGGTTTTGCATCGGTGAGAAGGTCGTAGTTGTGATGCTTGTTTTTAGAGAGGGATTGAGCATTTATTATTAGACAGTTTAGTGAGTGGCCTTTGGTGATAGTGGGACTTTATTTGGTAGAGGAGTGATCAGTATTGTGTGGATTTGTACCAGGTGTGTTTTTAGTGCTGGTATTAGCTGTATTAGGATAGCAATTGTGTAGCTGTTCTGGACCGAGTTCCTCATCCAGCATGCTAAGAAGGCATTTTGATGGGTCTGCGTGTGTATGTGTTGGAGATGGTGTTTGAGAGAGAGTTGGAGTGCTGTGTTGCTTTGTGGTGTAACATTGTTGGGAAGTAGACATGGGGAAGCAAAGTTGTGAGGTGTGGCATGTTGCTTATATTTTTTTGCCTGTGTTTAAGGCGGAAGGTGTATGAGTCATGGGAGGTGGTGCAGCATGCGGGTCATGTAGTAGGCGGTTAGAAGAGAGGTGCTGTATTGTTGTATCTGTGTTAGGTGTGGTGGAAGAGTGAAAGCTTGGCATTGGAGTTTGTTCCTTTGTGTGGTTTGAAAGGTGCGTATATGTTTGTATTTTGTGATGGAAAGTATTATGAGGTGTTGCGCTTTGTAGATCTTGTTGTGCTGGTGTGTGTGATATGTTTTGCTTTTGAGGAGTAGTGAAAAAGGGTGCTGATGTATATGTTTCATGCAATGGATTTGGTTGTGTAGTATTGTTTGTGAGAGGAGGTTGTGACATAGAGGGGGTGGTGATGTGTTTATAAGTAGAGTGTATGTTGTGTGTAGGAGGGAATGAAGTAGAGGTGAGAGTGTTTATCTTAGACTGGTTTGTTGCAAGAGTTACAAAGTGTGGTGGTGTGCAGTGTGTGTGTTATGCGTTAGTGTTATTATGGTAGAAGGGAGAGGAGGGTGTTTGTTGGACAACCGATGGAAGGATGATTATATGTTTGTTAGTGATAAAAGGTTGTCTGTTAGGTGTAATTACAGCAGGGAGAGTGTGTCTGAATGGGATGTAGTTATGTATGGTGTTGATTCGTGTTGTGTTAGTGATGAGTGTATTGGTTAGTGGTATAGGATAGAGTTGTGTACTATTTGTAGGTTATGGTGGATATATGTGGTAGTTGGGATAGTAGGGTGTGGTTTGGTTGGGTTTGTAGTACATGCTGGTACATAAATCTGTGCATAGTGTTGTGCGTGGTGTACAGTTGGTGTGAGTGTGTTGCTCTGTTTGTGGATGTGGATGTGTGAGCTGGGTATCGCTAAATGAGAAAAAGGGCAGCATTTCTGGCCCTAGTCCCGACCAGTCTCGAACAGGCTCAAACAGGTAACTGCCCTTGTCCTCTCTGCCCTTCGCCTCGACGTCCGGGCTGACACACCCTAACCCTAGCCATTTATAGCCCTTGTAATCAGGTGACCCTTTCAGCCAATGGGAACCCTAGCCCTAACACTATCCAATCACAACGCTAGCCCTAAAATCTAGAAGCAATAGGAGTCCAGGACCTTAAAGCCAATCGTAGCCCTAGTCCAAGCACCCAATCAGTTCAAAAACCCTGATCTCTACGTCCAATAAAGGCCCTCGCCCTACCAGTAGTCCCAAAACAAGTCCATGCAACCAATGGCACAGGTAGCCCTAGTCCCTACTTCCAATAGAAAGCCTAAGCCTATTCTAAGTCCCACACCTATTAAGGTTTGCTGGCCAGGGAGTTGGAAGCTGCTTCTCCTTTTCAGAATCTCCTAGAAGACAGACAGGCTCAATCCACACTTTGGACTTCAGCAGGTAAGGGCCTCACTAACTTGAAATCTAACAGTACTGTTTGAATAAAACTTTACTCCCTCTGCTGGCCAACAAAACGAAGTGCACAGGCCCTAGTAGACACAGTTTAAAAGGCTGACAGAAGCACCCTCTGATGTAGAAAATCCCTGTTGGGGGGAGGCAGGGGGGCTGGTTTCACTGGCTTGTGAACAAGCCGTGTACCTCCATAGGTCAGATGTCATTAGTGACGTCGCATGTGAAGTTATTAGCAGTGAATCATAGTGGTGCAAATTATACTTAGGTCAGTTACGTATAACTGGTACATTTCAGTGTTTGGTTTTTAAACAATAGTTTTTTGTTAGTAGAAGACCTATGTATAAGTTCACTTTAACCTTTTTTTTCAGTGAATTTTTAAGGTCAGACCCTGTGGGTAGGCAACAGCCCACTGAGCATGGCCTCGCGGGCACTTAAGAAAGTTCGAGCGAGCAACCGGCACAGACCCCCTCCACCCCTCACC
The DNA here is from genome assembly GCF_964261635.1 of Lissotriton helveticus. Lineage (NCBI taxonomy): Eukaryota > Metazoa > Chordata > Amphibia > Caudata > Salamandridae > Lissotriton > Lissotriton helveticus. Next base: position 1,689,408,301 of record NC_136059.1, read on the forward strand.
CTTCATTTTCAGTTTTTTAAATGTTTTTCGGTCCTACAAGACAGTCAGGTTGAAATTCTTTTTTATCATTTAGGCACACAAAGGTACTCTTATATTTTTAATAATTGTTTTTCAGGACCACCGTGTCCTGTAATGGCGGCTGCAACATTGTTTTTCATGTTGCTGCCACCCAATCTGTACTATGGCAGAAAAACAAAAATATTAATGAGGCACCAATACAACTGGGAGATATACAGTTGTATACAAAAGTTTGGATGTACTGTCAGAAAGATTTGAAATCAAGATATCATACGAACTGATGACTTGTAGAGATAATGGCCTCCTCAGTTATGATTAATATCAATACTTGAGAATAAAGAACTCAGTCATTCCACCATTTTATTTACCTCCCAAAGTGCACAAGGACAGTCTACCAGGGTGACCAATTGTTTTGGGTAAAGGAGACCTTTTTGAACAGACATCTATTTACATACATTATTTTTGAGTCTTTTTTGTTGAGACCCTACCATTTTATCTGAGATGTAGCTCAGATTTTCTTTTTTAAAGGTTGACTGTGTTGATATTAATCAGCTATTACACTGCCATGATCAGGCATTCTGACAGCCACCTTGTAGTTGGTATGCAGGTATTACAGAAGTTTCTCAGTCATTATGTGCCTTTTATTTGTTTCGTAATTCTTTATTGAAAGTTATAGAAAAAAACATAACAGTATGAATCAGTTACAGCAAAACATATCTGCAAAGGACTATGTTCATTGTGGGTACAATACATTTGTGCTGTTTGCAAAGGGAAGCTTCACAGAACAGGGGGAGGGAGATTGGTAGGGGAACAGAAGTAGTCAAAGGGCAGGGATAAGAAAGGAACAGAAGGGAAGGGTAGGGGAAATGATAGAGAGAATGGGAAATATGGTCAATAGGTGCATTTCTTAAAGGAAAAAACATCAGGGTGTATTATTCAGAGGCAAATCTCAGTGCTGTGATCTGTGATAGATTGCAGGATAGTTCAGGGGATGGGGGTTGAATAAAGTAAGCAGTAAGGATTCTAAAACCATCTGTGGAAGTCGTAGAAAAGAATATAATGGCATTTACCCTCATAGGAGGAGGCATGAATGTGGGGGGGATGGGAGAAAAGAGATGCAGGAATATGTAGACGTTTCTAAGGTGAGAGTAGATTAGGGATATACTGTGTGTAATGTCCAAAAACTTTCGCTATACAAGATTACTCACTGAATTTAGCCAGAAGGAGTATGGGAGGAGGAGCCTTGGTCGGCTAGGCATAATAAGAAATGTATGGTGGAAGGGACAATTTGTATCTCTGGGTGGTAATAGATGAGTGAAGTGACGGCCTCCTTGCTCAGAAGGGGGGGTGGAGGGAGAAGGAGGGGAAATAACAAGCAGGTGGAAACCATGAGGAAAGAGGAGCGGAAAGGTATACAGCGGGAGGGGGACGGAGGAAGGAGGGGCTAGAGGGGGAGGGGAGGGCAAACAAGGGTTGGGAGAGGAGAATGGGGGAAAAGTAGGGGCGGAGAAGGGAGAGGAAGGGAGGGGGGGTTAACAAGCTATTAGGTATCCCGGAGAAAGGATGCCCATGTTTGTTGGAATATCACATCCTGGTCCTGCATGCCATATATTAGATGTTCATGAGATGCTGTTAGGACTATTGCTATCATCCAGTCCTCTTGTGAGGGGGGAGCTGGTGATCTCCATTGTTGTAAGATGCAGATTTTGGAAGTAGAGAGCGCTGTGTGTAATAGGCGAATTTGTGGACGCGTAAGGTCAGGCGAGTCTCTGATTTCATGCAGTAGGATGATATGGGGAGTGAGGTGACGTTTTAGAGACATTGTCTCACTCAGAGTGTCTCCTATGTAAGTCCAGAAGCATTGTATAGAAGGGCAGTCACATAGGATATGGAGGAGATCGCAGTTTACTCCTGGACATCTCCAGCATTTAGAGTGTGGTAGAAGACCTGCTTGTTGCAATTTTAAAGGTGTCCAGTACCAGTCATGTAAGGTTTTGAAGAGGCAGAATTTCAAACAAGCTTCTCTGGTACCTTTGTGTAGGGATTCTAGTATATCCGACAAAACCTCTTCCTCATAATTGATTTGTAGGCGAGTCTGCCATTTTTCGCAAAGACCTCTAACAAGAGGTTGCTAGTACAGGTGATTAGTTAATGTACCATACAATCCTGACACTACTCCCTTTTGTCGTCCCCATGTTAGGAGATAATCCAATATCGGTGAGGGTTCCAGTGTCCAAGGATTGGGGCTGAGACATCGTCTCAGAGAGTGCTGTAGTTGTAAATATTGCCACATTTGTTGCTCTGGAAGACCAAATTCCTTGATGAGTTGGGTAAAAGGACTTTAATTCTCCATTTTTTAATGATCTGATCCAGTGTGTTTGCATCTCTCATTTTCCAAGTAGACCCATGAATCGTATTGCCGTTTATTCGAACACTAGCATTTCCCCAGATTGGGGCTTTAGAGTGCAACCAGTGATTTATCTTGAGAAGGCGATGTGCCATGCTTTATATGTAGCCTGTATCACTGGATGTGGAGAACATATTTGCGGGATGCTGGTTCCGTAGAGGAAGTAAAGGCCATCATCTCGGCCAAAGAGTGAGCACTCCATAGCAACCCACTGAAGAAGCTCTGGTGTATTTGGAAGTAGATAGGTTATCCCTGAAAGGTGCAATGCTAGGGAATAGTGTTCCAGAGATGGTAGACTGAAATCACCATGGAAATGGCAAGCTATAAGTTTGGCTGCAGCAAGCAGAGGGCAAGTAGTTCCCCAAACAAAGGTCCGTATTTGTGTGTCTATGAGACATAGGGTTGTCAATGGAGTTACAATCGGTATAATTCCCAAGACATAAGTGAAACAAGGTAGCGTGACCATCCTAACAGTCTGCACCCTACCCCACATTGAGAAGCTTAAAAGGGACCATTTGGCAAAGAGGGGTGCCAGATTATCTGTGACCATTCCTTCCAAGCCTTGATTTGCTAAAATATCTAGGTACTTTAGTTGTGATGGTGTCCAGCGAAATGGATATCCATCAATCAATGCCTTAGTGTTACCCAAGGACAATGGGAGGGCTTCCGTCTTGTCCCAGTTCACCTTGTATCTGGATGCGAGTCTGTTGATGACCTTTACTAGGGCAGGTAGGGAGTGTAGAAGGTCTTTTAGAGTGAGGAGGATATCATCTGCGTAAAGGTATAGCTTGATGTGCCACTTGCTATGAGTATGCCTTGTATCTGTGGAGAATTGCGGATAAGGGAAGCTAAGGGTTCCATGGCCAACAGGAGGGGGGGAAAGGGGACATCCTTGACGGGTGGTTCTTCGAATCGGAAAAGCTTCAGATATGACTCCTCCACAGTTGACCTGAGCTACTGTGTTATCATAGAGGAGGCAGACTTTGGAATGAACTGGTGACCTAGATCAAAGCGTTTCATAGCAGCAAAGAGGTAATTCCAATTGATGCAGTCAAACGGCTTTTCTGCGTCAAGAGAGAGGACCACAGCATCATCAGGCATATCTTTTGTGTCCCATAGGGTACAAGACAACATTCAAAGGTTATTTTTAACACAGCGGCCTGAGACTAAGCCAACTTGTGTGTGAATAATAAGGGACAGAATAAGTTTGCGAGCTGCACCGCCAAAATACTGGCCAGGATCTTAACGTCTCCATTAATGAGGGAGATGGGACAATAGCTGCCGCAAGAAAGTCGGTCTTTACCCAGTTTGTGAATTACCGCAATCGTAGCACGATTTGAGATAGGGCCTAACGAGGCTGTCTGGGCAGCCTCGTACAGAGCCACGTTTAGAGTGTCGACTGCCTCCACATCAGACCACTTATAAGGTTCAGCAGAAAAAAACATCCTCCCTAGGAGATTTATTGTATGGTAACTTGGCAATGGCTGATACAATTTCATCTTGCTGATGTCTCCCTTCAGTAACTCTCTTCTTTCATCTGTGAGGCATGGGAGATCGATGCCCTCAAGATAAGTGGACAGTTGGTCTGTGGATGCTGGAGTTTCCAGGGAGTAAAGTTTTTCATAGAAGAAGGTGATTGTATTTACTATGTCTTGAGGTTTAGTGAGGATCTCACCAGATTCATTCCGGCATGGATAGCCATCTCTGCCTCACGTTGTTTCAACTGTGCAGCTAGTAGGTGGGCAGCCTTTTCACCTTGTTCGTAGTGTCTATCTTTTAGGAGCTGAAGTGCATATTCAGCTTTGGATGTGTATAGGTTATTGAGTTCCCTTCGGGCTACTTCTAAATGTTAGCAATTTGGCACTGTGTGGTGAGAGGAGTATAGTCACATGAGTGAAGTTACCTGATCTTTGAGCTCTATACGACGGAGTGCCACTGTCCTGTTGGCCTCTGCCGAATCCTTCATCAGTTGTCCACGATTTATTGCTTTTGCAGGTGCCCAAATGATCCTATTAGAGTGTATTGATGTCTTGTTGTCAGTTAAGTAGGCTGAAAGGTGAGATTTCAGTTGGGCCTTACCCTGGGGCGAGTGGTATCTCTGGATGGTCAGTCGCCATGGTTTACAGCCAGGGAAAGTTAGGGTCACTACGAGAGCAAGTAAGACCAGGGATTGGTCACAAAGAGCTGCTTCCAGTATTTGGGACTCGCTGGTGATTGCAACTATCGGACGGGATATTAGAAAATAGTCTAACCTAGACTGAGTGCCATGGGCTGAGGAGAGAAAAGTATATTCTTTTTCTGTGGGTGGCATAGGCGCTAGTGATCTACCAGGCCATGGTCAGGTGCTATGTCTCCAAATAGGGCTCTATCTAAGTTGTTACCGCTAGCTAGGGGGCCTGTCCTATCTAAAATCACATCACAAACAAGGTTCTAATCTCCGCCAATGACATAGCTAGATGCCCCAATTTCCACTAACAAGTGGTTCAGGCTAAGGCAAAAGGAGCGCTTAGCTCCCATAGGATTCAGAAAAGGGGGTGGTGATGGACAGAGCATCTGAGTTAAACAGAACACTCATACCCAGTCAAAGGATCAGGGCTTGATCCATCACCGTTTTTTAGCTCACTGCACCATCCCAGCTCAGAACCTGGCTATATGCAAATTAGTCTGACCCTGGCCCAGTGCATCATGGGAACAGGGCAGACCAAACTACCAAGCCAATTCTTTACTGGAAAGGAAACAGGCTTCCGGGGACCGGTTTCTGGCATTGCAGCCGTCTTCGGCCCGGCTTGCTTGAATCCTGATGGTGCAGTGAGCAAGGGACTCACATCTGAGCATACCCTGCCACTCCTATAGTGGTCAAAACGATTCAGAAAAGGGGGTGGTGATGGACAGAACATCTGAGTTAAACAGAACACTCATACCCAGTCAAAAGATCAGGGCTTGATCTATCACCGTTTTTTAGCTCACTGCACCACCCCCTTTTCTGAATCGTTTTGGCCACTATAGGAGTGGCAGGGTATGCTCAGATGTGAGTCCCTTGCTCACTGCACCATCAGGATTCAAGCAAGCCGGGCCGAAGACGGCTGTAATGCCAGAAACCGGTCCCCGGAAGCTTGTTTCCTTTCCAGTAAAGAATTGACTTGGTAGTTTGGTCTGCCCTGTTCCCATGATGCACTGGGCCAGGGTCAGACTAATTTGCATATAGCCAGGTTCTGAGCTGGGATGGTGCAGTGAGCTAAAAAAACGGTGATGGATCAAGCCCTGATCTTTTGACTGGGTATGAGTGTTCTGTTTAATTCAGATGCTCTGTCCATCACCACCCCCTTTTCTGAATCGTTTTGGCCACTATAGGAGTGGCAGGGTATGCTCAGATGTGAGTCCCTTGCTCACTGCACCATCAGGATTCAAGCAAGCCGGGCCGAAGACGGCTGTAATGCCAGAAACCGGTCCCCGGAAGCTTGTTTCCTTTCCAGTAAAGAATTGGCTTGGTAGTTTAGTCTGCCCTGTTCCCATGATGCACTGGGCCAGGGTCAGACTAATTTGCATATAGCCAGGTTCTGAGCTGGGATGGTGCAGTGAGCTAAAAAAACGGTGATGGATCAAGCCCTGATCTTTTGATTGGGTATGAGTGTTCTGTTTAACTCAGATGCTCTGTCTATCACCACCCCCTTTTCTGAATCGTTTTGGCCACTATAGAAGTGGCAGGGTATGCTCAGACATGAGTCCCTTGCTCACTGCACCATCAGGATTCAAGCAAGCCGGGCCGAAGACGGCTGCAATGCCAGAAACCGGTCCCCGGAAGCTTGTTTCCTTTCCAGTAAAGACTTGGCTTGGCAGTTTGGTCTGCCCTGTTCCCATGATGCACTGGGCCAGGGTCAGACTAATTTGCATATAGCCAGGTTCTGAGCTGGGATGGTGCAGTGAGCTAAAAAATGGTGATGGATCAAGCCCTGATCTTTTGACTGGGTATGAGTGTTCTGTTTAACTCAGATGCTCTGTCCATCACCACCCCCTTTTCTGAATCGTTTTGGCCACTATAGGAGTGGCAGGGTATGCTCAGACATGAGTCTCTTGCTCACTGCACCATCAGGATTCAAGCAAGCCGGGCCGAAGACGGCTGCAATGCCAGAAACCGGTCCCCGGAAGCTTGTTTCCTTTCCAGTAAAGAATTGGCTTGGTAGTTTGGTCTGCCCTGTTCCCATGATGCACTGGGCCAGGGTCAGACTAATTTGCATATAGCCAGGTTCTGAGCTGGGATGGTGCAGTGAGCTAAAAAACGGTGGTGGATCAAGCCCTGATCTTTTGACTGGGTATGAGTGTTCTGTTTAACTCTGATGCTCTGTCCATCACCACCCCCTTTTCTGAATAGCTCCTATAGGAGCATAGACTTAACCAATACATAGGGATCTATTCCCCAGTTTCAATTTAGCAAAGACATACCTGCCATCTGGGTCAGTCCAGGTTTTGACAATTGTGACAAGCAGGGATTTGCACAGAAGAATAGCCACTCCACATTTCCGCGGTTGGCTTTCACCAATTGAAGTCTGAGCCATCACATTAGCATGGATAACCTTGCCTACCCACTCACGGCACAGCTAGGTCGACTCTAAGGCATCGAAATGTGTCTCCTGTAAAAGGACTAGATCTGCTCTTTTCATTTTCAGATAAGAAAGCACTTTCTTGCATTCAATGTAGTGTGTGAGACTGTTAACATTCCATGGTACAATGCGTAGTGGGTGAGAGGATGAATGGGTATTTGCTGTCAGTTGGTCTTTAAAGGTGGGAAAAGATAGTTGATCATATAGAGAAGGGGGAAGGAGAAGTGTTGAGAAAGGAAGATATAAAGATGGGTGGAAAGTTGCACAAATAAGGTGGGGTGACAAGGGCGAATTTAGGTAGAGATTAGGGAAGTAATAATATGAGGGTGGGAGGGAGGGAAGGAAAGGTAGGGAAGGAAACATTACGAACAAGGAGGGCCGAAGAAAGGGGCAATGTTACTCTCGAGTGGTTCTTAATATTTTGAGAGGGAAGCGAAGCGAAGAGGAGAAAGGGGGTCTCTTGTGCTCACTTGTAGGGATAGGTGAGAAGGGAAAGGGAAGAGGAATGAGGGAAGAGGAGGGGCTAATATTGGGAGAAAGAAGCAAGATTGGCAAGGTTGGGGGAAGTGGGGAGAGCTGTTGATACGGGCATGGGTAGCGCCGATCTAGGATGGGGGTGAAGGGGTTTAACCCCTTCCGCGCTCATGACGAGCTGAGCTCGTCATGAGTTGTGCCGCTCGCACGCTCATGACGAGCTCAGCTCGTCATGTAACACAGCTTTTTTAAAAACGCAGCGCGCAGCGGTAAAACCGCTAGCGCGCATGCGGTTAAAGGGCTGCTTTCTGCGGGTCTACACTTGCGGGCTATGCGCGAGGTAGGAGCCGCTTCTAGCAGCAAAGTCAACTGGGAGACATACCTTATCAGTAATGTTGTCATTATTTTTTTATATATTTCTTTTTATTAAAACGAGGCATCAACAAAATACAGCAGTGCATACGATAGAAGTGGGTCGCTCACAAATGCAATATATAGTGTAAAATATTGGCAATGTGGGGGGGAAGGGAGCACGGGGTACAAATGACAGGTAGATTCATAGGCAAGGATCATGGGGAAAGAGGAGTGTCAAGTTCAACAATTGCAGGTGGTGTACAAATATTTCCCCTATATTGGTTCCAAGGCCCCCAAATATTGTTCCACTTTCGAGGGCGACCCCTAGCTAGGTAGACAGATCTTTCACGGAACATTCACCAATCCATACTTTCTTTCCATCCGTCCATCGTAGGTGGCCTAGCAGACCCCCACAGCTGTGCAATATTCCGCTTTGCAATCATGACCCCAAGAGTGACCCATCGAATTTGTGCAGCGTTTAGGTCTGTGGGCTCCCAAATATTTAATAAACATCTCCCAGCTTCTGGTAAGAGCTGCACACCCATCACTTCATGCATAACAGTATGTACCCTGTTCCAGTACTCCACCCTATATCGACATTCCCACAGTATATGAAAAAGCGTTCCCACCTGACCATATCCACGCCTACACAAGCTATCTTCCGAGAACCCCATTATAATCAGACGAGGACCGGTGACATAGACCCTATGCAAAATCTTTAATTGGACGAGTCTCAATCTCGCCGGGATCGCGACTTCCTTAGGGGAAGAAACCGCGGATTGCCAGGCTTCATCGTCTATTTCAACAGGATGTATGACATTACAACACATGCTTTTACATCGCATGCCTTTACAACGCGGTATTTACAACGAATACCTTTACAACGCATAATGCTTTTAGGCGCTGCATAGTGAATTGTTTAATTTACTATTCCAACTCCAGTCCCCGTGGATAGTAGGGAAGGTGTTGGATAGTACATTAAACACATTCCCTATCCTAGAGCACCCCCCAGCGCAATGCGTTGTAATGGTTTGCGTTGTAAAAGTTGCGTTGTAAAGGCACTGCGTGGTAAAAGTTGCGTTGTAAAGGTTGTTTACCATTTCAACACCCTCCTGCGTCCATTTGTTCCTTAATTCCGCCAATAGATCAGATCTGTGATTTATCAATTTTTTATAAATGAGTGAGATGGTCCTTTCTCGTAGATGCCCATCTAGTATTCGGTCTTCTAACAGAGATGATTTTGGTATGATCTCCCCTTTGGGGGATATCGACTTCAGTGCATGCCGCACCTGCGCATAGCAAAAATATTCCGTCCCATTCAAATCATATTCAGTCTGTAGTTCCACAAATGGCTTCATTCTTCCCTTCGCCCAAACATCGCCCACAGTAGAAATTCCTATCAAGTCCCATCTATCAAAACCCTTCGTGTTCCACAACCGGCCCAGCCTATCCGAACCAAATAAAGGGGTAGCCAGAGTCAAACGGTTTTTCCATCCCAATGAACAGGTAACATCGTGCCATATACGTACTGCCACTCTAGTCGGGCCCGTTAAACTTTTCTCCACAGATCTAGTATACAGCGCTCTGTTGTAATTACCACCAGGGAGCAGCCATCTATCCATTGCATAGCCCGGATCCGCATTAGACCCATAGGTTCCATGATTTATAGCTCCCAATTGAGACGCCCAGTAGTATCTTTTAATATCTGGGAGGGCCATTCCCCCGTCGTACCATGGAAGCGTCAGCTTAGCCAGTGCTATACGTGATCGACCGTCCCAAAGCAAACTACGCTGCAATCCCTCCACCTCCCGAAAGTAACTAGCTGGTACCACATCCAGAGTGTTTTGAAGGGCATAGAGGAACCGGGGCACAGACATTATTTCAAACAGGGCCGCACGTCCTAACAGCGACAGCGGGAGTTTCTTCCAGCCTGCCACGTCGCTTTTCAAGCGGGCCAGTGGAGGAAGAAGGTTCTTATCATATCGAATTGCGGGATCGAGTGAAATATAAATCCCAAGATATTTAAATCCGTCCCTAGCTCTCTGTATAGGACAATTACGAGGAAGGACGGGGACCTCGCCGCACAACACGTAAAGATAGGACTTCGTCCAATTTATTTTCAATGGCGAATTCCTACCATAGGAGGATCAAACATCGCAGACAACGTTAAGGGACTTCTTGGGCGAAGTCAGATAAAGTAATATGTCGTCGGCATATAAAGAAATCCGATCTTCGAACTGCGGGGACCAACGGATACCCTTTATCGAGGGCTCCCAACGGATCCAAGCCACCAGGGGCTCTAGAGCCAGCGAGAACAGAAGGAGGGATAGCGGACATCCCTGTCTAGTGCCACGCCCAAGACAAAATGGTGCCGAGACCCGATTGTTCACAACAACTTGGGCCAGAGGTTCGGTATACAGGAGCCGCACCCAGCTAACGAACTCGGGACCAAAACCGAATTTAGCTAAAACAGCCCACAAATATGGCCACTCCACTGTATCAAAAGCCATCGTAGCGTCAAGTGACGCTAGTACGGCCGGTTCTCGTAAGGTATGCACCCTAGCAAGAACTCCATGCAATCTGCGCAGATTTAAAGTCGTGTTCCTATGAGGAATAAAGCCAGACTGATCGAGATGTACCAGTTCACTAATAACCTTGATCAACCTATTGACAACACTTTAGCCAATATCTTAGGTGCCGAATTCAGCAACGAAATCGGCCTGTACGAGGCACAGCAAGATTTTGGCTGGCCATCCTTGGGTATAACTACTATCGAGGCCACTCTCTGATCTAGGGGTAGGACCCCATGCTCTCGAGCTTCCAAAAACATATCTCTCAGATACGGGGCAATTCTGTCTGGCGTAGCTTATATAACTCGATTGGAAGACCATTGGGATCCAGTGCTTTCCCAGAATTCAGGGAGCGCACTGCCAAAGCAATCTCATCCACCGTAAGCTTACTATCCATGAAATCGCGGTCCTCCTCAGCCAAACAGGGAAGCTGGATATCCCTAAGCAACTGGCACGAGTCTGCCTCCGGTCTATCCGAGACAGAGGTATACACATTACGGAAGTAATCCGCAAAACAATCCACTATCTCTTGCGGATCAGTTTTACGATCACCTCCCGCATTCTCAATCTCAGGAACCACCCGATTTGCACCATCCCTCCTGTCCAGCCAAGCAATCATCTTACCAGCCTTATCACCTACATCATATAAACGCCCCTGTTGTTCTCGACTCAGGGCCTTCGCACTATCAGTGGCCAACGCCCTGTACTAAAGCTGTTTAAGTTGCAAGGCATGTAGTTTAGCATGAGTAGTCCCCATGCTCCAGTTCCAATCCAATATTAACTATGTCCGATTCAACCCTCACCACCTCTTCCTCTGTCTGCTTTTTAACTCCCGAAATCAGGGACAAGGCTTGACCTCGAATCACTGTTTTGAAGGCCTCCCACAACGAGACCGACGACGAAACCGAACCCTCATTGTCTTGGAAATAGTGTTCCAATGCTTTCAAAAGTTCCTTGCGAACCTTAGGATTACGCAAATACCAGGGATTTATAGGGGCGATCCTACCACCAGTACCCCGGGTCATTTCAAATCTGATCCAGAGCGGCGAGTGATCCGAAATTCCTCTAGCAAGATGTTTCACCTCAACAATATACGATGACTGGGCAGCCGGTACTAAACTATAATCAATGCGCGAGAGACTACCATGAGCACCGGAGTGAAAAGTATACTGTCGCTGATTAGAATGGAACGATCTCCAGCTATCTATCAAGCCCAAAGCCTCTAGAAAATCTGGAAGCCATCTATGTGCCCGTCCCGTGTCACGGCCGGGGATCTGTCCATGGTGCCACAGACTACAGCATTGAAATCCCCACCCAGAATGAGCAACCCTCATGGGAGATCTAAAACAAGTTTCCCCAGATCAGCATAGGTAGTGGTTTGTAAACCCGGGGGGACATAAATTGAAACAAGGGAGAGAGTGTAGCCCTCCCAACGTCCTGACACTGCCACATATCGACCCCGATCATCTGCTATGACGGAGTCAACTACAAACGGAAGAGATTTTCTAAGGAGGATCCCAACTCCCCTCGACCCCGAAGTAAATCCGGCATGTGCCACCAGACGGTAGCCTTTTCTATGCATCGCATTACAAGCATTTCCCACCAAATGAGTCTCCTGAACTAGAACTACCTCCGGAGAGTGTCTCTTGAGGAATTGTAGAACCACACTATGTTTAATTTTATCCTCCAGCCCATTCACATTCCAACTCAATACTCTCAGCCCTCTACCCCACATCAAAAAACATAAAAAAGGCCCAACCCTCCTCCAGTCCTCGCACCATCATGAAGCAATTCTGGAATACAATGCCTTGGAAAAACACAAAAAACACGAAAACAAAACAAAAAAACAACATTCCCCCCACCCCCGTGAACTAACAGTTACGCCACCCCCCACCCTGCACCCCTGCTCACGACTATCCAGCCACCCCAACTCGCAGTGTGCCTGTCGCCCCAACATCTAAACTACACTACAAAAAAGCTAAATATGAGGAGGAAAGTGACCCACAGACAGCCCGTTAACCCTCCTAAATTACTGCGGCAGACCATGATATTATAAAGAGTAGAACCGTAGTCCATTCCCCAAGTTTCAGAGTTCTCACGGCAACAGTACTTATTCTTGTTCCTGCGCACCCCGGCCTTCATCTCCACTCTGTCTGCGAGGATCCTCTTGAGCAGCCAGCGTGTCCAACCAGTCCGCCGCGATTTCGACCTTCTCACCATGTTCAATTCGCAACTTGGCAGGGTACATCATCGCGTATTTGAGCCCCTTGTCGCGAAGCTTCCGTTTAACCCTCATGAAGCTCATTCTCTGCTTTTGGACTGCTTGTGTGAAGTTCAGAAAAAAACTGATGGATGAGTTTTCGTATTGCAAAGGGCCTGGAGGATCGCATCTCAGTCCCTGAAATTAAAGATTCTCGCTATCAAAGGTCGAGGCGGCCCACCAACACGAGGCCTACCGCCGGGAATCCTGTGTTCTCTTTCAACAGTAAAAAAGTTTCCAAGACCCTTGGGCAGAAGATGCTTTACTACAAACTCTTCAACAAAGAGGTCCGCAGACTGCCCCTCTGCTTTTTCCGGTACACCAATAATACGCACATTGTTCCTCCGGGCTCGCCCTTCGAAATCCTCCAGTCTACGGCCAGGTCAATCAAGGCCGTTAAATTCCGGACTTCTGTTTGCAATTCCGTGACATCAGTCATACGACTGGCAGTCTTTATGTCCAGAGATTTCACCCTCTCACTAGTTTTTGTGAGGTCTGCCCAAATCAGATTCACTTCAATAGATACAGTGTCCAACTTATGCGCAAGAGTCTCCATTTTTAGTCCGAGTGTGGACTTGACACCATCAATGGCGGCCATAACATCTTGCAACGTCAGCTCCGGTTCCAGGACAGAGGTGGCTCTAAGTCCTTCTTGAGATTTGCCCAGTCCACTCGGCGACCCTTTCGACTGAGCATATTGGTCCATGTTATTAGATTGGGTATACCTTCCCCCTCTGACGGCTTTCGATTGTCACTTCTCTCCCTCCAGCTTGGTTGCCATTGTGAGACAATTCAACGTTCACTGTCCGACTCTGGGGAAATAGCGGTCGAAACACCCAATATTCAGACCAGCAACACGCCCTTCGTTGTCAAATCTTATGGAAGTACGTTGGCCTCTCGTGGCTACGTAATATTCAGTAATCGATGTGGCGCAGTAATCAGCCAAAACTCCTCAAACGCCAATCCAGAGGGCAGCCGTCTGTTGCAGCTATGTCAGGGCAAGGCACATTTGTCGCCGATAAGGGTCTAAGATGATCTAGAGTGGACCCAAGTGCGTCTCAGGCAAAATCGAAAGTGAAACCAAGCGGAGAAGCGGAGCCAAGCCAGTCACTTCCGGTGCCAAAAGCCGATGTTGTTACATTACCACTCAGGCACAGTGCCAACAAAATCACTGGTCGTTTGAGGGGAACAGGCCGCAAACTTTGCGATCCTGTAACTCCAGTTTCCGGGGAAAGTTTGAGACGCGTTTTCAGCTTTCGAGTCTCCTTCGGTTCCTCTGCAAAATACACTCCACAGTAGTCAGTCTAAATGACAGGATATATTCGGGGGCTACGAGGGTCTCGGGAGCCCTAAGCTCACGTGGACATCTTGGATGCGCGCGAAGCTCCTCCTCCAATGTTGTCATTATTGAGGATGTTGAGCAGTCCACTTTATAAGTGGCAGGTTAGAAACAGAGGAGAGGACGGGGAGTAAATACAATGGAGGTCTAGTATATAGGGGGATAGAGAAATCGGGGGGAGGGTAAGGGGTAATTGACGCTTTGCAAGGCATACAACATTGCTAGAATGAGAACAAATCTTGCCTCCAAATCCTCCTAGACCTATCCTCAGCATTCAACATGGTGAAACATGACAGCATGCTTGAATTATTTGACCAAAGAATGGGACTAGCAGGGGTTTCCTAAGTTGGTTAACCTCATTTCTACACAACAGAACTCAAGAATTAATGTTAACCAATCCTTGTCCACTACCACTCCGGTCACTTTAGGGGTTCCTTAGGGGTCCACCTTATCACCTACTCTCTTTAACGGGTTCATGGAGCCTCTTACCGAAATTCTGAATTTTTCCAGTGTACAAAACCAAATGCACGCTGATGACACCTAACTATACCTTAAAAACGCCTCCCCTTAGGATATTGGTCTACTCAGCACAACTCTCCTAAATCCCAAAACGGGCTAACCAGACACCACCTGAAACTCAACTCCCTCAAAACCGAATTCCTCTGAATTGCTCCACCAAAAAGATCCCTCAACATCAAAAATTGGATGAAGCACTTATCAGCCTTCAACTGCCTTCCACACATTATAGATTTCACAAGATCACTAGGAATTATACTTGACAAGAATCTCAACATGCAGGAACACATCAAGTCAGCCACCAAAGGAGCAAACTTTCAAATGAGCATTCTAAGGAAATGAAAACCCTTCCTCCTATTCGACGACCTTAAATCAGCGGTGCAAGCTCTAGTGATCCCCAGATTAGACTATTGGAGTGCTCACTATGTAGTCTGCCAAGATCCAAGTTGGTTCCACTACGGGCATCCCTTAACTCTGCTGCAAGGCTTGTCACTGGATCAAAAGGTACAACCACATCACTCCAGACCTGAAGGCACTAAACAGGCTCCCTTATGAGACAAGGTTTCAGATGAAAATTGCTTGCATGACCTACAAAGTCCTACACTTCAACTAACCGAAGTACCTAGCTGACAAACTGGAACTGTGTGGCTGTGGCAGATCATCCAAAAGCACCAGCACCTCAAAATTTTGGGAAAAAGAAAACCTATAACCGAGCCTTCTCTGGATTGGCCCCTTGAATCTGGAACTACCTACCCCCTGAAATCAGAGTGATCCCTTCAATCCCTTCATTCAAAAAAGTAGTCAAGGGGGGCGTGGCTAGCGGCCGGAGGGAATGGTCGCTTGTTAACGCGACTCCCGGCCCTCGCCCGATTATCCGGAAAACAGATCCGCTTTTACGCTGGAGACTCCCTAGCAACTGGGAGCCTCCCCAACCTTGACCACCGGAGCACGACTGGTCGCGGTGCTGGACCGATCGGAGGGACTGGGCCAGAGGTAGAGCCGCCGTCACGGAGATCCCCGGAGCCCGCACAATGGCGCCTGCGCTCGGGCTCTGCCCGAAGTCCTCCAGCGACTGCTGAGCGTCTGACGGAAGCTGCCGGAGCCTTGCCTGCTTTGCCGCTTCTCATCGCGGCTGTGCTGGGACCCTCTGCGACTGCCGGAGCTTCCTCCCGGCTGACTTGGAGCCTGTAAATTGCCTGCGGGGGGACTGGGAGCGTGTCGCCGGCCTGCCGGGGTGCCAATCACGCGACGCCCCGGCTCTGAGGCCTACTGTCCCCGGAGCTCCGGTGCAGGCTGCCTGTTGGCCCGCAATTTGCGGCGGACCTGCCGCCTGCTGCCCAGAAGCTGCTGGCACCCTGGGGTTCTACTCCTACCTCGCTACAGGGCGGAGGCTCGATATTTTGGTCTGGGCCTACTGGAGCCTGCACTGCCCTTCTGCCCAGGCGGACCTGAACGGTGGCCCACTGTGCTGGTCTCCCCCCCCTCTGCCTGGTATATTGGAGCCTGTGGGGAGATAGCGGACCGCTCAAGAGAATATTATCGGCCTGCCAAGGAGTTGTCCACGTGAAGCTTGGACTCGGGGGCTGGCCGCCGCTGGGGACCCGAGCCATTGAACCACGAGGGGAAGCGATCTCTTCACGAGCGACCGATTCACTTACCTGCCTGGTGACCTGGTTGAAGTGACTACCGCCCAGACTGCGTACTGCCACACTCGCAGCGTGAGCCCAGCGGAGGCCTAGGGGTGGATTCATTGCCTGCGGCCATGGGAGACCTGTGGTGGTGGTGGTGAGTGACCTGCAGAAGCTCCTCTCCCTGAGTAGCAACCCACTTGGCGCATCGTATCCCCAGCCATTCCACATTGGGTCGCCCGTAGATCGCCCGAGGGTGAGGTGGAGGTCTGGACCCTGTCTAAATTGCGCCACTGACTAGCTCCAGCCACTCTGGTGGCCCGACCTACGACAGGAGATGTCGTCTAACAAGGGTGGTAGGCCCCCGACCCAAAGGCAAATAACTAAAAACTCCTGTGGGTCCAGAGCTGAGAACAAAGACGCGGCCCCCCTTGCGGACTCAAAAACTGCGTCCCCGTCGCAGGGAGCGAAGTTGCTTACTCTAGAGGACGTCATGGAGGCGATTGCCGGAGTCCGCTCCTCCCTAGAAACCCGCATTGACTCGGTGAATATTGAAGTTACCCTTTTGCGAGCAGACCTGCGCAAGATGGACACTAAGGTCAAAGATGTAGAAGTCAAGACGGCGGCTCTCATTGACGACACCTCTACACTCCAACAGCAAGTCGCCCAACTCCAGACACAACAAAAACAGATGTCTGACCTGCTGGATGATTATGAAGGGAGGCCGCGACGCAACAATGTCCGAATTTTGAGAGTTCCGGAGAGACTGGAGGAGCCATCAGCGGACCTGTTCGTTGAGGAACTGATCACAAAACATCTCCGACCTCAGCAACTTTTGAGTTATTTTTCCATTGAACGGGCGCACAGGGTTCCAGGGGGCAAGCCAAAACCAGGGGCCCCACCCCGCCCCATCATTGCGAGGGTCTTCAACTTTAGGGACCGTGACGCTATCCTACAATCCGCCCGCTCAGGACCGCCTATTCTCCTTGAAAATGCTCGCATTTCGATCTTCCCAGACTTCACGATGAAGGTGCAGGCGAGACGACGCAGCTTTCTCGAGGTCAAGAAGGCACTGCGAACTCGAGGTATTAAATATTCCATGCTTTTTCCTGCTAAGCTCCGCCTGGAGATGGATGGCAAAGCCTGGTTCTTCCTATCGCCGGAGGATGTGTGGGACTGTTTGGAGGGCTGGCGCCGAGCAGGAGGGTCTCCAAGGGCCACTGGAGGTTCGGACGACCTTCCGAGAGAGGACCATCCGCCAGAAAGCCAAGACTTGTTTGCTGAAACTCCTGCCGATGGACGGGGATGATTCCCGCTCCTGCGGGATCTCCTTGAATGGCTGTTGACTGGTTTTCTACCGACTTCCCACCTTTTGTTTTTAATGTGGATGGGAGCGGCGGCCCTCTGTATCTTATTGAACACCTGCTCTTGCACAACGCCCTATCTGGCCCCGATCGGGCTACACCAGCTGACCAACAAGTAACTTTTCTACTTTGTGAATGTTGAATGGGGTCTATTTATAGTCTTATACTTACATCATGTTTGCCTTGCTTTCAGATTCGGGCGAGCGGCTTTACCGGCCGACCGAGTCCCCCGATTCTGGTAGGGAGGGCGACAGGCACTCTGCCTAGTTGGGGTGTGGATAGTTATAAATCCGCGGGCAGGGAAGCAGGGAGGAGGGAATGGGGGTGGGGTGACGGGTTGTGGGGGTGTTTGGTGTTTGTTTTGATGTCTTTTACTGTTTTCAGCGTAGTCCTTTTTGGTCGTGATCTACTGCACACACATGGTTCCTTTCTGACAGATTGGCCACCTCGGTTGACCTCCGGTCCCCCCGGGACCGGAGATCCTCCCGATCTTATGCTCCGATGGGTTCCGAGGTCTCGCTATCATGAGCGGGTCCCATCCGGCCCTCACTCATATCAGCTCCTTCACTCCCGTTGCTATGGCACAGACTCTCTCTAGAACCCTTAATATCCTGTCCTGGAATGTCAACGGGCTGGGTCACAAAATAAAAAGGCGTGTAGTCCTCCAGTTTCTACGGCGCCACTCCCCAGACATAGTCCTACTCCAAGAAACACACTTAGTGGGTAACACATGCCAGGCGCTCCAACGTGGGGGATATAAACTATTAGTCCACGCAGGGTTCTCTTCGGGATCCCGAGGAACTGGGATTCTGGTCCGCAAGTCTCTTGCACTTACCCACACTCGGACTTGGGAGGACCCCCTTGGCCGTTTTGCGCTAGCTGAGACCGCCTGGGAGGGGCGCCCCCTGAATATTATCTCAGCGTATCTTCCGCCGACCTTGACCCGAGACTCCCTCAGGGAACTCGGCGCCCAATTACTAGGCCTCTCCCCAGGTACTCTCCTGATAGGCGGCGATTTTATTGTGACGATGTGCGATGACATGGATCGTAAGCCCAAGCGTAGCTCCCACCGACGCAGCTCGGACTTGGCAGACTTTACACACGCCATGGGGCTGACAGACATCTGGCGTATCCACCATCCCGACACGCCGTACTTCACTCACTATTCCAATGCACATAACAGTATGTCTAGGATTGACTACCTATTTTGCCCCACCGCGGACATTGGTTGCTTCATCCGCCCGAAAGGCCTCCCCCGCGAATCTCCGACCACTCACCGCTTAGTGTAGACCTCACCTATAACTGTCATGTTACCCGAGGCCCCATTGTCATCAACCCCTGGATAATGCAAATCCCTGACATTAGGGAATCATTGCAGAAACGCAGTGAATTCTACTTTACTGAAAATGTTGGGTCTGTGAATTCGACGGTCACACTCTGGGAGGCGTACTTGGCAGTGATGAAGGGAGAAGCACTGGCCCTAAAAAATGGTTACGTGCGGAAGCATAATGAACAATTACTTCAGGCTGAATCGGAACTCATTAACTTTGAGACATCCCATAACATCGCCCCGTCAGATGCCACTGCGGATAAGCTCCGCACTCAACAACTAGTATATAAGGCCCTGTCCCGAGAGAAGGCACAGGCGCGACTACTCCACACGCGTCACCGAGTTTACGAGTTCAGGGACAGCGGGGGTAAGATGCTTGCTTGGCTGGAGCATCGGGACCAAGGGTCCAGATGGGTACCATCCATAGCTCTGCCGGATGGTTCCACGGTGACGGATCCTCGAGATATCGCAAAGGCCTTCGCTGACCATCTGGAACAAGTCTATACAGCTGGTGGTGGTTACACGGCTGAGGAATCCCGGCAACTCCTGGATGAGATGCGTCTCCCAACTGTGTCAGACGAGGATAGACTGGCCCTGGACGCTGACATTACGGCAGAGGAACTAACTACGGCACTATTTGCCGTTAACTCCGGCAGGGCTATGGGCCCAGACGGGGTGCCTATTGAGTTTCTAAAGGGCATGGTCCCGGACGTTATCCCCCATCTTCGAAATATGTTTATCGAAAGTAGAGAGAACGGAATCCTTCCACTCGCCCAAAGGCTGGCCTCTATAGTGGTTATTCTTAAACCCTCTAAACCACCCACAGAATGCGGCTCCTATAGGCCTATCTCCTTGATCAGTGCGGAGGCGAAGGTTCTGGCCAAGCTATTGGCGACTCGCCTTCTCTTGGTGCTCCCCTCCTTGATTCATGATGACCAATCTGGTTTTTTGCCAGGTCGCAATACAGCGTTAAACCTTCGCAGGGTTCACAATGTATTGAGTCGTAGGCCCACAATACAGCACGATGCGGCCATCTTGTCCCTTGATGCCACTATGGCATTTGATTCGATCGAATGGCCGTATCTCTTTGAGGTCCTTCGCTGCTTTGGCTTTGGGCCCCAATTCATTAGCTGGGTGCGACTTCTTTATACAGACCTCTGGGGCCAGGTCCGAGTTAACACGCATACGTCCAGGAGGTTTCCGCTTCGTCGGGGCACCAGGCAGGGTTGCCCCCTCTCCCCGCTACTGTTTGCCCTCACCCTGGAACCCCTAGCCCATTGGATCCGCACAGACACCTCCATTAGAGGCCTGCAGTGGACTGATGACGTCACGGACAAAATTTCTCTATATGCGGACGACATAGTAATATACGTGTCATCCCCTCGTTCCTCAATCAATAGCTTGTTTCATGTGCTTACTAATTTTGGCAAGTATTCCGGATATTCCATAAACTGGACTAAATCTGTGCTTTTTATGCTACATGGACCCTCGCCCAGATTGCCAAGAGGGTTTGCCATCACAGAGGCCAAAGAGGGCTTCATGTATCTAGGCATCTTTGTCACGCCAGATTCCAGGGTGTTCTATGATCGCAACTTGTTGGCCCCCCTGCGTAGGCTTCGCAATGACGTTGCCCACTGGCGCTCCCTCCCACTTTCGCTCCCTGGCAGAGCTGTGCTGTTTAAAATGTTGGCACTCCCGCGCTTCCTCTACGTCCTGCAGAACTGCCCCTTCTTGGTCCCAGACTCTTATTTTCGCACAGTTGAGAGTGAGCTTCGACTTTTGCTATGGGATGGAGGGGCTGCCAGGATTGCCCTCTGCAAACTCTTCCAGAGCTGGTATGATGGGGGCATCGCCCTCCCTAACCTTCGCCTCTATTACTGGGACTCACAGCTGGTTGCTGTGAACCACTGGATACACGGTTCGCCCTTGAATCCGGCCTTCCTCCTGGATAGGTCCCAAACTGTCCGTGAGGGATACCTGGGGGCTCTCTATGGTAAGCCCTCCAGAACTAGATATGTTGGACCGATGGCACACACAGTGGCTATTTGGCACAAGGCTACTAAATGTTTGGGGTGGGCGAATAGGTATACTAGAGCGACACCCTTGTGGTCTACACAGGGCCTGGGCTCCCTCTGCTTCAGTCAGGGTTTCGATAAATGGGACATGCTTGGGATCTCGGAGTTAGGAGACCTTGTTCATAAGGGAAAAGTGTTGACTTTTAATGACCTTCAGACTAAATATGCCCTTGCACCTACTGAATTTTTCCGATATCTGCAAATCACACATGCTATTCTTGCGGCTGTCCCAGATCTTGCCAACCTTCCTATGACCTCTCCTCTTGAGGACAGACTACTGTCGGAACCTCTCCCAGAAAAGGCCATCTCCCTCACCTACCGTAAGCTATGCAATAATCTCCCCGATCCCTTATAATCTCTGCGGTCCAAATGGGAGGCTGACTTAGGCCCTTTAGACGAGGAAGATTGGCGCTCGGCCTTAATGTCCCCGAGAGAGTCGGCTATCTGTCACAGATTTCGGATGATCCAACTGAAGGTGCTACACAGAGCATACATGTCTGCCCTCACATTGGCCAAAATTGGACAGCGCCCTGACACCCTGTGTCTACGTGGATGTAGCCTCCCTGGTACCTTCTACCATGTTTTGTGGGAATGCCCAGTAGTGCAACAGTTTTGGGCTGGAGTGATCCGAAAAATGAGTAGCTCCCTAGGTAAACCACTCTTGCTGACACCCACAACGTGTGTCCTTAACATCTGGGGGGCCAATGACCTGACTGACCCTGAGCTACAATGGGCGGCACTAGGCTTCCTGTTGATCAAGCGCTCGATAGCGATGAAATGCGGTTCGCCGGACTGTATATTGGTGGTGAGCTGGGTGGCTGAAATGGATCGTTGCATGATCGCGGAAAAAACAGTGTACAAGGTTCGAGGATGCCCCAAAATGTGGGATAAGAAATGGGGACACTGGAATGTTTATCGGGGGGAGCTATGTGATTCTCCTACTATGGAACTGGCCATGTCCCGGGATGGCACTATGAGAGGACATGTACTGTGAACTTGTCTCTTTATTTGCTTTGTGTGTGATTTGATATGCAATGCAGTGCTTGCGACTGTTTTCCGACTCTGCTTTCTTTGTTCTAGTTTTACAAAAAGAAAACCAGGTAGTTACTACATCCTTGTGTGCACTGATAGTTCTGTATACACCTTCTTCTGCTATGCCGCCGGACCCCAGGGTTGTCGGCTGAAGGACTGTGTTGCTTTGACGTAGTTATGATTGTGTCTGCCGGCCCCTGGGTTGTAGGCGTTGACATATGTCTTACGGAACTGCAAATAAAGGTTTTTACAAAAAAACAAAAAAAACTAAAAACAAACTGCTATTAACAAACAAATCTCTGAATGAAACCCACTGACTCTTTCTCTGGATACTGATATGACGCCGTTCTCCAACCAGGGCTTGCAATTGCCGTCTGAGTCCTGGTTTATAACTCACTGTCTCACTTCTGATTTGCAACGGACAATGTCAGTGTTTATGTTTCTAGGCTATCTACTTTCTACTTATTGAACTATTTGTAAAGCGCTCTAATACCGTTCTAGGGTCAAGTTCGCGCTACTTAAAACTTTATAAATAAAAAAAATACAAATAAATTAAAGGTATAATCAAACAAGTACATTTTGAAGAACACAACTATGACATTTAAGCATTATTATAAGAACACAGTTATGAAAGAGGATAGGGAGGTAGAACGAGATAGTAGAAAGCAATAAAAGGCATAACAAGTGCTGCATTGTAATTAAGTGGATACTCAGCCGGCTGTCCTTCTCAGCAGACATTAGAGCAGGCTTCCAGTTTTCTCCTCAGGTGTAGGAAGTTCAATCAGCTACCGCTACAGGTCAGGATACACCGTCCTCAGACGAAGCGGGTTTTAGAGGAGAATGTGAGTATCTCTGTCTCTTTCCTGCGTAAGGTCAGCAACTACCTGTAGAGCCTGTTCTCTGTCCCCTAAGGAACGGACTGGTCGGTCCAGTTCTCGTCCTCTGCTCTGAGGTCTGTTTGAGTTACGTTGTGGTCCGCCAGAGGGTGTTCAAGAGTTTATTAGTATTGATTGTGATCCGACCTCCAGCAGAGAAGCAGCACATTCCATTCTTTGAGGAGTGAGGCTATCCAGAAATCGCCGATGGTCTTCTGGGTTGAAGAATTCTTTGGCTATTCGGTCCTTAGTGATCCACAGACGTGTGGGCTCAAATAGGCCATATTTGATGTCTAGTTGTCTTAAACGGGGCTTGAGAGAAAGAAAGGCTTTGCGATGGTCGTTTGTTTCTTTTGAGAAATCCGCAGCCATTCTGATCTCGTGACCCTCAAATGTGTTTGCTGCCCATGGGTGTGAGCAGCTGGGATCAATTAGCGAGCCTGTTCGTGTCGTAGGAAGCAGACAATGATCGGGCGTGGTCTTGAGGTCTTTTCTGTGTTGAGGGGACCAATACGATGGGCTCTGTGCATCTCTAGTGGTGGGTCTAAAGTTAGACCTGTGAGTTTTGGGAGGTTTGCCTAAGATCGGATTTGGCATCCGATCCCTTTATTCTTTCCGGGAAGTCAAAGAAGCGGACATTATCCCGTCAGCTTATTCTTCCAGGTCAACTACTTTACTCCGAGGAAGAGAAGTTCTTGGTCTCGACTCGGTATGGCATCAAGGTAATTCTCCACTTCGACGACTCATGCTGTAAGACCGTCCACTCTGCCCTGAAATCTAGCAATGTCTGCACGTATAAATTTGGTCTCAGTTGTAAGAGCAGACATGGATGTCTCCATACCTTCCAAACGACGGCTCACTGCGGAGATTTCATGGAGTATCCACTCCATAGGGCGGTCCGGCGATGTTGCCATCGAATGATTAGGTTGTTTTGGATTCGAAGAAGTGACCCCCGTGTGTCTGAGATGGGACGTCCTTGGGTTAGAGCTTCTGTAAATAAGAGTTATCTTGCGAGCTTCCCAGACGCTTTGCTTGAAGGCTTTCCCAACTTTTCTGTATACAAGTTCTTTTCCTCCACTGATGTCTCAAGTGTCCTGGCCAGTGAGCGCAGCGTCTTATGGAATGGTCAGAGGAGAATTCCCAGAAGCAGTAGTAATAGCTACTCTGATGTACAGTTGCATCTAATATTAGCTTGAATGGGCAGGAGGAGCTAATTGCTTTATGGAAGAGGGTTGGGAGTGTACTCTGTAGACGTAAGAGGTTTGAGGAGAGGTTTCCTGTGAAAAGGTTACATGCAGCCCTTGCGTTGCTCGGGTAGCATCTATGATGAGGTTCAGCTTTATTTCAGAGCAGAAGATGAAGTTGAAGTTAGAGTTGGAGGCGGGACCAATAGTAAGTAGAAAAGTTTAAGGGCAATCAGTAATAATATTATTATTATTATTGCTAGTATTTTTATTATTGTTATTAGAGGAGGCACTTGGTCATAACCTGTGTCTGTGTCTTGCCTGTGGGTTCCAGTGGAGGTCGTTTCCTCAATCTTGTGCCCTTATTGTTGATGGTCTAGTCTCAAGCAGAGGCAGTGGCCCAATATGTAGACTTGGGAGACAATAGTGTGAGAGAGATCTGCGGGTGGTAGACCTTCCTAGGCATCAAATAAAGGGATGCCAAGTCCGGGCTCAGGTAGTTATATCAAGCGTGGGAAGGATCAAGCAACCGCTGTCAGGCTGCTGTCTTTGGCATAAAGTATCAAAGAAATGTTATCCAGCAGTCAACTAGGGTACATAATAGTATGTCATAGGTTCTTTTGGGTTCACTGTTGTAGGTAATGACACATTTCCTCAATATTTACTTCAATTCAAGACTTATTATGATTTATGTCCCCTCCACTAGCGGTCTCGCATGTCGATATCAGTTTGTCTCTTTGCGCACATTTTTAAATTCCACAGTAGTAGTGCCCCACAGCAGTCAGACAGGCCACAATGGGCACAGGGCACAATTAATTATGTATAAAAACTTCTCAGCCAGAAGAACGGAGGGAAAGCAGCGTCGCACCGTAATTTAGAATTCAGAAGTTCAAAGGGCCTTCACTCGTTTCTGTGAAGTATGAAGTGTGTGGGGGTGGGGGAGGGGGGGTTGGTTATGATCCTGCACCCCTATAGAAAAACTGTCTCACCCACACTATCCATCACCATAATACTCACCAATTATTATAAATCACTCACAAGGCCCATTAATAACCGAGACAATTTTTGGGCAACTGAATCATGTGACCTAATTAACCAGAACCTATTCACAAACTATTTACACATTTATATACAACTGCAGTTTATCATATCTTACCATGGTTTTATGCATTTATCATGTTAATTAAGTCACTTAGGCAAATGGATCAGCTGATGGTAACTAGACCATGAATAAACAAGACCAACTTGTCGTTTCAAAAATCTAATTTTATTAAACTTTATTATTCAAGAATGAGCATTTTATTAAGAATATTTATTTATTAGCAATTTTAGCAGCATCAATTAGGAAAAAGGAATCATTGAACTGACATCTTCAAAGCAAATCAGCATGTATGAGTTAAAGCAAAAAAACAGTTTTTCATTCCCTAAGTCTATTTCCCTGTCTAAAACTCGCTTCACCTAAAAGGAAAAAGTTATTTAACCCCTTCGGCGCTGATGACGACCTCAGCTCGTCATCAGTTGCGCTGCTCGCACGCTGATGACGAGCTGAGCTCGTCATGTAACGCGGCTTTTGGAAAAAATCCGCGTAGCGCAAAAATAGCCGCAGCGCGCATGTGGTTAAGCCTATTATCCTTACGTGCGCCAAAAGTCCATCAGCACGACACGCCCTTGTGGAATCGGAAAGCGAGAAGCGCCCTCCTGTCAAAGGGGTCAAGTTTTATACCTTTTCTGTCTAGCTAATCTCACTAAAAGTATATTTCTGCCATCCAGTGTTTTTATTGGCTGTCCGATGTCAGCTCATATGCTGTCATCATCTTTCTCCAAGCATAGAACAGGCTTTCTTAGAGTCCATTGTCTCTCATCTCTCAGGTCACGCTGCTTCCTCAAAAAGAAACATTTTGTAAGTTACAGGCCGTAACTTCCTTAGCTTGTCAAACTTTGCCTTTTCCTGTCCTTGGGTCAATCTCACCATCAGCACGTAAAACAATGTTCTTTCAAACTTGAAAATATTTTTCAACGTGGAAAAGTTTCCTTGCAAAACTCTTGCTCTCTCTGGACAGGACTGAGCATCTCCACCTTTTCGGTTTACCCTTTAGGCCTCACTCAGAAACTATTATTTAAACAAACACAAGACATCAATTAATTAGAGAATTGAGACCCATTCTGTTACCCACCCCCTTTGCTAATTATTAACCCGTTAATTAATGTTACCTAGCTAAAGCACAAGCCACAGAATTTTCCACAAACTTATGCCACATAAAAGACGAAAAGACAAAACATAAGCACACAAGTAAGCACATGCAATTTAATTGAACAGCCGCATTTAATACTGACAAAGACAATAGACAAGGTTAGTTTATTACTTTCGACACACTTGCAAATGCAACAAAGAGCACATGTGTTAGTCCCTCGTGTCATGTGAATGCATTTTAATCTAGGTTGATTAATACTTTTCAACATACACTGATTAATACGGTTATAATATTATGGAAGTTTAACTTTGCGAGTCAGGACAAAATTTTATTCTGAACCTCGCTCCATCAACTCCCTCATTTGGTGATTTCAAAACCACCAAACTACACCCACATTTTAGCAAAATTTTAACCCTTGAACATGTTTTGACTTCCACTGTATTAGTGTTTCTAAAGACTTGTTTCTGCTGTCTGCTTGTAACTCTCATATTGCGATCTACGTAACTCTTCTAGTTCTATTTCCTTATCTTGTTCTTTTCTGAGCTTATAAATCCTCTTCTTTTCCCTTAGATACTTCTTTCTTTTGTGAAGCATACAACTGATTTTCAACAAAAGTATCACGAAAACTATAACTAATAAAGGAGTCAGTATTTTGCCTAAAATTGAACCACCAATCTTTTGAAACCAGGTTTTGATTGCTGCAAATCTTTTGCTCAAGCGTTCCGAAAAATCTTCATCTTCCAAAGGTACAATCTCCGAATGTAGCTCTGTAATGTTTTTAATATATAACTCAATATTCTGGCTTTTATCTGGGACATAAGTACAGCAATGCTGGACATGTAAAATCCCACAAACTCCTCCTTCTTTTGCTAGCAGAATGTCAAGGGCAAGACGATTCTGCATAACCATAGTTCTCATGGCAATAATTTCAGTATCCACTAACTGAAAACCACCAGCAGTATCAGTTGACAATCTGTCAACTATTGTGGACAATTTTCTGATTTTAACTGCATTCAGGGTTATACCCACCAAAGGTATTACTGCACCAAAAATATCTCCCAAAATTTCTGAAAAACTCTCTCTCTTGAATCTATTCAGATGATTGCTAATTTCAAATGAACCCTTTACATTTCTGTCTACATGAAAACATTTTGGGAAGACTAGTCCCATACCAGTGGTCTGGGAGATTGTAGTAAGCTTTGTCTCCACACACAAAATAAATTCCAGGAAAAATTGGATCTTTGCCACCTTTGAATCCCCATCCACCCAAGATTTGATAAGTATCCTTGCATTGACTTGCACCCACAAAGAAATTGTCAAAAAACGTATTGTCTCTCCGAATACAAAGCTTGCCACTAACAGGTTTATCTATGTGAATTGCAACATTTCCAGTTCTACCATTAAATTTCTCGTCCTCAATCTGCCAAAACTTAGATTTGGTTTGTTTCAACATCTCATTTATTTTATAAATTGCCCTTCTCTCTTCAACTAAGTTTAAGAAAGTATTTTCTTCAGCTCTCAATTTACAAGTTAAATTGTTTCTAAAAGCATACTCATAAGTTAATTAATTAGTTACAATGAAAAATTCCCTCATCTGTTTAGCGTGTTTATGTTTATTCAAGCTTTTGTCAACCTTTAAATTTGCAAAAATCTCGTCGTAATGAGAATAATCGTACTCTAAACGACCTGTTTGATAAAACAGACTAGCTATTACACTGCAAGTGATGCCATAAGTAAGAGGAAGCATGTTATATGTTACTCCCTCCGAAACAGAAGCAGGCAATTCCACACAAATGTAGCAATCTTTAACATCCATGACCCTAACATATTCAGATAATAGTCTTGAAAAAGTATTACTAGAAAAATCACCAACAGATCTATCTTGGTGGATCTCTGGTTTATGATCAATAACTCTGTTAGACTTATCTACAACATTTTTGTTATCTTGTTTAGCCACAACTTTACTTGTCATGTTAGTCTTATACTCTTCTTTGTCGATGCCAAAAGGAAAAATGACAGCTAAAATTAACCACACCAAAACTATTAAGATCACACAAATAGAAGACATTTTGCAACATCTCCTTAAAATGGAACACCTTGAATTATTGTTAACATAAGGCATTTTTACTCTAAGACAAGAGCCTTACAAAAAAAATCAAAAGTCAAAAATTTCTAAATATACAAAATACACCCCCCCTGTTTTTACTTTATTTTTATTTTTTAAAGAAAACCCTACTTTCTAACAGCTTTTCTTCGACCTTACGTCTTACAACAATGTGTTTTTCAGCTAACACAATTTCTTCGACCTTGTGTCACCTAACACATTTTCTTCAGCCTTATGCCAAGAATAAAAAAAAAAAAATCAATCAATGTCACTGGTATCATCTAAATCTTCTTGGCTACTACTATTCACCTCCACCACAGGTGGGATGATTATATAAGTCCACTCAGGGGACTTGTATTTCTGGTTAGTTTTTACTACTCTCTTTGCTCTATTGCTAATCACTTCTATTTTCTTTCCTGTTTGAGTTTCTTATCAGAATCTCCTTTTTGACTTGATATTTCATTAACCTGCTCTTTTGATCTGTTTACCAATTTGAATTTCAGACCTTCTTTTTCAATTGGAGTTGGCCAATTATCTCCTTTTCTCAATATTTTCTTCTTTGGTTCAGACTGATTACACTCTGCTTTCCAAGTTCTTTTTCTAAAATGTCTTATTTCAGAATCTTCATCACTTTCATCAGATTCAGTATCTGAAATTTCAAATCGAAGTCTAGGTTCTTCTTTACTCGGCAGTTTAACTCTGTTAGGAACATCATCCTTATAACTGGTACTAGGAATTTTGTCTTCTTCTTCTTCTTCAATCACTTCCAACTTCCCCGTTTCAGAATTTTCGTTCCTGCTTTCAGAGCTTCCAATCTGCTTTTCAATACTCTCTTGATCTTGAATCTTATCAGACTCTTTTTCTGCTTCTTTATCTAGAAGATCTTCATCATCTTCAGAGTCTTGTATCACAACTTCTTCAATTTCTTCATTCAATGCCTCATTCGCATTTGAATCTTCCAGATGTCGACCTTCCTGTCGATCTTCAGTATCTGGATTTTTTCAGGTTCTTCTTCAGAATCTGAATCAGTTGTAGTGTCACCTTCGTCAGGATTTTCAGGTGGAGGTACACGAATGGTGTGACTTGCATGAATCCACCTTTTCAATCCTTTGCACTTTACTGCATTAGTTGTAACAAGTATCACCTGTCTTGCCTTTTGCCACCTGGGAACTAGGCAGTTTCTTCTCCGGTGAACTTTTGTCCTCACCCAGTCACCAGGTAACAGACCATGAGCTTGTTCCTTTTCTCTTGTTAACACTTCAGTTCCCACCTGATGGAACACAGAAGTCACGACGTCAGAAAGGTTTTTGCAATAATCCAAAATGACGCTATCATTAATACTCATGATTTTACCAACTGGTACAAAAGCTTGTCTCATGACTCTGCCCATGAGAATATCATGAGGGCTTAAACCTGTCTTTTTATCTGGAGTACTTCTCAGTGACATCAAAACAAGTGGTAGTGCATCTGTCCACTTCATTCCTGTAGCTCGACACATTTTGGCTAGTCTATTTTTGATTGTGCCATTCACTTGCTCAACAACACCTGATGCTTCTGGTCTGTATGCACAATGAAGCTTTTGTTTAATATTCAGTGCTTCACAAACCATTTGTAACAATCTGTTTTCAAAATGTGTTCCACGATCTGTCTCGACCGTCACTGGAAAACCGTACCTTGGTATGATTTCCCTTAAAAGCAATTTAGCCACAGTAACTGAATCGTTGTGACGTGTTGGGAACGCTTCTACCCATCTCGAAAACAGACAGATAATTACTAGGACGTATCTTAATCCATTGTGGCGTGGCATGTCAATGAAATCCATTTGCAATATGGTAAAAGGACCACCCTCCCGTCCTATGGTTCCCATGCTCACAACTGTTTTTCTGTTTGGGTTGATCTGCTGGCATATTAAGCATCTCTGACAAAAAGATTCTGCAATTACTCTGAACTTTGGATTGTACCATGTTTGCCTAAACAACCTAATCATAGAGTCTCTTCCAATGTGTCCTTGACCATGATACATTCTGGCCATAGATTGTACCATGTTTGCCTAAACAACCTAATCATAGAGTCTCTTCCAATGTGTCCTTGACCATGATACATTCTGGCCATATCAGCAATCATGCTATCTGGCATAACTGGTCTGTCATCTTTGTAAACCCAAATCTTATCTTCCTCTCTCTGTCTGCAACCTACTTTTAACCATCTGTCTTTTTCCTCATCATCTGCCTCATCTTGTAAATCTTTTACTCCTTGTCAAGTCTCAACTACAGATGTTAGCATAAGTGAATTCAAAACATGTTCATTATTTTTCTCCCGATTGATTGACATATTATTTTTCGCGCAGAACTTTGCTATTTTGTCTGCGTAAGCATTTCCTTTTGTAATATAGTCCTCACCTCTTTTATGTGCTTTACATTTCACGACAGCAATTTTCTTTGGTAACTGAATACCATCAATTAACCTTTTAATCAAATCAGCGTTTCGTATTGGATTTCCCGCAGAAGTTAAATAACCTCTTTGAGACCAAAGCTGACCATAATCATGGACTACACCGTATCCATACTGACTTTCAGTCACTATGGTAACTTTTAAATGTTGACCTCTTTCATATGCACGAATCAAAGCAATCAATTCTGCTACTTGAGCTGAACGAATTCCTTTGAGACAAGAGGCTTCAACTACATCGGCAACTGTGCAGACAGAATATGCTGCTCTTAAAACACCTTCATCTGTTCTCAAGCATGAACCATCAACAAAATAAACACAATCTGATTCTGTTAACGGGTCATCTTTAATGTCCTGCCTTGGTTTGGTACAAAATTCCAAAACATCTAAGCACTCGTGATCAATGTCATTCTCATTTCTGATTTCTGTTACAGTACCATCAGGCAATAATGTGGAAGGATTTAAATTTACACATCTCACAATCAAGACATTATCTGATCCCAGAATAATCTTTTCATATTTGGTTAATCTGTTACTTGTCAAATGCTGTGTTTTGCTTCTGGTTAGGAGAATTTCAACTGAATGGGGAACATATACTTTTACTGGGTATCCCATTATTATTCCTTCGCTCTGCTCAAGGCTTACACTTGTTGCAGCTACTGCTTTTAAGCAGCCAGGTAATTCTTTTGCAACTGGATCAAGAACTGCTGAGAAATAGGCTATTGACTTTCTCAGTTTTCTATGTCTCTGTATTAGAACTGACAATGCACATCCTTCCCTTTCACTGCAATACAGCTCAAACTCTTTCTCATAATCTGGCATACCTAAAGCAGGTGCTTCAAACAGACCTCTTTTTAACTGTTCAAAAGCTTCTAATTCAGTTTCTGTTAAGATAATCAGGTCTTTTATGTCTGCTTTTGTCAATCTCTGCAGTGGCTTTGCAATTACTGAAAATCCACTAATCCATTGGCGACAATAACCAACCATTCCTAGAAACATCCTGACCTGTCTCTGTGTTCTTGGAGGTTGCATTCCCTGAATCATTTTAATTCTCTCAGTTGTCACTTGCCTGATTCCTTTTGCAATTCTGTGACCAAGGTATTTCACTTCTTGTTTACAAAACTGTAATTTTGCAGGAGACACTTTATGTCCTTCATCTGCCAAATGATTTAAAAGAGTAATAGTATCTGTCACACAGTTATCTCGTGTTTTTGCAGCCACAAGTAAATCATCTATGTATTGCACCAATGTTGATTTTCCAGGCAAATCTAAATTTTCCAAGGATTTCTTTAACAACTGATTAAAAATAGATGGACTCTCTGTATACCTTTGTGGGATACGACACCATGCTAAGATACGGTCCTGGAACCTGAAAGCAAAAATGTGTTGGCTATCTGGATGCAATGGAACAGTAAAGAATGCATTGCAGAGGTCTATGATGTATACCATTCTGCATCATGGGAAATCTGATAAAGAATTACCGCTGGGTTTGGAACAACTGGGCAACATGGAACAACTATCTGATTAACCTTTCTCAGGTCTTGAACAATCCTGTAAGTTCCGTTTGGCTTTTTTATACTCATAATCGGTGAGTTACATGGGCTACTTTCAATTTCTTTTAGAACACCTTGTTTTATGAATTTGTCAATTACAGGTATAACACCTTCAATAGTTTCTGCCTTCATTTTATACTGAGGAATGTTTGGAAATTCTACTCCTTGTTTCACTGTAATTTTAACTGGTTCTACATTTTTCATCAAACCCATTTCACTTCCTGTAAGATCCCAAATTTCAGCATTGACTGTTTCTTTTAATTCTTCAGGAAGATTGTTTTTATCAAATGCAGGAAATAATTTACTTTCTTCTGCTTCAACCATTAACATCGTTAATTTGTAAAGCCCATCTTCCTCTAGAGTTTGAAGCTCAATACCATCTGGTTAGCAATATATTTTGCAGTTCATCCTACATAAAATGTCCCTTCCCAACAAGTTTACTGGACTGCTATTACAGACTACAAATCTGTGTTTGTCTTTAAATTTGCCAATTTCAACTTTTAAACTTTTACAGGTTCTGTTAAATCTGTTTTAATCTGCTGATTAGCTACTCCAAATACTTGAATTTTATCACCCGAGAGAGGTAGGTTTTCTATTTCCACTGATCTAACAGTAGAACGGGTAGCACCAGTGTCCACAAGAAAAGTGATTTCTACATCATTCACCTTCCCATTTACAAATGGACCAGACTGATCTACCTCAAGAGTGGCTCCAAGTACACACTCTTCCTCCTCTCTCAGGCACCGTCATAAGTAATCATCAGAATCACTCCCTCCATTTTCATTCAACAAGTACTGTTGAGAAACATTTTGCACATTCACTCGTGGTGATCTGTTTACCTGTTCACCTCCGCAGAATCCCGTTTCTGTATTGTATCTCTGCACATTTACCCAATTTGGAAGTGGTGGTTGTGGAATCTGACTCTGCTGATTCACTACCTGTCGCTGTAGCTGTTGCTGTAGCTGTTGCTGCAGATTTATCTCATTCTGCATCTGTGGATTTAATGATTCATTTTTAAAATTTCTGGGCGGATTTTTACATTCGCGCTTCCAGTGTCCAATTTCGCCGCAATTAAAACATGGGAGTTTTTGTTTTAACTCTTCAATATTACCCATCAATCTAGGCTGGTATACAACGTTTACAACGCGCGCGTTACAACGAAGTACCACTACCACGCGGTTATAACAACGAAAGTTGTTACAACGCATTGCGCTGGGGGGCGCTCAAGGATAAAAAATCATTTAATTTACTATCCCAACACCTTCCCTACTATCCACGGGGACTGGTGTTGGAATAGTAAATTATATTTTTTAAATTTGCGCCCCCCCCAACGCAAGTCGTTGTAACGACTTGCGTTGTTACAACCGCGTGGTAATGGTACGCGTTGTAACAGTGTGCGTGGTAGTGACATACATCCATCTAGGCTTATTACCCTTAAATTTTCCTTGATTCTGAATTACATTTTTGTTTTCCAGGGTTGCCATTTGCTGTTCAGCTACCTTCACCTGTGCCCACATAGCTTTTTCCTTTAGCTTCTTCTGTTTGGCATCTATCTCATCACTACAATATTTTGCTTTTCTCAAAATGTCATCAACTGATAGTGATTGCCAACCAACTATTCCGTTTCTAATCATATCACCAATTTCAGGTCTTAAGCCGTAAACAAATCTGTATATGAAGTGGCTCATGTCCTTTTCACTTAATTTTTCATAGCCACTGTACTGTTTAAAAACCAACAGTAACCTTTCATAAAATGAATGTACTGATTCTTTTGGCTCTTGATTTGTTCTGTCTATTTTAACCCAATCAACTTCTTTTGGATCAATCTTGTTTTTCAACCACACAATTACTTTGTCATAGAGATCCATAACATCTGCTGATGGAGCACTTGTTATTCTATCTCGAGGAGGTTCTTCTTTGGGCCAACTTACAGAAATCTTGCATTCTGTCCAAAGATCCGATGGGACAACAATGTCAAAGAACCCATCAAGATCAATCCACAGAACTTTTGAAACTTTAATAAATCTATCCACCTGTCGATACCACTCCACAGGCTTCTCTCTCAGCCGAGGGAAATCATTGGTGAACAATAAAATGTCCTGCCTAGTCCAAGGAACATGCACATACCCACCACCAACAATTTCTCTCATTGGAAACTGACCATCTACTTCTCCTCTTTCTCTCCTTTCTTCCTCTCTTTTCTTTGTCCATTTAACTCTCCATTTACTTAATTCACCTAGTCTTTTTAGGAACACAATTAATTATTTTATATGAATAATTCTTCCAGTGGTATTCATGCTTTCAATGTCTTTTTCAGAAAAATCCACTCTATAACTTTTCCCCAAATTTTTCTGTCTACTCAAATCAATTTCTAATTCAGTAGCTAATTCCTCTAATTGATCATATTTTGTCTTCGTTTTCCATTGTATGCTTTTGCAAATAAACAATAATTCATCATCCTGATATTGCTTTAAATTGTCAGGTCCAATTGTGCCAATAATTAATTCTTCCAAATCCGCTTTTAATTTTGCAACATCAAGTAATTTAAATTCTGAGCTTTGTGGGGTTTGCGTTAAATCTATTTTATTTGCACTCTTTTCCGGAGTACAGTTTTATTCGAAAAGCTTTGATTAAATGTTAAGTCAGGCATCATTTTTTTCTCTCTGTGAATTTCTGATAAATCTGAATAAAATTTTTCAGCTACCTTTTGAATTTCTGCAATTAATGGAATAGTCAGAGCTGAGTGTCTAATTTCTCTTTGATCAAATACTGGTTGTACAGGTCCAATTGTTACTGGTACCGTTACTGCTTCCATGCTTTTAGTTAACTGCTGTATTAATTCATCTTTTGATTGGAAATATTCTGAAGTATTTGGCATTTCCCCACATTCTTCTGTTATCATTACATTTCTTGGGATTTCATTTCTGCGAACTGGAGTTTCAGCATAATTTCTATTTTCTCCAGATATACTGGAGCTTGATCTTGTTTCTACTCTTTCAGGAGTTTTTCTATTATTGGGATTTAATCTAGGTGATGCCTCATCAATAATTTCTCTAGGAGGTGCACTTGGAGTAGTTCCTGGAGGAACTTTTGGAGAAGAAAATGAACAAACTGGTTGATAAGGAGACTGTCTCTGTTTAGTAATATAAATTTCTTCTAAGACTGGATCTTCTAATTCACTTTCTTCAGCATTATTATTGTTCTTTCGAACATTGTTTTGACTAATTATCTCACCTGTTCTTGCTGGATACAAACCATCACATGCGCTACGTCTCCATCGACACATTCTATCCTCATGAGTTTCCCTATTTATGTCTAATCTGGTACCTCTTGTTATGCCTTTTTTCTCTCGTTCTAATTCAAACATCTCATCCTCCCATTCAGCTAAAGCCTCAAATTGTGTAGGTCTAGGCTTTGGTTCAAATGTCATCATTTTGTCTCTTAAATCTTTCATAACCTTAATGTTAAAGGAACCATCTTCCGGCCATGCTAAAACACCATCATTCTTGGTATAATCCATCCAAGTTTCAAACCATAGGCAAGTATGATAACCATAATCACCTTCCATATAAGCTGCAGGTGTTTTGTACTTATGAAGTAATCTTACACCTCGCGTTTCAATTTTCTTGTCAGATTTCAATTTATTTTTCAATTTCTGAAACCATGAAAGTTTCTTTTTCTGCTTAATATAATAATAATCCATGTTTTTAAACAATTCCACTTACTTTGAAATGGATCGTAAATGTTTCCTGGTTGTTACGCAAAATCAACCAATCCGTGCGCGAAACACACCAACAAGCCAATCAGGTTAAGCTACGTCACCACCTTGCTTAACCAATAAAAACACAGCTTTCAGGATAAGCCAATCAGCTGTCAGTTTGTCTTAGTCACGTGAACCAATCAGCGCGCTTGCTGTGACGTATGTTAGCCAATCACAGCGCGGACCCTAAGACGTACACTGCCGCTGCAGCTTCTCGTCTCTCGCTCCTTGAGCTCACCCATCCTTTACAAAAATATTTTCACAGCGCCATTTTAAAATAAAGCTTTTTAATGAAATTCAATTAGTAACTCCAGAAAAACAAACCATTTGTCTGTTTCGCTAAAATAAAGTGATAGCTTTTACAGTCACTCAAGTATTCTTTTGCGTGGAATAGACGACGCTATTCTCACAGAATATTTAAATTAGTTGATAAAGTAAGTAGCCTTACTCTACCCTTCTAACAGGTAATTACGAAATCGTTTCCCTCTGAATACACTTAAAGTGACAATTCAAAGTTTAACTCGATCGAATATTACTAAATCATTTACGCACATTCAAACAGAAAATATCCCCTAACCATGTATACATGAATCTTGGTAGGACTTTAACCAACCAAAGAAAACCTGTTTTGCCAGTAAGATAGACAACTCTTCTTTACCCTTCACTCGAGCTCGGATAAAATCTACTACTATTTTCACAGTGAGTTTTAAAACAGGCACCAAGTCCTAGAATTTCATAGACAATCCTCACTAAACATTTTACCTTACACACCTAAGATCCCTAAACTTGTGCTGTACGTCCACAACACTAGTGATATATGTCAATACCACCATTTTAAAACAGAACAAATGCACTGTGCAACTTCACCTGTTACACTACTCTTGTACCGGTACAAAACCAGGAATTTTCACACTGCTGGAAAAAACCTTTCGACTACATATAACAACTGAACAAACTCAACATATGTTAAAAATCGATCCTATGTAATTACCATGTAGCATGACAGTTACCATAGCAACCATAACTCTGCTACCAAGGAATTGATCCAGCGCCCCTATAGAAAAACTGTCTCACCCACACTATCCATCACCATAATACTCACCATTAATCATAAATCACTCACAAGGCCCATTAATAACCGAGAAAATTTTTGGGCAACTGAATCATGTGACCTAATTAACCAGAACCTATTCACAAACTATTTACACATTTATATACAACTGCAGTTTATCATATGTTACCATGGTTTTATGCGTTTATCATGTTAATTAAGTCACTTAGGCAAATGGATCAGCTAATGGTAACTAGACCATGAATAAACAAGACCAGCTTGTCGTTTCAAAAATCGAATTTTATTAAACTTTATTATTCAAGAATGAGCATTTTATTAAGAATCTTTATTTATTAGCAATTTTAGCATCATCAATTAAGAAAAAGGAATCATTGAACTGACATCTTCAAAGCAAATCAGCATGAATGAGTTAAAGCAAAATAACAGTTTTTCATTCCCTAAGTCTATTTCCCTGCCTAAAACTCGCTTCACCTAAAAGGAAAAAGTCATTTAAGCCTATTATCCTTACGTGCGCCAAAAGTCCATCAGCATGACACGCCCTTCTGGAATCGGAAAGCGAGAAGCGCCCTCCTGTCAAAGGGGTCAAGTTTGATACCTTTTCTGTCTAGCTAATCTCACTAAAAGTATATTTCTTTCTGCCATCCAGTGTTTTTATTGGCTGTCCGATGTCAGCTCATATGCTGTCATCATCTTTTTCCAAGCCTAGAACGGGCTTTCTTAGAGTCCATTGTCTCTCATCTCTCAGGTCACGCTGCTTCCTCAAAAAGAAACATTTTGTAAATTACAGGCCGTAACTTCCTTAGCTTGTCAAACTTTGCCTCTTCCTGTCCTTGGGTCAATCTCACCATGAGCACGTAAAACAATGTTCTTTCAAACTTGCAAATATTTTTCAACATGGAAAAGTTTCCATGCAAGACTCTTGCTCTCTCTGGACAGGACTGGGCATCTCCACCTTTTCGGTTTACCCTTTAGTTAATTAATTAGAGAATTGAGACCCATTCTGTTACCCACCCTCTTTGCTAATATTAACCCGTTAATTAATGTTGCCGAGCTAAAGCACAAGCCACAGAATTTTCCACAAACGTATGCCACATAAAAGACGAAAATACATAACATAAGCACACAAGTAAGCACATGCAATTTAATTGAACAGCCGCATTTAATACTGACAAAGACAATAGACAAGGTTAGTTTATTATTTTCGACACACTTGCAAATGCAACAAAGAGCACATGTGTTAGTCCCTCGTGTCATGTGAATGCATTTTAATCTAGGTTGATTAGTACTTTTCAACATACACTGATTAATACGGTTATAATATTATGGAAGTTTAACTTTGCGAGTCAGGACAAAATTTTATTCGGAACCTCGCTCCATCAGTTACAACAAAAACGCTGAAAGGCAAGTGTAGCTTTTAATGCCCACTAGCGTGTTAGCACAGGCCATCTTTGCCTCATCTGAGTAGGGCCTCTGACTAAAAGACTGTGCGTTTCTGATGCAGAAGGTGAGGTCAGAAGCTGAACTTCAATATAGAATATATAGCCACTGCTCACTGCTCACCGAGAGGATTGGTGTGCCTGAGCGTGTCTCTTTCATTCAGCGGCTGCTCCTCAGCCCAGTGACCCCATGTCCTCATTGCAGTCCACAGTCTTCTTCGCGCCACTGGACCTCACAAAATCCTGAGCACACGACCATGACTCAGTAGGAAGCGCGGAGTCAACTAGCGCTCTCCCTCCAATCGGCGGTCCTTCCTCAGCTTACTGGTCCCGCCTCTTCACTTCAGCCCGCAGTCTTCCTTGCGTCATCAGGCCTCTAACTCTCGAAGGAGAAGAGACGGCGTGTCTCCGGGAGGCATTCCGCAGTAGAAGAGCCATCACCGTGTTGCCTCACGGTCCTCCGCTGGCTAGAATCAAAATGTGGGCTTAGGTTTAAGTTACAGGAAAGTCACCCCACTATCTGGGGCTCCTCACAGCGTGGAGCTCTTTAATTAAGCGGCTATCTTCCTATGTGTCAGACAACACCCCCTTATGTGCTTTTATACTCCCGCCATGAGTCTATTGGCCTATTTGGGATCTCCTGACTTGAAAGCTTTCCCATGGGCAGCTGTCCCGATTAGAGGGTGGTATCTCAGAGGATGAGCTAATTACAGCCGTAGCACAGTTCCAAGGGGGTTAGTCTCCTGGACCCCATGGTTTCCCAGTGGAGTGCCTTAGGTGTACTGCTGAATATATTATTCCTAGGGTGAAAGCGATGTTGAACGAGGACTAGGACACTGGTCCCCTACTGTCGGACCTTTGCCTCATGGATATTTTAGTAAATCTCAAGCCGGCATCTCCATAGCACCTCAACAGCTCTTACTATCCTATTTTTTAAATTAATGTGGAGGTGAGCTTGTTGCTAAAGTCCAGAAAACTTGGCTGCTGTTGGTCATTGACTCCCTGGTTTCCCTACAATCAGTGTGGGTTTAGGCCTGGACGGTTTACCAGGCACAATATGCTTAGGCTAAACAACATTTTGGCTCTCGTAGAGAGGAAATTTGGAAGGGCCATAGGCACTCCTTATGGTTGACTTTGAAAAGGTCTTTGATTCTGTGGCTTGGAAATACAGAGTTGTGCTACTAAGAGAGGGTAACACTAGTGATATGTTTTATAGATATGTGCGCCTGCTATACACTGATCTGTGAACAAGAGTCCATCTTAGTCGAAGCATTTCTGATGAGTTTCCTGTCCAGAGAGGAAAAAAGCAAGGTTGCCTCCTTTCTTTGCTCTTGTTTTCCTTAGCCATCGTGCTCCTTGCCAAGTGGCTCTGTATTGATGTCCAGGTGTGAGGTTTAGAGAGGGCACTGCGGTCTCAGAAAGGGTATCCTTGTATTTTTCTCAGAGACCCTAAGATATCTGGTCCCAGAGTTCTCCAAACTTTACGTATATTCGGCACAAACACACACGCCACCAAGTCAATATTACTAAATCAGTGGTTTACCCTATATGCACCGAACCTGCGGACTTGCGATGGGTTTGTTCTCTTCTGATGGCAACGGATGGCTTTAAGTATTTAGGGTGTAATGTACCAGGGTAGAGTGGAGAGTGGAGAGTTGGGAGTGCATTATCCAATACCTAATATCCAAACTACAGAGATACATTTCTTTCTGGTCTGTGCATCCTCTATTATTGATGGGCAGGGCAGCTATTTTTAAAACAATGGCTCTGACACCTACCTGCCCATGCTAGTACGATCATGTTTGACCTCAATCGTTTAAAGAACCGCAGAAGGGGGAAATGCCCTAAACAATGAGTATTGGTCCACAATCAAGGTGTGTCTGATTTTGAGTACGTTAATCGTAAAGACCGACCTCCTGTTATCAGGGAACCACGTTCTTGTGCAACGCTCACTACCAATTTGGGTATTCCTTTCTATCTCAAGGGTACCCTTTGCTTGTCCTAGTTGCCCAGAGCTTCATTGAGCAATCTGCTACACATATTACTTTGTAAATGGTAAGAGAGCTGCTTAAACTCTGAGCCGCCAACAACAGTGTTACACCTACCCTGACCTCGATCCCCAAAGCCAGCTGGCTTCATCATTGTAATTTAAGACCCGCATTGTGAGGAGCGGGTTTGGCATTCAGTGCAGGGAGTTCTCCCTGCAGGTGCAGGTGGTAAGTAGTTTGTGACCAGATAGTGTTGAGTACCCTTTCTAGGTGAAGCGGTTCATCCCACAAGTGACTTTTGCATAGGACCCATCTCAGCACCCAAGAGCTCCTTAACTGTGCCTCCTACCAAGGACTTAAGTTCACTAACCTCAATCTGGAGGTCTTAAACTAGTGTGTAAGTAGCTGTAGCTAGGTCTAGATCTTTACAGTAAGAAATGTCAGTAGCCTCTGTCCCAGTACAAACTTGTAAATTAGTAAACATTGTCGTTGGTCACCTGCTAAAGGAGCATATCTATTGCTACCTGTGATTGATGGCTCGAAAGGCACAGCAATAAGCTGTGAAATAGGGTTGGTGGTTACAACACCTCGATTCCATGCATCATTTTAGTTGCAGCTTTTGGTTTGGTCTTGGGTACTGTTCGGGTAGTAGAATTAAAAAATCCCTGCAAACTTTGGTGTTTTCTTCTGTACCCGGTCGCTGATAACTTTAGCAGTGGCCTTATCTGTATTTAACATTAGCTCCACCTCCCGAATAAGGGTATCAATCTCGTCCACTCTACAATTTGGTTGCAGAATAACTTTTGTCTTTTTTTCCCCTTAATGTACCATGGAGATCTTCAGCTGCCTTGCGTTTCAAACATTTTACTGCAAGATGATCCCACAAAAATCTCTCATAACCAGTGCTGCCACTACCGTTTAGGCAACAATAATGTAAGTGCCAATTACATGACTCAAGAAAAAAAGACCAAGAGCACGCTAGTCATTCAAATCTCAACCAAGTAGCTGAGCTTAGTCGCACCAGGTCAATGTTAAACAAGAGCCAAGATAGATGAGCCCAGCCCAGCCTCCTATGGGCGATGACAAGCAATGACCAGCCTGGGTTAGACCTGCACGCATCCCTTTCAGCGGGATGGAGAAGAGAGCTTTATAGCGCTTTCTCAGCCAGCAGGGTCTTCTGGGATCTGGAGTCCCCAAGCAGCAATTTGTCCTTTAATAGTTAATGCACTCAAGAACCTCGTCAACAATTTGCCCTATTCCGTACTCCATTGACCATATTACTGTTTGCTATGGCCTCTGTTGTCTCGTCAATGGTCAGTCCGTCTTTGTGCCACTAGCGTTTATGCTCCTCTGGTTCCTCCATCCCTCCAGCCTTGGCAACCTCTTTCACAGCCTCCCCACAGCAAGCCTCACTGGATGTGCTAGCCAGCTGTGGCTACCTCAGGGGCACCCACATCCACTACTACTAGCTTCTGCCAACCAACAAACATGAAAAATCTCCAGCAGCACAATTGTCCCAAGGACTCACCAGTGATGTCCTACTTGAACAAACTGGCGCCGTGTGGGCTCAGCATGGGGCTAGCATGGGGACAAGATGTCCAGCCTCTGGACTAAGCTTGGCCATGGCACGAGCACTCTTGCCACTTCTTCCAGCTTGAGAGCTTGTCTCTAAAGTCTGTCTTCTGTCCCCATGCTAGAGACGTCAAGCAGAGGCATCATCAACCCACTTCCAGCCTCAACTCCAGCAGAAATAACCCCTCCTTGTATGGGATGGGACAAGTACCCATCATGCCATGTGGTATCAGGATCCTATCATACTCTTTGGGCCATCTCTGACTCCCTCCTCCTTTTCCCACTTTTAGCCTATCAAAGCCCTCAATGGGGAATCTTAACCCTCGTCTAAGGCCCCTTAGGGTCAAAAAAGTCCACCAAAATCCAAGGGAAAAAGATATACAAACCACAAGCAAATCAGGCTTGACCTGGTGAACTATGTATATGTTTGGGCCCACGGCAACACTGCAATTACGTGACTGCGGGGGACCAAATTATGTAACTGAGTTAGATAAGTTATGGGGCAAGAAAAGGCACATTTTACATCATTATGTAGCATTTTCTGTAAGCTCTTAAACAACGATTGATAAACAAGAATGCAAAATAATTTGTAGAATAAAGAATAAGAAAAATATACAAATTCGGCAGATCCTACTGAAAATGCTAGTCACCAAAAATAGTTATTTTATCTTTCACGGACATTGTAAAGCTATTGTTTATTACTATCCCTACTGATTTCAAGAGTGAAATTGTGTTACAAGAAATTATCATTGTTGATTATTTTTTTCGGATGGTGTGGCATTTTTGCTTCAGTGAGCAGAATAAGATTTCAAAAAACATTCTTGTAATAAGATGTGTGCCATTTTATTTTGTGTATCCATCAGTTATCTTATGAAACTAGTCTTCAGTTTTGGGCTTACTGTGTGTCCACAGCGGGGCCTTTCGAAACAATGTTCCAGAAAGAATGAGGCATACAAACAGTACTGTGGATTTAAATATGCATAATGTAAATATTTAGCTAGAAGGCAATTTAATATTCAACAAGATAGACCTAAAATAGAGCAGTAAATGTTTGGGATTTTTCCAGACTCTCGGAAGGTTGGCTAACTGTCCCATTCTTACAGATCTGTCCCACTTTTGGGTGGCCTGTCAGTCGGCGCATAAATAGTACATCTGGCCCTCAGTTCTTTACCCACCATAGGGTATGAGCAGGGTCCCCAACATTATGCAGCAACGGAGAAACTAACTATGCAGCAGATTTGACAACATTATTTTGTTAGAAAGGGCAATCCTGCAGAATAGAGCGGCACAATCTGTGCAGTCATGTTTTACTATCTTGTCATTTCAACAACTATTAGTTTAATGCCTGAAGACAACAACTAACAAGTCAAAGTTTCCCTTTCTATTGCTGGCTGTTTGCCACTGTGTGCAGGCCTTTTGGTTAGAAACATTTGACCCTTTCGAACTAGAAACTGAACTCGGACGAGACGGAGGTCGTCATCCTCGGCTCCACCCCCTCTGCCTGGAACACCCACTGACCACGCACGCAACCTGGGATTCATCCTAGACTCATTGCTATCAATGACCCAGCAAGTCAACGCCGTCTCCTCCTCCTGCTTCAACACCCTCCGCATGCTCCTCAAGATCTACAAATGGATCCCCACCGTAACAAGAAGGACGGTTACCCAGGCGCTCGCCAGCAGCAGACTGGAC
The DNA here is from genome assembly GCF_964261635.1 of Lissotriton helveticus. Lineage (NCBI taxonomy): Eukaryota > Metazoa > Chordata > Amphibia > Caudata > Salamandridae > Lissotriton > Lissotriton helveticus. The sequence continues at coordinate 1,689,452,142 of NC_136059.1, forward strand.
TACGGCAACGCCCTCTACGCAGGAACCACGGCCAAACTCCAGAAACAACTACAACACAAACAGAACGCCTCTGCACGCCTCATCCTCAACATCCCCCACCACAGCCACATCACAGCCCACCTGAGAGACCTATACTGGCTCCATGTCAACAAAAGGATCACCTTTAAGCTCCTCACCCACGCTCACAAGGCACTCCACAACACCTGACCAGCATACCTCAACGAACGACTCACCTTCTACACCCCGAACCGCCAGCGTCACTCTGCTGACCTCGCTCTTGCAACCATTCCAGGCATCCGCAGAACAACCGCCGACGGCAGATCATTCTCCCACCTCGCCGCCAAGACATGGAACACCCTTCCCATCTACCTGCGGCAGACCCAGGACCTGCTGACCTTCAGGAGACTTTTCAAGACCTGGCTGATCGAGCAGTAGCAGCACCATCCCCCCCCCCCCCTTCAGCGCCTTGAGACCCTCTCGGGTGAGTAGTGTGCTTTACAAATGATTGACTGAGAGATGGTGACATTGGCAAATTATGCCGCATGTAGTAGATTATGTGGCAAACGCACAAAATCCATAGTTATACAAAAACACTGCAGCTGCAGATTTACATAATTCCAGTGACTGTGGGTATAAGTATCAGTCAAGGAAATTCTTTGTGATATAGTGATATCCTTTGTGCCATTCCTCTGCATGGAAGCTCATTCTGAGCATTTTGAACCCAAACAAAACCTCGCGAAAGTGAGATTTTATTTGTAGTTATAGCATGGGGTGCTTTCAGCTGGTGTCCAGCACTGGACACCAAAATATTAACGTACGAGATGCAGAGTCTCTCTAAGTGTCCAGAGTGTCTCCCTTTCCTCAAAATCAGATATGTCATGAGTCGAATTTCGGATTACAACATTGCACGGGTGGTAACATTTTTAGGGCTCGCAAGCAAAAAGCCCTTTTGTAGGGGTTTAAAAAATGGACCTGGAAATTCCACACAGCTCGTGCTTGTTATTTCCTAGGTCCATTTTGATTGGGCTTTGCGTGCGTGCTGTTTTTTAACAGAACACGCAATAGGCCATAGGCGGTTGCGTAGCTCCGCCTATGGCCTATTGGTGTCTGTTACGCGCACCAAAGCCCATATGTCTTCAATTATCGCGGCCAGACTTGTCCGCGATAATTGAAGACATATGCCTCGCAGTGGCGCGTGTGCACCACTCGCGTTTTTTTTTGGGGGGGGATCCATTTAAAGGGCGAAGCAACTAAATTAAAAAAAACAACCGCTGACGTCATGTTTCACTGTACATCTGACATCCACCCGTGGGTGATGGAGCTGATAACAAACAGCAGATTTGAGGCGCCGTGTACTGATGGGATGCTTCCAACAGCAGTCCTTAAACAGGAAACTCCCCAGTCCCAATCGGGACCTGAGCGCTGCGCGCAGCTGCAGTTATCTGTAAGTAATCTGTAGGTTGGATAGACAGACGTTCGCATTTCCGAAGGACAATTCATTCTTTCATTTATAAAGTCAGTTATAATGAGTTGGGTAAATACACCGTCTGTGCCTCATTCTCTATTTTGTTAAAATAGTCTTTTACGATGGTATAGATTAAAGATGTGTCCTGTTAATTAAACTGTTACATGTAAATCATGAATGGCATGCAAAAGACACTTAAACACGCTCTCTCGCAGTGTTCCTTTCGACATCCCGGACACAGAACGGGTTACTCTCTCTCACTCAGGCGCAGGGCTGCCCGCTGCATTTTAGACGCAGAGACGACCCCCTTCTCCATTCCATCTTAGGCGCACGACATCCCGATGTGCTGCAAAAGAAATTTGCATCCCAGACGAAATCCCAACTGTGGTGCAAATTGTGCACAAAGGGTTTCTATTTGTTGAATTTGGAATTGACTGTTTCTCGCAGCCTCGCAGACGGAAATATGAATGTGTGTGTGTGTTTGGTGTGTGCGTGCCTGGGCGTGTGTGTGAATCTGTATATGTGTGCATGCCTGTGTGTGTTTGCCTGTGTATGTGAATGCATCTGTGTGTGTGGGTGCATGCCTGCGAATGTGTGTGCATCTGTGTATGCGTGAGTGCCTGTGTGTGCGTGCCTGTGTATGTGTGCGCATCGGTGTGTGTGTGCATCAGTGTGTGTGTGTGTGTGCGCGCATCAGTGTGTGTGTGTGCGTGCCTGGGCGCATGTGCGCATCTGTGTGTGTTTGCCTGTGTATGTGAAAGCATCTGTGTGTGTGCATGTGTGTGTGTGTTTGCCTGTGTATGTGAAAGCATCTGTGTGTGTGCATGTGTGTGTGGGTGTTTGCCTGTGTATGTGAAAGCATCTGTGTGTGTGCATGTGTGTGTGGGTGTTTGCCTGTGTATGTGAAAGCATCTGTGTGTGTGCATGTGTGTGTGGGTGTTTGCCTGTGTATGTGAAAGCATCTGTGTGTGTGCATGTGTGTGTGTGTTTGCCTGTGTATGTGAAAGCATCTGTGTGTGTGCATGTGTGTGTGGGTGTTTGCCTGTGTATGTGAAAGCATCTGTGTGTGTGCATGTGTGTGTGGGTGTTTGCCTGTGTATGTGAAAGCATCTGTGTGTGTGCATGTGTGTGTGGGTGTTTGCCTGTGTATGTGAAAGCATCTGTGTGTGTGCATGTGTGTGTGGGTGTTTGCCTGTGTATGTGAAAGCATCTGTGTCTGGTTTTCCTTGTAGGAGATTACGGGTTGAACTGCCCAGTGGGTGAGAGGCCAGAGACAGCCTTTCAGATGCAAACGCCTACATCTTTCTGCTGATGGGCTAACATTAACACTTTTTGGAAAACCAGCAACAGACTTTAACAGGACAATCCGAGGTTCAGCAGTTAAATGTGTCTAAAGACAAAGAGAAAGAAACAAATGACCCGTCATCCACTCCTGGTTAGTCGCTCCTCGTTGATTTGTGTGGTTTAGGGGGCGCACCGAACACACCTCTGTGATACGCCGTACTTTGAACAAGTGCAGCACATTCCTGTGTGCTGCGTCTTCCAAACATTGTTGAGTTATGAATGAATGATCACAAGAAGGAAATGAGTAAGCAAACATTTCCACGCTAAATGGCCTCGCCTTTAGACCAGGACCGTGGGACGGTGCATGTTTGTTTGTTTAAGTATTTACTTATGTATTCACTTTTTATTATTGTTTGCCTCCTTTTTTGGAGCAGTGGGCTCTCGTGTAAAGTTTGGCAATCAATAGAAGACATTTGACCGCAGTGCCAGCCAGTCAGTTGTGTTCTCTGTTCGTTTTTTTGCACTGCTTACATGCAGGACATGGCGGTATTTTAAAGTGAGGTAAAATTATATTTTGAAATCCACGATCGTATCAGGTATTTTTTCCTGATAATTGGCAGGTGCTTGATGACGGGAAGAAACCACCTCACCATCTGCCAATAAACCAGTATGGAAAGAGCTGCGGGCCCCTGTTTCAGAAACAACGCCCCTCCCATGTGCCCTTCTCGCTCAGGGACGAGGGTAGAGTACTAGACGTGATGACGTCTCCACATCTGGCGGTGGGGGTGTGCACTGTAACACCCCTACCATGTATCAGTCTCGCTCAAGGCCAAGGGGAGTGTCCTATGCGTCCCCACAGATGGGGAGGGGGGGATCTTGATTTTAATGCTGTGCCTCCTTCCTGTGGTGCTGGCAGCCCGTTGTCTTTTCAAAGCTTATCTGCCGCCCCTATTGTATAATGTATGGCCAGGCTTACAATACTGTCTGGAACTGTTGAGGTTATTGGGGCAAATGACACTTGTGCAGCCCTGTTCTACACGTTCAGCGCGTGTTATGGAACATAGAATTGCTGCTGCCTATTCAGTATTGTGTGTGTTTGTGCATAGGTTTTCACTTGGTGCATAAGTACCTAGTGCTGCTGGTGGTGACATAGCAGATTTGCATGTTGGTAATGGTATTTCTATTGGCCATTAGACAGCACAGGCCTCGTTTGATGGCAACTGAACACTGTATGTAGTAAAGGGGGGGGGGTAGGAATGAATCCTCATCTTATGTTATGTGATAACATTTGTAAATCACAGCAATCTCATGCTAAAATCCCTTTCAGAGGGCAAGCAGGGTTTGCTCGGTCCATCCATGGGGTTGTGACCTTTTACTCCAGCTGTCCCAGGGTCTGACCTACTATAAGACCGAGGGAGAGGTGTGGCGCCGCGGCCAGGGCGACTGATGCTGGAATCTGGGGATCAGGGTTCGATCACCGGCTCCGGCGGCAGGTTAGCCCAGCGACTCTGGGCTTGCTTAATCTTCCCAACGGCCCCCAGCGCCTAGAGACAGGGGATTGTGCGCTATACAAATGTGGATTATTATTATTATTATTATAAGTCCTGAGTAAATGAGCCAAGTATTACCCCTTTTAGCCCTTGACTCTCAGTGTTAAAGGGTGTGAGCAGTCAAAGGGTCTTCGAGGGGGAGGTAGGTGTAAATCATACATAGACGCAAGACTGTAGGTATAAAAGCAATGGCAATAAGCTGATTGTCCAGTAAAATACTTGCTTTAATAACAAGCATTTGCAATGCAATAGGTCTTGTTTAACTTGGTAACACTGTCGGGCATTGGTTGCTCCTCATTAGCACCAGTTCAATACCCAAATATAGCCTTAAACAATAGAAAGGTGACCGGTTCAGTTTGCATAGGACCTTTCGCTGGGCAGCATCACAGGTCGCTTCTTTTTTTGTAACTTTTGAACTGTTAGAGCTAGAAACAAAACCAATATTATGCAGCAGATGGATTGGTTGGCAAATGCCGCAAATATAGAATTATGCGAAAATAGCTGCGGCTGCGTAATCGCATAATTCAAATGGCCCTGCCTAAGGTTGCCGATCTGGTTCACTGCCCTGATGAGTGCCGAGTTATGTAGTTTGGGCCTGTTATCTTCACGTCATGGCTCTGCAACACATCAGTTGCTTGTTTTTATTGAAAACTGTCAGAACAGTAAAGGCTACATCCATAAGATATTCACAAAAAAGCTCGCAATATTAGCTTTTTTCTCAGAGGAGGGGGATTGCTCAAAGCAGAATTGTTGCAGTGAGCTTCAAAAATCTTTTCACTGTGCCTGTGTCTTTGTACTTGAAAATGCTTAGGTTATAACCTTAGATGCTCAGGCAAAAGATTGTCTAAAATCCGGGGGTAAAAAATGCACATCATTTAAGGTGAGAATACATTTTTTTATTCCCATGAGCTGTAACTAATGAGCGTAGTCAGTCAGTTGTCTTAGAAAAGTGACTTTTTGCTGTCCTTACTAATTTCACAGAGTGACTCGTCCCTCTGACATTCCTACAAACAGTCTACGCCTGTGTTGGAATTTTACGCGGTCCAGCAGTCGTTAACGTGCTCTGAAGATGCTGGCACTGATTTATTGAATGGTGGCTCGTAGACTTTCTGACTGGCTCGCTCCGACGCATTTATTTTCCTGGACTTGCTCAGTTTTCTCATTCACAGTGGGACGTTTGCCCATCCCAGAGGAGTATAAGTTGATGTATTCGTTAGGATGCTATATTTTTGAATCGGCAGCCTGCTGGTTGGCGAGTCATAAGTGGCTTAACTGGCACTTTGAGTAAATCAAAGAGCTACAATTGCAAAGCAGAACATTACCGGTAAAAGTTTCGAACGAAGCAAAAAACAAACCAAGGAAAACAGCATTTGCAGTGCAATAGATCTCGCATTTACGCGAGTTTGAATTATTGTCATTGTAAATGACAATGCCTTTTATTTACGTTTTGGTTTTTAAAACATAAATAAAAGGCATTGTCATTTACAATGCTAATAGCTCAAACTCTAGCAAATGCGAGACCTATTGCATTGCATTTTTATAGCATTCATTTTGTCGTTTTTACACAAGCCATTTAAAATGTTATAAGAGCAATTGGGCAGTTTTCCAGCGTTTGTTTGCTCAGCAACATTGCCATTCTTTGTATTGCGGTTTTTGAAGTTTTTGAAGGTGTTGTTTTGTTTGCCTTTGACTTTATTCAGCTCCAGCTATTAGTTTGTATTTAATGTTTGCCTTAGGGCGTCATTGTGTGCTAGGCCTGTGAATGTGAAGTTCTAGTTACACTGGTGAAATGCATGACATTTTGCTCAGTTTTGTTCCACTGCAGACTGGTTTTGAACGAAAATGTTTTTGGGCATCTGAAAATGTCTCACAATAGATTTTTCAACTTAAACCAGTCCCTTTAGAGGGGTGAACGCGGTGGGTGGGTGATTTGTTGTTAGGGGTTATTCCTAAAGTGTTCCTATGAAAAGTAACGTCTGGTTTCAAGTCTGACCAAAAACGTAAATAAAAATATATATATAAAAAAAATCACCTTACTAGTTTCTCCTGTGAAATTTGAATACGGGGTATTTCCCGTGTTTGATTTTCACACAACATACCACAAAATGTAGGAGCATAGTTATGAGGGCCTTGGTTCATGCTTGCACCACGCAAAGTGGTACATGCCCGAGGGAAAGCCCCAAGTCATATTTATGACGCCACGCAAAGCCCTCTTGCGTAGCTTGGAATGGCTTCATGAATATCGCTGCATTGCCTTACTCTACGCAAGGGAGGCGTTCCATGGGCGTTTCAGTGGGTGTTCCCACGCAACGCCCATGGTTTGTGACGCATTCTTAGATTTAAAAGGGCTCGTAAACCTGGAAATGCGTCAAAATCTTACACCTCCCAAGGTGAGACGTAACAAGGGGAAATATCTCTATTTCTCCACGTTTTTTCTTCTTTCTATGTGTGCTGCAGTGAATGCAACACACATCGAAAGAGGAAAACACCTCTCAGGATTGTTTTTGTGCAGGAAGGTGCCCCTTCCTGCACAAAAACAACCCTGCCCTTAACGCAGGCACCCTTGAACTATGGTACAACTGTGACTGGGTTGACGCTAGGCTGCCAAAACGGCGTCGGCGCAGGGGGAAAGGACAGGGATGCACCGAATTAGACGGTAAGGTAACCTGCGCCACCAATCCCATAAATATGCCCCTTAGTTTCACAAAATTTTGCATAATTTATGTTTGCACTGCCAACCTGTGGCACAGACATAGGCGCCAGAGAAAGGGACAGGTTGCACATATACACAGCATAAATAATTCGTATGCATTTTTACATACTTGTGTTTGTATGTGTTAGCGCATTAAAGCCAGTCAGACCTAATGAATTTGCCAACGCTCGTTTTCCATTTTGTAGCACTTTTTTTTACCTCTATCTCACTGGCAGTGTTGTTATTGGGGAGGGGAATTGCCCTTTACCCAAAGCTCACTCCTATTCCCCTCTGCGTCGTCCATGACCTAATCAAAAACCGATTTTGGGTCTGTGATCTACAACTCACCTGTGCCCAGTCTCTCCCCTGGTACAGCCTTTTAGACCCCATCTGTTTTCATTAACATCTGGAAGTCCCACTGCGTTAAGGGGGGTTGGCTCTCTAATGTGTTTCTTGTTAAGTGCTATTTCTGAATTCCGGATGCACAGCAGCCCAAGCGTGCTTATGCGTCTCTTGGTGATTTGAAGAATTTTCATTTAGTCAGACATTTGGCAGAAGAAAACTGCTTTAAGGAAAAGTAGCACAATATCTCTCTCAAGGGAGCCCAACTTGCTGTCACTGTCGCAGTGATTTATTTGTAAAAGGGTAAGTGCCGGGGCCCAAAGCTTTTCAGAAGCCCACTGCTGGCGCGGGCGAATGTCAGGGGTGCTGCACGCTAAGGTTGTCTAGACTTCATTCCGCCTCATGCCTTTTTCATCCGTCCCCCTACTCCCCCGGCCAGTAGCTCACTCTTACAGGGTCATTTTCATCCCTGCTTTCTCCCTTTGTCGCCGTCTTTCTCCTCCTCTTTCTTCCTTCCTTTTGAGCCGTTATCTCTCTTTTATTCTGGATAAGGCTACGATGATCAAAAAATAAGTCCTGATCCGAAAGAATAAGTGCCGGTGCGCCCCACCTGCAACCACCGACTAAAATTAAGCATTGCTTTGTCAGCTATATCAGGTGCTTATTTACAACAGCCTATAAGAACATGTTTCGAAAAGACAGTCTTAAAGTTTTGAGATAGTCGCCCATTACTGCTGCCTGACTGTGCCCAAATATTCACACCCCTTTTGATAGTATGTGAACTACTGCATGGGAAAAGCTGACGGACACATTAGGACCACTTCATAAAGTAATTTATGACTACGTGATGCAGGCGTGCAATGCCCATTAGGCGGAATGGGCTTTAGCCCCTCCCCCCTTCCCAGTGGCGTCACTAGGGTTGGTGTCACCCGGTGCGGGCAACTCACGGTGTCACCCCCTCACGACTTACCGCATGGACCTCCTCCGCTCCGAGTCCGCCAGTGGCCACAACGATGGCAAATAACGGGACCATACAGAATCCTTAGTAACGTAATTTAGTTCCCATACTTACAAAAGCTATAGAAGAAACATTTTATTCAACAAGGTCGGAGGTAAAGGATGGTAAGAAGTTAAGAACTAAGAATAAACGCTGCCAGGATGGACAATAAGGCAACAGGACAAAGACCGGCCAGCAAAGCAGGTATTTCAGCCAAAGCAATTCACTTCATAGTATACGTATGAAGTGAACTGTGAAGTGAACCACCTGCAAGTGACGAGTTCAAGGAAAGGCCTGCTCCCTGCCTTGAGCAATGCATCATGTATGTTTTGTGATGCATTTTATTCAGCTTGAACAGTGCTTTAAATGGAAAAAAATAAGTGCAGGTACTCACCAAATTGAGATGTGTACTAGGGGGGCCGGGCTTGGGGTGGGGCGATGGGGGCGGGGCTATGGGCAGTGTAATGGGATCCGGCCAGGGCACACATTTAATGTGATTGAGATTTAATTGGTGTGTAGATGTGCATAATTATACGAAAGCCTTTCTGGTATATATTTGAATATTGCATTTCCCTTATACGTACAAAAGGGTATATTTATTATTAAAGTGGGCTTCTCATGGTGCAACACCTAGATCACCTATGACTTGCACAAGATATTTTCCTTAACATTGTTTGGAAAGGTTTAACTATCGTTAACCCTCTTATTTCGTTGCCACTTAACAGACATCACCCAGCCCCACCCAGGTGGCACAGCCTGGCCTCAAAGCACCTTACCTGCTGTAAAGTCTGATTCCCCCTTTCTGGAGTTGGGCAAGCTGCTGAAAGCTCGAGTGAGGATGCCTGGCTTTGGCTCAGTTCCAGGTCCTCTTGCACCCCCAAGCCAAAAATGAACTGAACTGTGATAGTGCATGTGCCTGCCAAACTCTAATCTCATGTGCAAGGATTAGAACAAAATAGTGACCTTAATTGCAATACAGGAGAGAAAGAAAGATACAGCCATCTAGAGGCTGAATTGCACAATGTGAAAGCAGAAATTCTGGGATCAATCCCAGCTTCCCCACATGACCAAATTTTGTGAAATACTTCCACATGAAAAAAATACACTTTTATTTCACTGGTAATGTTTTCAGGGCTCGACTACTGTATGAGCTTTTAAGGCCAGGCCAGACTTCCTGGTTCGGCTCTGACTGGGCTCTTCTTGTTAATTTGTTGGTTCAACCATCTCTACGCCTCCCAGAGCCCCTCCACTTACACAAGAGAAAATGGCATGTACAAGTCAAAATGCAATTGTGTTGAAACACTGCGGAGAGAGCAGATCTGCACTGGGGAGAGAGTGACATTGCACTTGCTACAAGAGCACCCTTTCACGTGCGCTTCAAGTGCAGAGTGTGGTAATACAGGGCTTGTTGGGCTTGCAGCTATACATCTGCTATGCTGGACACTGCAGACAACACTCACTCATGCAAGAATACGCACAGGGTCACAGAAGCATTCATGCAGACAGGGGATTCAGTACATGCGTTTTAGAAATGCTTACATTAGCTCCTGCCCACATTACTAAACCTTAACTCCCCTGGCTGTGCACAGCATCACTATCACCACTTTCCTCCTCAGTTTGGATCCAAACATTTGCTGCCCTATTCTGCTATGCCAGCAGGAAGTCTTCTCTTCGATTTTCTGAGAGTCACGAGATATGCCTGTTAGCCGGCCCGCTCTCACACCTACAGTGCTATGGACTCCACAGTGCCTGAGTACACACTGCAGATAGCTGCAAAGGTTTTATGTGTGACATTTTCATAATTTCGGTTTAAATATGAGTGACATTCAACGACTATGAGTGACACTTTCCCACAGGCAAAATCAAGCAGTGAAGATGTGGGAAACCTATACATTTCAGAAATTACACCCATTTGAGCAACAAGAAACTCCAAGAAGATCTTAAAACTACTGCAGAGCACCTGAAATGAAAGGGCACTTTGGCACCAGACTGTACCAAACGGGATGTAAGAGGCCCTACCTACACACATGATCTCAGCTGCCTACTAATACAATTTCATGATTATTCACACTTGCTTTCAAATCAATCAGCCCCTGCCTGGTGTTCTGGAGGGCACCAGAATATTCTGCATATGGAAGACTCTTGCACTAAACTCTCGAACCAAAGCTAAGGAGAGTCCTGATTAAACGCACCCCCAGCAACCCTGAATAAATGCACCCCCAGCAGCCCTGGTTAAATGCACCCCCAGCAGCCCTGGTTTAATGCACCCCCAGCAGCCCTGGTGTAATGCACCCCCAGCAGCCCTGGTTTAATGCACCCCCAGCAGCCCTGGTGTAATGCACCCCCAGCAGCCCTGATTAAATGCACCTCCAGCAGCCCTGGTGTAATGCACCCCCAGCAGCCCTGATTAAATGCACCTCCAGCAGCCCTGGTGTAATGCACCCCCAGCAGCCCTGATTAAATGCACCTCCAGCAGTGTCATGCTGTGCTGTCAACGAAGTGAGGGCAGAGCGAAGGTTCTGATTAACTTCACCCCCAGGGAACTAGGTCGAAGGGCGGCGTCCGTCTCTTTAATAAGGCACATCTGTGACCTCGAACCACGAACAAACCCTCATCCGTGGAAATTACAAGAACATTTGTCTGACGTGAGCTGAACAAAAAACAGCAGCTTCATGTGTAAGTGAACAAACAATATCGGCAATAACACTGTTCTCTGCTCAGGGCACCAAGCCCAAGGCCCGCTGTACATCAAACATACCACAGAAACAATTGCCAAGCGCGAGCGGAGCATCGGTGAGCGCGCACTTAGGACCCGGCCCCCCGGCCCCCGCCCCTACCTTATCTAGATAGGGGCGGCCGGTCTGCCCCAATGGGCGACCGGCCGCTTAACTCTTCCGGGGCAGGAGGACGCACTTCCGGTGTGACAGAGGGCGGAGCCTGGTGACCTATTTAGGTCCCAGGGGCAGGGCCCCCGGCCTCTCCTTCCTCGGTTGCACCGGACCGGTGGCGGCCTCCCAGAAGCGTCCCTCCTCCACCCCCTTGTCTAGTTTTAAACCCGTCTCGAGTGGAGGAGCACAGGGTGAATAGAGGATTTACTAGAAACGGTCCTGGGTAATAATACTGTCTTTGAATGAAAACTAAAGCTTCCCAGGTGTGTGGGTAAAACATTTTTAGACTTTTGAATCTCACCTTAATTTTACAGCAAGCAACACTGTGCCTGTACTCTCAACAATGCTTGCATTTTATGGCAACCCGAAGCAGTGGAGATTCTGTTGTAAGTTACTTGCTCATATGTGCTAATCGCATACCCAATAGTTTAAAAACTCAGAGGTGGTCCTGTTTCAATATTTACAAGGCGCATAATGATGCTGTCAAGGCCGCAAGGCACTTTTTTGCACCAGGTTCCTTGGCCCCCTGGCTTTGCGGTGCATTTTGAGAGGATGCCGTTGGTGCTTTGGCCTGTATGGCTCAGGCTGCAGATGCGCGTGTAGTTTGGGCATCATGACGCATGCACTGCGGATAAGCAAAGTGTGAAAGTAGATTCCGCTCGCGCACTCTATTACGTTCTATTAAACTACAATGCTATTTGGTTTGCTGCCAAAAGAAATATGGCCCTCCGCTTAGGAGATCGATCGCCCATCCTCTGTGTAGTGTCTTATGGTGAACTCGAGGCTTTTAGAAGAGGATCTTTTACAGGAGTTACATTGTACTTCCTCTTAATATAGTCCATTTGAAGGTCCTTTTGCGGACTAGAGCACGTGCCCACATTGATACCTGGCAGAACAGGACGAATGAAGGTTGTTCCCTCCCTTTGGAGGTATCGGTGTTAACCGAGGAACCGAACAGATGGGCCGACGCATTAGGCGGTGGCACAGTAGCAAGATGGCGCCGGGCCAAGCAGTGGGCGCAGCGCGCGGGCAGGGTAAATATGGAAGCAGCAGCAGCGCCCTTCGATGATGCAATAACATCGGTTGGGCAGAAACCGATTGTTGCAAACGTTGTAATTTTACGGCAATAAAATATGCCAGAGAAGTTGAGCGAGAGTCCTGGTGTAACACCAAAGTTGGAGGCTGCGCCGGCTCTGGGCGATGCCCCAAGAAGAAAGGCTGGGATCATACGGTGCAGACCGGGTGTCCCTTGATGCGGGGCTGGGTCCAGTTACAGAGAAGGAAATAGAATGACATTAGCTGGTATCATGCCAGTAATTTTGAAATGCCACCTTTTTCACTGTTTCTCACCTTGCATTGAACCAGTAATGTGAAATAATTTTGTTTACACAACATACTTTTCTACCATTCTTCGGTTGGTCACCATTGCTCCTTTTCCATGGGGAGATTATCCCGGCGTGCCCGAAGCGGTTGCGAGGCCTGGGGCATTCATACCAGGTGGCATGGGCACCCGAATATAAGTTTAAATCGATTTAATAGTAATATCCTCTTGGGACTGGCGAATTAGTCTGAATGCCCCCCCCCCCCCCCTTTTCCCATAATATACTTATGTGTTTCCCCTGCCTTTTTCAGCCCCTACATGACCCCCTGCCATACTTCTTGTAATGCCAATAGGGGAACTAAAGGTTTGTAATTGTGGCAGGAAAGGGGGAGCCAAAGTAACCTCATGGGAGAAATGGGGACTCAGAGTAACAAGGGCTACCAGTAAGTTACTGGTTCATTACCTTCTCAACCGATTTCTTGTACCACTACTTACTATATGAAGATATGTTATAGAAATAAATTGCAGCCTGATTACCAGAACAACAGAGCCCCCAAATAGATGCAGATAAATACATTTAATTTAAAAAAGGCAAATACAAAGAAAACGCAGTCTAGTAAGCATCCCTCTCTTATAAAGGAGAAAAGGGCTTGAATGTATGGCATCATAATTTACTGCGTTACTTTTCTTTAGTTGGGCAACCGAAAGTTTTCATCCAGGGGTGAATGCAAAAATGTCCATTATTGACAATCTTTCTAAACTATGCATCGTGAACGATGTTCTCGGAGGAGTGGCTCTTGGAGGTGTAAGTGTTACATGGCAAAGAGTGACAAATTGTTTATCCCTGCGAAATTGTGGTTTTAGCAATTTTAATGGATCTAGTCTGAATTACTGTGACCTTTGTGTCTGCATGTATGAGAATTTCGGTAATCAGACCTGGATATAATTAAGTGCCATTGTTTGATGGCTGGGTTTTTGGATGGTAAATGCATATGGTTTGCAGATCCACAATAAGACCGGAGAGGAATGTAATGGGAACGGACTGGCGTGAGGGTGCAAGTCTGTACTGGTTGTCAGTGGATATTTATTGGGGAATAAAGGGATCAGTAGGGGCAGAACGTACAAGAATTGAAGTTCAGGTAGCTGCGAGGGACTCTGCAAGGACTGTGTACATGAATAATTCTTCTTCTTGAACAAGGTGCCTGTGTCAGGCTGTCACTGCTACCGCTCTGTGCGATCTAAATAGGACAGGAGTGCTCCCTTACCATAGAGTAAAGAGGTTTTATTGCTAGTACGTGAGACAAATGGGGATAGCTCCATGTGTGTACCTTGCATAGTGGTCTCAGTGGCTTACAGTTTGCTTATCGTGTACATACGGTTTCACGGTACTGCTAATTCAGGAGTGGAAACCATAAGATAAACTGCGTTATTAATTCACTTCATGTCAAATATCATCCTGGGAAGTAGGCCAGATTCGGGTTAATGAGAAGTAGCGAGAGTTCACTGGTCTTGTCACCTTGTCTGATAACATAGGACCTCACCTGTAATTAGCGGGTAGTTCCCATATACCCTATACCCGTCCGTCAGGTTGGGATATCATAGACTAGGTTTTGTAGGCAGACAGCCTCCATGCTCCCCCTTCCGTATACGTTAAGTTCGGGGATCAGCGAGCGCAAGGGGTCACCTGAATCTCCGCCTAGTCTTAGCATCCTCAGAACAGGACAGCCCTGGCCCCCATGATCATGGAAATTGTACACCACCTTTCTCTCAGTCACTCGTGCTCACTTAATTTGTCTTAGGAATACACGGAATTAAAACGGGCTGTCCGTTTTCATAGGAATGTATGGAACAGTTTCCCAGGCGCACAGCAGGAGTGGGTCAGGCCTGGGGTGGTACGGGTTGTGGGTCACCTATGTGTGGCAGTACCAAAGCAAGCCGTTTGGGTTAGCATTAGTGGGTCTGGGACTGAGCGCGTTGGGACACTCGGCCCTCCCTGTCAGTATAGGTATGGCAATGCTAACAGCTGGGGCAGGCGTACCAGACAGCACAATGGAATAGGTCGGGCGCCGGTCGTCCAACGATTGTATGAGACCCATTTGGCCAGAATGGTTGTGTCAGAAATGCTGATGATTGCCAATGACCATACTTGACTTTTCTATTTCTCTCCTGTGCAGTAGTGTGCCCGCGAAGGTAGCGGGGGCACGGGGCACTCGTTTGTGCGTCAGGCTACGAGGTGACTATGTCAGCGGCGAGTGGTATGGCCGGTAGGCCTGAGGGGAACAATGTTCCTGAGTCGAGACGGCTGTCCCCGAGACGGGTGGCCCCGGGAAGAAGTCGAGAGCCTGGAATGTCTCGGTGAGGCGGCGCAAGGAGGAATTGCCCAAGTTGTGCTCAGGAAAGGGCCGCTGGTGTAACATTCCACCCGGAGGGTCTCTGGTGAGGTGAGGTATCACAAGGTTGGAGTACAGTTACAGGGCTTCGAGAGGCAGCCCAGGGGGGGAAGTAGCCAAGATGTGCTCAGTGAAGGGCCGCTGGTATCACATTCCGCACCAAATGGTTTTCGTATGGTATCGCACCGATGGAGTGCAGTTATTGGACATCGGTACACATAGCTGGGTTAGAGGATAAGGGTCTTTCATTCAGAGCGCAGGTGGGGGAAGGTGACGGACCTGTGGGCCCGGATCACCTTTGTGGCGGTAGAAAGACCTTGGAACAGTAAAATTGACCGACGGAATAGACGGGAGTCCGCCTTGCGTACTCCTTAGGCCAGCACTGAGGGGGGAGACGGTAAGCTCTCCGCTGTGAAATAGGGCCCCGGCTGGGGAGGCTAGGGCGACAGGTTACGAGCCTCCTGGGTTCCTGGTCAGCCTGGTGGTCGGAGGGTGGGCCCCCGGAGAAGGCGGACAAGGATCAGAGGTTAGGGGGCCCACTCCTCATGGGGCGCAGGTGGGTTCCACCTCGCGCGGATGCACGGCATGGAAGAGGGGAGCCAGAAGCCCCCTTAGTGTTGGAGGATTAGAATCTTAACCTGGCGGAAGAAGATCACGAAGACAAGAATGAAATTGTGTTGATAACTGTATATAATGAATTTTGAAATGCCTTGTCATGTTTATGAAATGTCAAAAGATTAAACATGGCCGTTTTACACCCACACAAATCTCTGTGGTTGATTTCATGTGGGTTGTAAAGTTATGGGAGGGAGCGGGGAGCATGCTGGGGGATCCGGGTCCTATGCCAAGCGCGAGCGGAGCATCGGTGAGCGCGCACTTAGGACCCGGCCCCCCGGCCCCCGCCCCTACCTTATCTAGATAGGGGCGGCCGGTCTGCCCCAATGGGCGACCGGCCGCTTAACTCTTCCGGGGCAGGAGGACGCACTTCCGGTGTGACAGAGGGCGGAGCCTGGTGACCTATTTAGGTCCCAGGGGCAGGGCCCCCGGCCTCTCCTTCCTCGGTTGCACCGGACCGGTGGCGGCCTCCCAGAAGCGTCCCTCCTCCACCCCCTTGTCTAGTTTTAAACTCCCACCCACCCGTCCCTTTAGCTCAGTGGATTAGAGGGGCGTGTTGCGGTAGAAAGACCTTGGAACAGTAAAATTGACCGACGGAATAGACGGGAGTCCGCCTTGCGTACTCCTTAGGCCAGCACTGAGGGGGGAGACGGTAAGCTCTCCGCTGTGAAATAGGGCCCCGGCTGGGGAGGCTAGGGCGACAGGTTACGAGCCTCCTGGGTTCCTGGTCAGCCTGGTGGTCGGAGGGTGGGCCCCCGGAGAAGGCGGACAAGGATCAGAGGTTAGGGGGCCCACTCCTCATGGGGCGCAGGTGGGTTCCACCTCGCGCGGATGCACGGCATGGAAGAGGGGAGCCAGAAGCCCCCTTAGTGTTGGAGGATTAGAATCTTAACCTGGCGGAAGAAGATCACGAAGACAAGAATGAAATTGTGTTGATAACTGTATATAATGAATTTTGAAATGCCTTGTCATGTTTATGAAATGTCAAAAGATTAAACATGGCCGTTTTACACCCACACAAATCTCTGTGGTTGATTTCATGTGGGTTGTAAAGTTATGGGAGGGAGCGGGGAGCATGCTGGGGGATCCGGGTCCTATAATATACGTGCCTTTATCTCAGGGCAGATGCTCTCAGTGGAAGAGATCTGCTTGACGCAGGTTCCTCCCCCCACCAGCACTGCACCCCGTTATGAGCCTGTCCCAGTCTGACTCTGGTCAGAGCAGACAGAGAGTCACAGGCTGTGTCAGTAATCACAGTGTGTGTGTCCGCCCCTCCCAAACTTCCTGCCAGCTCCCTGACTCTGGATGAATGCCTCCTGGCAGCCGCTCAATTAGCACTTTGTGGGGGGTAGATTAGCACTCGATCAGAGTGCTTCACTAAAACGGACGGACCCATTCGTTGTCAGCTGTGTTGTGCGTCTTTTTGTAAATGCCAATTTCACGGAGCTTGGTTTACATTCCCGTGAGTACCGGTACTCTCTTGTGGACAAAGAGAAGTTCCAGTACTCAAGCGCCGAAAATTTAGAAGTGCCGGTACTCAGTACCGGTGAGTACCGGCCCATTTAAAGCACTGAGCTTGAATAAAATTGAGCTATTCCGTTTTGTATTTGAATGGTAATGTTTGATGTAGCTCTAGTAAGTTGGAGGTAAGTATTTCTTTATCTGCTGACATGGTCTGGTGTCAATGGTTGTATTGCTGGACTGTTCTAGTGTTTGATTGTTGTGTTGTGTCAATTTGTTAGTATGCATCTACTAGAGGATGTCATCTTTGTGTTTAGAGATCGTCTCAACTTTTTCTTGCAAAGTTTCCAGAGGATGCAGTACTGAGTACAGCTTAAGCGCTTTTGACGTCCTGACACTTGGTCATGTTGGTTTGGCCAGCTAGAGTGACTGGGTGCTGAGAGTGTTGGAGTATTAGGCTGCACATTGTGTGTCCATATGTGGTGCAGTGTGGTGTCTTTGTGGCGATGTGTGTATTGTTTATGGAAGATGGAGAAGGTATGAGAGTTTGTTGCGCTGTGTAGCTTAGTGAGGCGGATGTTTGGGGACATTGTGTAAGAATGTAGTTGTGATGACAGGTTTTGTGTTCGAGTCTGGTCAAGAATTTTTTTAGCGGAGGTGATATATGGTTAAACTTTCCATTTATGTTTTGGGCATTGAGTGTGTAGACTCAGGGATGACAGGGAAATCCTTTGTCGAAGGAAGCCAGTTGATTCTGTACCCTGGCTGTCGCGTGACTGGGTGTCTGTGACAACATATTCTCCATGCATAACTGATGTAGGCATTATTACGAACATGCAGACAAGTGGCGGTAGCGCAGCATGTCACAAGACTTTGCACTGGTAGTCACTAACTAGTTGATCTCTCATTTATTTGTTTCACATGAGGTAGGGGGACCCTCAGAAGAACCCATTGCAGAGTTTCTGTGACTGTTATTCGTTGTCATTTTGTGTCGGAGTGGGTGTTGGAGAGAGTTTTGAAGGTTGTTTTTGGGTGAATGTGTAATCTAATCATGTTGAAGATTGAGTGATTGTAAATGATTGTCCTTATACTTTATATACAAAGGAATAGCCATTCTTTGGTTGGTACTTTGTCAGAAAAGGAAGTGCGTATTATCCTATGTGTCCCCATTTAGTGTATGTCTGACCTGGTGTCTGGAATTCTGAGGGTAAAGGATCTAATAAAATGTTGGTGTATGGTATGATGTGGAGTGGTAACTAAAAGATAGGGGATTTGAGGGAGGATTAGGCCTGACGTATTTGCTTGTGCTGTAACAGCCAGAATCGAATTGCCACTAGATGGGAGTCTGCCTAAACATGAATTGAATTTGACAAGTGCTGCGCAGGTCTTAAGCAGACAAGATGTATTATATTTGTGTGTGATCATTGAGAAAGGCTTTGGCTTTGCAATTGTTTTCCCATTCATGGAAAAGCCTCTCTGCGATTGATTATCAACAAAGGAGTTGCTGGTATTGGTGAAGCATCAGCACAAAATCACGCTGAACTTGGTTGGTTGCTATGGCCGGCGCCGGCCGTGTGCAACTGCAAGCACATGCACTCCCAGGTCAGGACTAGCCTAGGAGGCTGGAAGGGCGGGCCGGACAGGGCATTCTATTTAACTATTACCGCAGTCCCCAGGCCTATCGTGACTGCCGAAGGAAGAAAGCTTTAGGTGCACTAGACCCCGAGAGGGGCGTGTTTTCGTTTGTGCGCCTGCTGCGCACCACAGAGACCAACCAGGCTGTAAAAATCAATGGGACTGTGGGACACATAGATGACCGTTGACGTTTTTTCTTTTGCATTAGTGTGCCACTGCACTGCCACATTCATTTCTAACTTAGTTCATTACTTATACTAAATTTATACATGATTATAATATTTCTCTCTCACCGACTGCCTGCCTCCGCAGTCCGGACCCAAGAAGTCGCGATATCCAAGATGATGGTGGTGTGTCTGTGTGAGATGTCGTCGGTGATAATTAATTCTTTATTCTTCTAGCACGCACTCATGACTCGGCACTCCCCTGCGCTGCCGTGTGGTCTCCTACCAGGCGCGTGACCGCCGCGATGCGTCAGAGGAGAGGAGCACAACGCGCAGGGGCTGTCCCAGGGCCGTCATTGGTAGCGCTAAAGATTGACGGCCCTGGGACCCACAAACTGGGTACGCCGCGCATCCGCATCGCACAAGCATCATCGCATGCATCGGTGCGTGCGTGGCGACGGCAGTGCACACACTCAGTGCACTGAGTCACTGACTGCAGTAGTAGCAGACGCAGTATTTTAATTTGTAGGCAGCAGGTGCGGCACCATGGTGACGTGTGCTAGTTGCGGCTTGCAAGCACCACGCACTATAGTATAAATAAAAAAAGCAGCACTGGTAGGCAGCAGGTGAGGGCGAGGCTGAGCCGAGGCTCAGACTGCACTCCGTTGTGGAGTGCAGAGCGAGAGCGAGCCAGGCAATCCAGCGCGTAACTAACCAGATTAGTGTCACCCCAGATGGGGTGACACCCGGTGCGGTCCGCACCCCCCGCACCCCCCTAGTGACGCCACTACCCCTTCCCCTTCCTTTGTGGTGTGACTCAGCCCGGCTGCTGCAGCTGGGCAGTGTCTGGAGTCTTATCTCCAGTACGCCTGAGTTTTTCACAGGTCTTTAAAGGCCATGTGAATATTTGCAAACCTTTGTAAACAGGTTACCAAGGCTTCGTTTTTTTCTGGTTCAAGTACCCCTGTGCCCCCACTCTGCCTATTCCTTACATTGTATTTTACATTTACTGCCATTATGTGAGAATGCATTTCATGAAAAGGAATATAAAGTAGGATTGCCAAAATAAAAATGCCAGCCATGTGTTGTTTAAAGATCCTGCAAAAAACCTGGTCTTGACACTAAAACAGGTTACAAATAAAAAAGTATGTATTTATTAGTAATGTGACTTCTCTGTCTTTGTTCCTTTTAATTATTAGTCATAGCTCTTTCAGGCAGCCCTAGAACACAATTACAAGTGCTTTCTATTTTTTAGGTCGAGCATGCGAGACCTATTGTAACTTCTCTTGTGTGTTTAAAGCCATCCCCCTGCTACTCATTTGTTTATTTTAGTGTGGTTTAAAAAAAACTCTTTTACTAGTGGTTAATCCTTCTCTTTGCCCCTCCTGTTTGTCTTTCTGTTCCTCCCACACAGCAGGGAGTAAGTACTGTATTATTACGCTTTAGTTCTTTATTTGTGGCTTGGAGACTTTTTTTTCTCCTTTCCTGCTTGTGTTAGTGTGTGCCTGTGTTCAGCTCGGCACCCGTAACTGCTCGCATTTTAATGAAAAGGGGGGGCTCTTGCCCCCCCCGCCCGCATGGCGGCGCGGCGACCGCCCCCCTCTCCAGGCCTCTCGGTGGTGAGGGCGTGCCCTTCTGGGCGCGCCTCATCACCGATTGGGTGGCGCCCTCCCCGACCCGGATGTCATCATGGGCCCCTTAGGAATATAGAGGCAGGGAGCGCCCAGGAAACCCTCTTGTTCCTGGACGCTCCCACGCAGCCGGTCGTGCCCCGCGTTCGGGGGCCTCTTGTTTTTAATTTTTTGTCGATTTGTTTTGCAGGCTTCACGATCCGGGAGCTGGTTCCAGGGCTGCCGATGTACACGCGCTTCGTGGCAGCATCGCGGGCGGAGTCCATCCGAGTCATCGCGCTGGAGCTGAGGTCACCGTGACACGGAGCGGCTGGGGAGCGGGTCGGAGAGCAATTGATTAGTCGGTCCGAGAAGAGGTATTTTGCGGGGGTGGGCGCCGCATCGGGGACCTGGGAGCCAGCCGGTAGTCTATTTTTGGAAGAGACCGGCGCTTGGGTACACACGCGGACCCGGGCGGTATCGGCGGTGTAATAATTCCTTTGTTGGGCAGTTCGAGGGATTTCCCGCCTTCACAGCGGCGCGGGAAGGATTACTGTTTGAATTAAATCGGTGGTTTTTAAAATACCCATTTGCGCTTTGTTTTTCTCCGCGCATAGTGTCACAATCGGGCTGGGTTTAGTGCAGTTTACACGGGGAGGAAGCGAAGCAGGGTCGACCAGGGCAGGACCTGGATGGGAGACCCTTAATGAAAGTGGGCAATATTTGTGTAAATCAGTGAATCGACATTACAAAGAAGGGGTTATTTATTTTATCATAAATTTTCGTGATTTAAATGATGGTTATTGTGCAATTTAATGATCCTACGAATTTGGTGTTTTTGAAATCACAAAACAGTTAACAGGGGGGGATCAAGCCTCCAATAATTTCAATCTTGGTGTTCATAAATCTGCTCTTGCCTTATATTCCACGGTATTGATACAATCTTCTATTCCAGGCATTTATAGACATTAATGGTGCAATTCGCTCACAGAAGGGGACATAAGAAGTCGTTGCTGATCCAATACCGGCTGGGTGCACGCAGGATTTATCGGTAAGAGGAGAGCGGGGGGCTAGCATTCCATTGCTTCTAGTTGCCGCCGGGTGGGTCTACGTTAGAGTTTACTCACCCCTGACAAACCGGATAAGCCGGGGCGTTGCGGTTGCTGTTGCATGGTGCTTACAGCCCCCTGTACATCCTCCAGCTGGTGAAGGTACAAGGCGCACGGTCTGTCAACATAAGGAGTGTAGGGCAGTGGCGTGCGAATCATGCCAGGGCAAAGGGGTGGTAAAAGGGGGTCTAGCATGGAGGCGATGATGCAGGCCATGATGCGTGAAATGGCTCAAATTAATAAAAAGTTGGGGAAGGTTGATGAACTAGAGGCCCGCATGAATGACAGATTTGCAGATCCCCCGGGCCCATCTGGTAGGCCAGTGCGGGAGAGAACGGCACCCTTGCCGAGGGGGGATTTCGTTGCCCCACCCAAGAAATCCGTGGCAAAAAAGCCGAGGTTCAGTACCCCTGCCCCTGTACCTTTAGTACCGGTCCCGACGGGGCCTGTACCCGCGATACCAGTTCCACTTGCACCTCTGCCAGCGATCCCAGCGCCTGCGGCGCCTGTGGCACCGGTACCCCCTGCAGCTCCGGCCCCACCTGCAGTGCCTACCCCACCTGCGCCCGGGGGACCGGTACCAGTCCCGGGTGGGCCATCGTCAATGGCCACATTGCCTAATACGCCAGGTCCATCAGATATCCCTCCTGGGGTCCCAAATGTGCCAGCTGGTAACCCGGACCCAGTCCCGGTTGAGTTGGAATCCCAGATAGCGGCCTTATTGCCTTGGCTGCGAAAAGGGTGTGTGTGTCTTGACTCATCTGATCACGCGGCGGAAGCGATTAAATTGGTAGAGAAGATTAAGGCTGCAACGGCGGCTGATAGTACTGCGGTGCCCGTATCTTCTTCATTTGCAGGTTCCAGTCCCGCCCAGCCGAACAGAGATAGTGTGCCATCGGCACAGGTGCCCGTAAATGGTAAGGAGGTGGCGCTGCCCCTTTTGGGGGACGGCGTAGTGCCATCCAGGAGTGAAAACTTGGGGCAACATGTGTCTCAGGCAGTGAAGGAATTGATTTGGGGGGGAAAGTATGTCTACATTTTTTCCGTGTTATTAGACAATAGGGAGATGGAACAGGTTAAGTTATTACAGGAATGGATGCATCCAAGTGAATGGAGGGCACAGTGCTCCAGGTTCAAGGTAGAGGAGACCTTGAAGAATTGGATCAGGGCGTTTGCCGTCCTTTCCGCTATCACGGCCGAGCGCCCCCCAAATGTGCAGGCAGCTATGTCTTGCTACATGAGTAGGATTGTGGGGTGGAGCGATCAGTATACCGGGGATGCCTGGAAGGAGTATGATGTTAATTTCAGGAAGGCCAAAGAGTTTGATACATCATTAACGTGGGACAGGGTGGATTCTATGTCATGGCACAAGCAGTTCTCAGGGGACACAGCCCCTACACAGGCTACCAGTGCTGTCAGGGTGTTCTCCGCCAGACCCCAACACCCCTTTCGGTCAAACCAGGGGAGTGAGGTCCCTGGGAAGAATAGGGGGGGGGTCAGAGAGAAAAGGGGTATGTTGGGACTTTAATAAACGCTCCTGCACAAGGCCTCAGGGCACCTGTAGATTTAGACATGCATGTGCAATCTGTGGTCACCCGTCCCACCCCGAGACAACGTGTAGGAACAAGCAGGGTAACCACGGTCACAGGGGAAGGGGGAAGCCAGAGTAATTCAGTCCAGCCGGCCCCCCCAACGCCAATAGACATTTTTGCAATGATCCCTTGGTTGAATAGATACCCTGATCGCACAGCGGCCACTCTACTTCAGGAAGGTTTTTCTCAAGGTTTTAGGATCCCAGCAATGGGTTACTCGGGTAGCCCACACTGCAGAAATCAACTTTCAGTAGCACAGAATCCAGAGGTGGTGGTCGCTAAGATTTCCAAAGAACTGTCGCTAGGCAGGATAGCGGGCCCCTTCCAGGAGGTGCCTGTCCCCAATTTTGTGTGTTCTCCTCTGGGAGTGGTACCCAAAAAAGAGAGAGGCCAGTTTAGACTGATCCACAACCTGTCGGCCCCGAGGGGGGCATCCTTGAATGATGCGATTGATGAAGAGATTTGTAGTGTGAAGTATGCTTCATTTGACCAGGCGGTTGATTTATTGCGTGCTCTGGGTAGAGGAGCATTAATGGCGAAGTCTGACATTGAATCTGCTTTCCGTCTTCTCCCAGTACATCCGTTGGACCACCACCTCTTAGGTTTCACTTTTAAGGGCAAGTTTTACATGGAAAAATGTATGCCCATGGGCTGCTCCATATCATGTGCATACTTTGAGACATTTACCTCATTCCTAGAATGGGCTATGAGACAGGCGACGGGCCACCAGCAGGTCATGCATTACTTGGATGACTTCCTTTTCTTAGGTGCGGCGGACTCTCAGGAGTGTGCTTGGGCATTGCAGGAATTTTGCTTGCTCATGCGGGCTTTTGGGGTCCCACTGGCACCGGGTAAGACGGTTGGACCAGCCACTTGCTTGGAATTCCTTGGTATCGAAATTGACTCTGTTGAGGGATGCTTCAGGTTACCCAGGGACAAGATGTCTAAGTTTAGGGCTGCTCTACGTCAATGCCTAAGTAAGAGCAAGGTTTCCTTGCAGCAGCTGCAGGAAGTAGTCGGGCAACTGAACTTTGCACTGCGGGTCATCCCTATGGCCCGCCCATTCTCACGCTCTATTGCCCAGGCTATGAAGGGATTGCGGGAGAAACATCACCGCACTAGGCTGTCATCTGAGGTGCGCCAGGATATGCATATATGGATGGCATTCCTGGAGGACTTTAATGGCAGGGTAGTGTGGTCAGGTCCCCCTGCTACATCAGCAGAGTTAGGCCTGTGGACAGACGCTGCTGGGAGTGTGGGCTTTGGTGCCATCCTTGGGAACAAATGGGTCGCCCAGCGGTGGCCGGAGGAATGGAGAGCATGGGGTCTGACCACCAACATTGGCTTCCTAGAACTTTTCCCAGTATGGGTGGCTTTAAAGGTCTGGCCAGAACACCTATGTAACCAATCAGTGGTGTTTTGGTCAGATAACATGACAGTGGTGGAATGTATAAACCAACAGGGGGCTCGCTGTCCGTTTATACTACGTCTGATAAAAGAGATTGTGCTGCAATGCTTAAAGTGGAATGTAGTTTTCAGAGCCAAGCATGTCCCAGGCATCCTCAACAATGCAGCCGATTCCCTTTCTCGTTTTAAAATGCAGGTCTTCAGGGAACACCTTCCTGCAGCAGACCCCTCGCCAGCACACTTCCCGGCAGTACTTTGGCAGATTGGTGCCCCAGATTACAGGACCTCGTGGTTGCTAGCTTAGCCCCCAGGACCAGGACGGCATACGAAGGGGCGTTTTTGTCTTACTGTGTTTTCTTGGGTCAGGAATGGGAAGCTAAATGGGCACAGGAGGCCAGTTTTGAGGCCTATTTAGAATGGATGCACACGGAAGGACGCACAGTGGCAGCGGCAAGCAGGCATAGGGCAGCTGTCTCCTTCTTTGCGCAGGCTAAGGGCATGCGAGACCCCACGAATACCTTTATAGTGCGCAAGGCTTTGAGGGGGTGGCGCCGGTTACAGGGACACTCTGTAGATGCGAGAAGGCCCATAGGATTGGCTCGGTTGGCAGCCTTACTGGGAGCATTGCACGAGGTCTGCAGCTCACAGTGGGAGGTCCTTTTGTTCAAGGCTGCATTTTCCCTTGCTTTCTATGGGGCCCTGAGGATTGGTGAACTGGTGGCAGGATCAAAAAAGGATAAGCTGGGCGGCCTGCAGTGGTCTAGTGTCAAGATCAGGGAGGATACTATGTGGGTGACGATTCAGAGGTCCAAAACAGATCAGGAATCTCGGGGTCACACCATAGTGCTCCACCGGGCCCGGGTCAACCCTTGCTGCCCGGTCTCTCACGTAGAGATTTTCCACAGGCAGCGGGGGGGCACGGCGGGGGGTGCACTGTTGTGTCACGCTGATGGGACACCATTAACTAGGTACCAGTTTAGGAGAGTCCTGGAGTTAACAGTCAGGCAGGCGGGTTTGGATCCCAAAGAATTTGGCACCCACTCCTTTAGGATAGGGGCGGCAACTGAAGCAGCGTTGAGGGGTCTCTCAGCTGAAAATGTGAAGAGTATTGGGAGATGGACATCTGAATGTTATAAACGTTATATACGAATTGACATGCTGTAACAAGCTGGTGCTCATGCTTGGTATGTTTTGGTTTTGCAGTTTCTCAAACCTGTGACGCAGGGGAGGAACTCGCCGCCGGGCGTCAGCGATCGGCACCATCACAGCACAAGCAACATGAAGAACACAGGACAAAGGTTATCTGGATTGTGGGACACTCTTATGTGAGGCGTGCTGAACGCGTTTTTCTTTCAGGAGACCGTAAGGAAAGGGCGGCGCGTAAAGGGTGTGTTATCTGATTCTTTGGGAGAGGGGGTCTGTGCCTCAGCCAGTTTAGGGGTTTTTTCCGTGGACTTTTAACTCAGCAGCCCACCACCCCGTCAGTGGTGATACTTCACTTAGGGGAGAATGACCTGGCAAAACTAGGGAGGCGCATCCTTCTTGAGGAGATCATCTCCACTGCGGGGTGGGTGACCAAGACTTGCCCGGGTTGCACAGTAGTGTGGTCGCAACTTATTCCTCGGTGGCAGTGGCGAGGGGGGGACTCGGTCAGGGCTTTGAATCACTCGGTAAAGAGGATCAACACTCAGTTGGACAAACTATTTCGAGCCCCCCGGTTGCAGACAATTCCACATGGGTGTATCTGGGGCGAAAGGTTCTACCTGAAGGATGGGGTCCATTTAACGGAGGCAGGGAATGTCCTGTGGTCTAATAATATCTGGGCTTGGTTGGAAGGATTTACTGGGTGAACACGCTCCTGGGTGAATTCTTGAATAGGGGAGGCCAGATCGTCGGTTAACAATGCTGGCCTGTGGCGGTAAGGTCATGACCGGTGAGCAGCTAATTTTTAAGGTCTGAGGGGGCGGGCATCATCCCATGGAGGTTCCCGCCCAGGGGGAGGGGCCATTGGCACCTCCTAGAACTTCAGGGGCAAGGTAACTGGTGCTTCAAAGGGTCGCGGGTTGGAGTAGTCACGCTTTCCTTTGGCTGGTAGCCACCCCGCGCGCGCATACTCAGGACGTCACCGGATGGCGCAGAGTAAGGGCCCTCCTTTAGTGGGTAAATGGAGTTCACGGCGTGGACCGGGTAATTTAACGGGCCTGGCTACGCATGCACACATCGCTAGGTAAGGCGCAGCTTGTAGGACCTGACACCGGTTAGCGACCTTGCCATATGGCCAGAAATGTAATATACAAAAATCGAGATGAGGATGTTAGATTCGGTTAGGAAACAAAATGTATTAGAGTCTCTGTTAAGGTTAGGCTTTCACATTTGTTGACAACATTGTATCTAATGTCTTGATGATTTTTGTATAAAACGTTTATCATGCAATTAAAATTTTTATGATCTTATATCTTAATAAATACGGCCGGGGGTTTCGTGACCCCCGCCTTCCAAAAGTTAACCATGTTTCATGAGCCTGTGTCCTGGGTTTGGCATGGTGAGTTCGAGGGAGGGGGGCGGCAGCCAGTCGGCGACCATGTGAAAAGGGGGGGCTCTTGGCCCCCCCGCCCGCATGGCGGCGCGGCGACCGCCCCCCTCTCCAGGCCTCTCGGTGGTGAGGGCGTGCCCTTCTGGGCGCGCCTCATCACCGATTGGGTGGCGCCCTCCCCGACCCGGATGTCATCATGGGACTTCCGGGTCGGGGGGGCGGGCCGCAGGAGGGGCCGGGTGGGGGGCGTAGCCGCCCCCCCCCCCGGGCCCCTTAGGAATATAGAGGCAGGGAGCGCCCATGAAACCCTCTTGTTCCTGGACGCTCCCACGCAGCCGGTCGTGCCCCGCGCTCGGGGGCCTCTTGTTTTTCCCTCCCACCATCCCTGGAACAAAAATTATTGTGCAGTAATAAATTTGGTTTAGTTGTAAATTTGTAGGCTATTATGTTCTGAGAAATGTTGAAATATGTTGTGCTGTTCAATTGTGTGTAGGCCAATTTTTCCTTTGATAGTTACGTGTTGAATTATGTTTTGCTGTGACATTGGTATTTAGGCCCTTTTTAGGGCGAGGCCTCCGCTCCCACGTAAGTGGGTGGAGTTTCGAGATCCTAATGTTAAAGAAGAGAAAAAAAAGTATCTCCTAGGGCTTTGGCGAGACAAATTCCACACATTCCTTAGCGTGTTCTGTCATCTGGCCAGTGATTCGTCTTCGTTGTGTTGTCGTTTTAATAGGCTTGAAGTGATAGGGTAAATGTAGTTTTGTTCCGCCATCTTGGGCATTTTTCGTTCGTGCTCGCGCAAAGAAGTACATTAATTATAATTAGGAGCTGTCAGGGTGCCTCCGTAAGTGAATCCAGATGGCCGGGCGCGTTCACCATTCAGCAGCGCTCAGCACGCAGCTGCTGCATGCCAGGCCGGGAAAGGGCTTCATCAGCCTCACTCATCCGGATCACAAACTCGGATCCTCACCATGATGGAACACACCCCTTGCTGATCTAAACTGTTCCAGTTCAGACTGACTGGGCTTCCACACGCAACTCTTATTTCAAAGTTCAGGTAAGGTAAACCGAACTGTAACTCCAAGCTATATTTGTTTTTTTGGTTTCGTAATTGAGGCCAAGACCGAACTTTGCAAAAAACACAGGCTGTGAACACATTGTGTGTGTTTTAATGTTGCACTTCGTTGTAAATCCTTGACATACCTTTTTTCGCACTTTGGCTGCAGCTTGTATAAAGAGACTCGCCATCCTAAGTGTGCAATTCATTCCTTTCTTAGTTCGTCTCACCTCCTCCCTTCTTTTCTACTCTCCCCCCGCCCCTCCTATTTTCTTGCCATCGCTGGTTGCACTCTCTCCTCTCCGCTACTAGTAATACCCGATGCCAGCTAGCTCCGCCCCACCCCCGTCCCTCTACCTCACACCGCGATTCATGCTCCCTGCGATTCCTTCTGCCCCTGCTACATCACCTCAGCCCCCCCCCTCCCCTCGCTGCAGGCGATGCACCCCCCCCGTTCACCAGCTTTTGCTCTATGTAATGGCCCAGGGCGGCCAGTTGTGCCCCTCCTCTGTTGCTACAGGTATACCCTCCTCTTTGCTCTATTCGCCCCTCCCCAATGCTGTCTGTGCTCTGATGCTCCGTGCAAGCACATTGTGTTCTTCTCCACTCCTCACATGTCCTAAAAGCAGAGCTCAATGTTTAGGAGCAACGTGCCCTCCCTGCATCCCCCACCCCGCCCTCCTTCCCATTCCTGCTTCCCGTCTTGCTGCACAAGCCACTGTGTGTACATGACAAGCATTGCCACATAAAATCCATAGGATGCATGGAATGTTAGTCTTTCCAGCAATGGGTACATTAGTGCCCAGAATATTTACATCAATCTGTCCCCTCTCTCTTGGCAGGCCACTTGGACGGTTAATAATAGGCTTCGTCCTCTTTCTTTTGCTGCTCTTCCCTCCATCCTTGACTCCAGCCTGGGCTCCTTTCTTCCATCTCTCCCGTCTAGCGCTCCCACTCTGCAGCCCCCAGCCCCAACCACCCCTTCCGTCCAGCCCCCAGCCCCAACCACCCCTTCCATCCCACCCACTCAGCCTTTTTACCTCACAACCTTTTCTTAACCCACTACTCCATTTCTTGTACCTCCTTTATATTGCCCAGTTACTTTCTATCTCCCACGTGGCCTTGGCCTTTCCTCCACCCATACATTCTCTACTTCCCATGCCTACATCATTTGCTAGTCTTAGTGAATTCTCTCCCTTGCCCTTCCCATCTGTTGATCCATTCCTCTGGCTCTTTCATTTCCTGTATTTCCACTCTCAGCCCCTCAGGGGACCAGCACCACCAGTCCATGCTGTATGATCTCCAGTTTTACTGACCATGACATCTTGACTTTGATATATATTAGGAAAATAAGGTTGTCATGCTGTTCTCTGGTCCAATACATGTTGTTTTCTATGCGATTGCACAAAAGGTGGGTGGCTTTCTCTTTAGTGAGAACAGTGACCTCCCTAGGGTGCAGAAGACTCAGGTTTTAAACCTCAACCCTGCAAAGCTATTTATGCTTTAGGTTTGGTGACTCTGCTTTGCCCTGATGTAAATGCATTATAATAGATACTAAGCACTAGCCAACACAAACTCCCTTTAATAGGCCTTCAACTACACTACAACTGTAAACTGCTACAATTGGTAAAAAATAATTCCTTAACAGGACATTTGCAGAGTGGCGGTGCAGAGTGGCAGTGCGGCGGTGCAGAGTGGCGGTGCAGAGTGGCGGTGCAGAGTGGCGGTACAGAGTGGCGGTGCAGAGTGGCGGTGCAGAGTGGCGGTGCAGAGTGGCGGTACAGAGTGGCGGTGCAGAGTGGCGGTGCAGAGTGGAGGTGCAGAGTGGCGGTGCAGAGTGGCGGTGCAGAGTGGCGGTGCATAGTGGCGGTGCATAGTGGCGGTGTAGAGTGCAGAGTGGCGGTGCAGAGTGGCGGTGCAGAGTGCAGAGTGGCGGTGCAGAGTGGCGGTGCAGAGTGCAGAGTGGCGGTGCAGAGTGGCGGTGCCGAGTGGCGGTGCCGAGTGGCGGTACAGAGTGCAGAGTGGCGGTGCAGAGTGGCGGTGCAGAGTGGGGGTGCAGAGTGGGGTGCAGAGTGGGGGTGCCGAGTGGGGGTGCCGAGTGGCGGTGCAGAGTGGCGGTGCAGAGTGGCGGTGCAGAGTGGCGGTGCAGAGTGGGGGTGCAGAGTGGGGGTGCAGAGTGGCGGTGCAGAGTGGCGGTGCAGAGTGGGGGTGCAGAGTGGGGGTGCAAAGTGGGGGTGCAGAGTGGGGGTGCAGAGTGGGGGTGCAGAGTGGGGGTGCAGAGTGGCGGTGTGGCGGTGCAGAGTGGCGTGCAGAGTGCAGAGTGGCGGTGCAGAGTGGCGGTGCAGAGTGCAGAGTGGCGGTGCAGAGTGGCGGTGCAGAGTGGCGGTGCAGAGTGGCGGTGCAGTGGTGCAGAGTGGCGGTGCAGAGTGGCGGTGCAGTGCAATGTTGGTGCAGTGGTGCAGAGTGGCGGTGCAGAGTGGCGGTGCAGAGTGGCGGTGCGGCGGTGCAGAGTGGCGGTGCAGAGTGGCAGTGCAGAGTGCAGAGTGGCGGTGCAGAGTGGTGTTGCAGAGTGGCGGTGCAGAGTGGCGGTGCAGAGTGCAGAGTGGTGTTGCAGAGTGGCGGTGCAGAGTGGCGGTGCAGAGTGCAGAGTGGTGTTGCAGAGTGGCGGTGCAGAGTGGCGGTGCAGAGTGGCAGTGCGGCGGTGCAGAGTGGCGGTGCAGAGTGGCGGTGCAGAGTGCAGAGTGGCGGTGCAGAGTGGCGGTGCAGAGTGGCGGTGCGGCGGTGCAGAGTGGCGGTGCAGAGTGGCGGTGCAGAGTGGCAGTGCAGAGTGGCGGTGCGGTGGTGCAGAGTGGCAGTGCAGAGTAGCGGTGCAGAGTGGCGGTGCAGAGTGGCGGTGCAGAGTGCAGAGTGGGGGTGCAGAGTGGGGGTGCAGAGTGGGGGTGCAGAGTGGGGGTGCAGAGTGGGGGTGCAGAGTGGCGGTGCAGAGTGGCGGTGCAGAGTGGCGGTGCAGAGTGGCGGTGCAGAGTGGCGGTGCAGAGTGGCGGTGCGGTGGTGCAGAGTGGCGGTGCAGAGTGGCGGTACAGAGTGGCGGTGCAGAGTGCAGAGTGGCGGTGCAGAGTGGCGGTGCAGAGTGGCGGTGCAGAGTGGCGGTGCATAGTGGCGGTGCATAGTGGCGGTGTAGAGTGCAGAGTGGCGGTGCAGAGTGGCGGTGCAGAGTGCAGAGTGGCGGTGCAGAGTGCAGAGTGGCGGTGCAGAGTGGCGGTGCAGAGTGGCGGTGCCGTGGCGGTGCATAGTGGCGGTGTAGAGTGCAGAGTGGCGGTGCAGAGTGCAGAGTGGCGGTGCAGAGTGGCGGTGCAGAGTGGCGGTGCAGAGTGGCGGTGCAGAGTGGCGGTGCAGAGTGGGGGTGCAGAGTGGCGGTGCAGAGTGGCGGTGCAGAGTGGGGGTGCAGAGTGGCGGTGCAGAGTGGCGGTGCAGAGTGCAGAGTGGCGGTGCAGAGTGGCGGTGCAGAGTGGCGGTGCAGAGTGGCGGTGCAGAGTGGCGGTGCAGAGTGCAGAGTGGCGGTGCAGATTGGCGGTGCAGAGTGGCGGTGCAGAGTGGCGGTGCAGAGTGGCAGTGCAGAGTGGCGGTGCGGCGGTGCAGAGTGGCGGTGCAGAGTGGCAGTGCAGAGTGCAGAGTGGCGGTGCAGAGTGGCGGTGCAGAGTGGCGGTGCCGTGGCGGTGCAGAGTGGCGGTGCAGAGTGCAGAGTGGTGTTGCAGAGTGGCGGTGCAGAGTGGCGGTGCAGAGTGGCAGTGCGGCGGTGCAGAGTGGCGGTGCAGAGTGGCGGTGCAGAGTGCAGAGTGGCGGTGCAGAGTGCAGAGTGGCGGTGCAGAGTGGCGGTGCAGAGTGGCGGTGCAGAGTGGCGGTGCAGAGTGGCGGTGCGGCGGTGCAGAGTGGCGGTGCAGAGTGGCGGTGCAGACTGGCGGTGCAGAGTGGCGGTGCAGAGTGGCGGTGCAGAGTGCAGAGTGGCGGTGCAGAGTGGCGGTGCAGAGTGGCGGTGCAGAGTGGGGGTGCAGAGTGGCGGTGCAGAGTGCAGAGTGGCGGTGCAGAGTGGCAGTGCGGCGGTGCAGAGTGGCAGTGCAGAGTGCAGAGTGGCGGTGCAGAGTGCAGAGTGGCGGTGCAGAGTGGCGGTGCAGAGTGGCGGTGCAGAGTGGCGGTGCAGAGTGGCGGTGCAGAGTGGCGGTGCGGTGGTGCAGAGTGGCGGTGCAGAGTGGCGGTGCAGAGTGGCGGTGCAGAGTGGGGGTGCAGAGTGGCGGTGCAGAGTGCAGAGTGGCGGTGCAGAGTGCAGAGTGGCGGTGCAGAGTGGCAGTGCGGCGGTGCAGAGTGGCGGTGCAGAGTGCAGAGTGGCGGTGCAGAGTGCAGAGTGGCGGTGCAGAGTGGCGGTGCAGAGTGCAGAGTGGCGGTGCAGAGTGGCGGTGCAGAGTGGCGGTGCAGAGTGGCGGTGCATAGTGGCGGTGTAGAGTGCAGAGTGGCGGTGCAGAGTGGCGGTGCAGAGTGGCGGTGCAGAGTGCAGAGTGGCGGTGCAGAGTGGCGGTGCAGAGTGCAGAGTGGCGGTGCAGAGTGGCGGTGCAGAGTGGGGGTGCAGAGTGGCGGTGCAGAGTGGCGGTGCAGAGTGGCGGTGCAGAGTGGCGGTGCAGGGTGCAGAGTGGCGGTGCCGAGTGGCGGTGCAGAGTGGCGGTGCAGAGTGCAGAGTGGCGGTGCAGAGTGGCGGTGCAGAGTGGGGGTGCAGAGTGGCGGTGCAGAGTGGGGGTGCAGAGTGGGGGTGCAGAGTGGGGGTGCAGAGTGGCGGTGCAGAGTGGGGGTGCAGAGTGGCGGTGCAGAGTGGGGGTGCAGAGTGGCGGTGCAGAGTGGCGGTGCAGAGTGGCGGTGCCGAGTGGCGGTGCCGAGTGGCGGTGCAGAGTGGGGGTGCAGAGTGGGGGTGCAGAGTGGGGGTGCAGAGTGGGGGTGCAGAGTGGCGGTGCGGCGGTGCAGAGTGGCGGTGCAGAGTGCAGAGTGGCGGTGCAGAGTGGCGGTGCAGAGTGGCGGTGCAGAGTGGCGGTGCAGAGTGGCGGTGCAGTGCAATGTTGGTGCAGTGGTGCAGAGTGGCGGTGCAGAGTGGCGGTGCAGAGTGGCGGTGCAGAGTGGCGGTGCGGCGGTGCAGAGTGGCGGTGCAGAGTGGCAGTGCAGAGTGCCGAGTGGCGGTGCAGAGTGGGGGTGCAGAGTGGGGGTGCAGAGTGGGGGTGCAGAGTGGCGGTGCAGAGTGGCGGTGCAGAGTGGCGGTGCGGCGGTGCAGAGTGCAGAGTGGCGGTGCAGAGTGCAGAGTGGCGGTGCAGAGTGGCGGTGCAGAGTGGCGGTGCAGAGTGGCGGTGCAGAGTGGCGGTGCAGTGCAATGTTGGTGCAGTGGTGCAGAGTGGCGGTGCAGAGTGGCGGTGCAGAGTGGCGGTGCAGAGTGGCGGTGCGGCGGTGCAGAGTGGCAGTGCAGAGTGGCAGTGCAGAGTGCAGAGTGGCGGTGCAAAGTGGCGGTGCCGTGGCGGTGCAGAGTGGTGTTGCAGAGTGGCGGTGCAGAGTGGCGGTGCAGAGTGCAGAGTGGTGTTGCAGAGTGGCGGTGCAGAGTGGCGGTGCAGAGTGGCAGTGCAGAGTGGCGGTGCAGAGTGGCGGTGCAGAGTGGCGGTGCAGAGTGGCGGTGCGGCGGTGCAGAGTGGCGGTGCAGAGTGGCAGTGCAGAGTGCAGAGTGGCGGTGCAGAGTGGCGGTGCAGAGTGGCGGTGCAGAGTGGCGGTGCAGAGTGGCGGTGCGGCGGTGCAGAGTGGCGGTGCAGAGTGGCAGTGCAGAGTGCAGAGTGGCGGTGCAGAGTGGCGGTGCAGAGTGGCGGTGCCGTGGCGGTGCAGAGTGGTGTTGCAGAGTGGCGGTGCAGAGTGGCGGTGCAGAGTGCAGAGTGGTGTTGCAGAGTGGCGGTGCAGAGTGGCGGTGCAGAGTGGCAGTGCGGCGGTGCAGAGTGACGGTGCAGAGTGCAGAGTGGCGGTGCAGAGTGGTGGTGCAGAGTGGCGGTGCAGAGTGGCGGTGCAGAGTGGCGGTGCAGAGTGGGGGTGCAGAGTGGGGGTGCAGAGTGGGGGTGCAGAGTGGCGGTGAGTGCAGAGTGACAGTGAGTGCAGAGTGACAGTGAGTGCAGAGTGACTGCAGAGACAGTGTGTCAGGGTGCACATTGTGTGAGTGTGCAGAATGAGTGTGCAGGGTAAACAGTGTGTGACTATGCAGGGTGACATTGGGAGTGTGCGGGTGAGCAGTGTGTGAATGTGTAGGGGCAGTGTGTGAGTGTGCAGAAAACACCACACACACATACACCACACACACATAACGCACACACAAACCACACACCTCAGTCTCTCAACACCACACACTTGTCACCACTCAACACAACACACTCACCACCACACTCACTCCCCAGGCTCACCCCCACAGACTCACCACCACACACAGAAAACAACACACACAACAACACACCCCCAGCCGTCAATGAATGCTTTCACCATGCACAAACACCAACAACCATCATCCATCTGTGCACGCTTTTACCAAGCACACACCCACCAGCCGTCAGTGCACCCTTCCACCAGGCACACACACCTCCAGCCGGCAGTGCACTTTTCCACCAAGCAATCGCAGTATGGTACACTTTACTTTTAAACATATTCATATAAAGCACAGCATGCCACCATTGGTAAAATTACAATTCAACCAAGATACTTCCACTACACACCACATGCACACACTCCATAACACATGGCAAAAAGACATTGGCATTTACAATGCCATTAGCTCAAACTCAAATAAATCCGAGCCCGATTGCATTTCTAATGCTTGTTTCCTTTGGTAGATATGTTGATGCGTTATGTGTTTAGTGGAGAGTAGTTGTTCATTAGAATTTTTCCCATAGGTCGTCGTATTTATTAGGTGTGGGGCATGCGGTAAGGTCATGACCGGTGAGCAGCTAATTTTTAAGGTCTGAGGGGGCGGGCATCATCCCATGGAGGTTCCCGCCCAGGGGGAGGGGCCATTGGCACCTCCTAGAACTTCAGGGGCAAGGTAACTGGTGCTTCAAAGGGTCGCGGGTTGGAGTAGTCACGCTTTCCTTTGGCTGGTAGCCACCCCGCGCGCGCATACTCAGGACGTCACCGGATGGCGCAGAGTAAGGGCCCTCCTTTAGTGGGTAAATGGAGTTCACGGCGTGGACCGGGTAATTTAACGGGCCTGGCTACGCATGTGCACATCGCTAGGTAAGGCGCAGCTTGTAGGACCTGACACCGGTTAGCGACCTTG
This sequence comes from Lissotriton helveticus, assembly GCF_964261635.1. NCBI lineage: Eukaryota > Metazoa > Chordata > Amphibia > Caudata > Salamandridae > Lissotriton > Lissotriton helveticus. Next base: position 1,689,487,584 of record NC_136059.1, read on the forward strand.
CCATATGGCCAGAAATGTAATATACAAAAATCTAGATGAGGATGTTAGATTCGGTTAGGAAACAAAATGTATTAGAGTCTCTGTTAAGGTTAGGCTTTCACATTTGTTTACAACATTGTATCTAATGTCTTGATGATTTTTGTATAAAACGTTTATCATGCAATTAAAATTTTTATGATCTTATATCTTAATAAATACGGCCGGGGGTTTCGTGACCCCCGCCTTCCAAAAGTTAACCATGTTTCATGAGCCTGTGTCCTGGGTTTGGCATGGTGAGTTCGAGGGAGGGGGGCGGCAGCCAGTCGGCGACCATGTGGAGCTTTCCTCCCTCTCATGTGATTGCATGCCTGTGCCACTCACCCCTGTTTATTCAGCTTGCGCCTTTGTTTCTTTGACCAACACACACTTTTCGTTAGGCATCCATGCCATATTAATGCTTTTTCTTAAGCGCCTCAATGTTGTGCTTTAATTTGAAATATAAAAATTTGATTGAGGGTCTTGTGACTGCATGAGGGAAACAATAACGAAGTCAGTTTGCATTGGGCCCTGCAGATTGTGGCTGGATTTCCAGCTTAATTAAACAATGGGCATTCACTTACTACATTAGTTAGTCATTGTTTTCTAGTGAACTGTATATTTTCTACTACTAAATGGAGCGCAATGTCGAAAATATATTGGTTATGTGTCTAGTGAAGGCCTGATAACTCTTGCCTGTCATCGGTCCTCTAGGGGGAATTAATTGTTTCCTGTTTTGCTTGCGGTCAATAGACGCGTCCTCTATAGCACACAAACAGTACTTCACTCAGCCGCTTTGGTAAATAACACTGTTCTTAACCTTTTGTTGTAGTAATAAGGTAGAGATAATGTGGTATTACTGCTAGGTCAGAAAATGCGCTGGCATGTTCCAAATGCTCTGTTTTTATACCCTGTTTAAAGAGTTCACAAAAAAGAACAGACGTCTACTGACTGAAAAGAGTTTTGATCCAATATACTGGAAGCTGACAAAATAAATTGGGTGGGTATGGTAGTTTTGCGTTAAGGAATTTTTTATGGGCGTTTAAAAACACATGTAGTCTGGGCAGCACTGTATTACCGTTCCATATCAAGTGCATTGAACCCACCCTCAGAGAATGGTTTGGTTAGAATATCCCATTTGACCCTTGATTGTTTCCCTGCCCAGCCCAACCGCGACAGCAATGTGCTTAGGGTGCGGAAAAAGGACTCTGGGAGACTAATGGGTATGTTCACAAACAGGAATAAAAAACAAGGGAGCACCAGCATTTTTGCCAAGGCAATACGGCCAATGATTGAGAGCGGTAACTTGATCCATTTTCCATGGCCTGTGTAAGTTTCTATATTGCACACCCATAATTCTGCAATAAAACTAGCTCGGCATCAGTATGAATTTTTATACCCAGATACCTCAAGGGCTCAGTAGTCCATTCCAAGGGGTAAACAGTCTGCACTGGTGTGGTAACAGCTGTTAACGGAAAAAGAAGTGATTTATGCCAATTTATATGAAGCCCTGAATGTTTACTAAAGCGCTCCACTTCTTGCAACATAGGAACAAAGTTATGCTCTGGGTTACGAATGTACAGCAGTGTATCATCTGCATAAGCTGATATAGTTAGATTATAATTCGGGGACCGAACACCTCGATAAGTGTGGTATTCGCTCATTGCACATATTAAAGGTTCCGCCACCAAGGCGTACAAGAGAGGAAAAAGGGGGCAACTTTGTCTTGTACCCCTTGTTATTTCCATGGTACGTGACAGTTCACCATTGAGCCGTACCTTAGCCAGGGGTTGTGCGCAAAGCGCTTCAACTAACTGAATAAAAATGTCCCCGACCCCACTCTATGCAGAACCGCATATAAAAACCTCCATTCAACTGAATCAAAAGATTTTTCGATATCTATGAACAGTGCAGCCGCCTTAACCTGCGTTTGATAAACGCACTATAGTTCGGAACAACGTACGGAGATTGCTGGACAGTGACCTACCGGAGACAAACCCTGTCTGTTCCGGCCCCACTATCTTAGGGAGCAAGGGGGACAATCTGTGTACCAACACCTTCACACACAGTTTTGTGTCAGTGTTCAGCAATAATAATGACCAGTATGAAGGACATTGTTCAGGAGATTTTCCGGGTTTAAGGAGGGTCACTATGGTAGCTTCCCTCATGGAAGGAGGTCTTTTTCCCACTTTAGCCATTTCTTCGAATAAATCAACTAGGTGTGGGACCAATTTATCCTGAAACGCTTTAAAAAAGGCCACCGTCAGACCATCAGCACCTGGGGCTTTCCCACTAGGCATGTCTTTCAATGCAGCTATAATTTCGGTGGGTCTGAGTGGGCCAATACGTCGTTCCCTATCACTATTGTCTAACCATGTCATGGTTATGTGGACTAAGTAATCATCATCCGATTCAGAGTCTGTAGCCTCCTTCGATGTGTATAACCCTGAGTAGAAGTCGGCAAAGACCTCCAGTATGGCCGGTGTGGTGTCTACCAAAGCGATTTTCCCATTATACATACACCCTATGTGACTGTCACCCCTGGGAGGTCTTCTCGTCGCTGCCAACATTGAACTGGGCCTGTCCCCTTTTGCATATATCCGTGCCACAGTATACTTCCCTATGGTCCTAATCTGTGCCAGTAGGTGAGAGTCATCTGTATCCTGCAATCTGCCCTCCAGCTTCTTTAGAGTAGTCTCAACACTTAGCTTGAAGACTTCCCATATGGAGCACACTGTCAGAACACTACCCAGATTTGTCAGAAATAATTCCTCTATCGCTGTACCTATTTCTCTGTGGAAAACAGGGTCAAGGAGGGAATATGGTGGAAACCTCCAGGATTGTATATTAAGCCTAGCATCGGGGAGCACTAACCAAAAGAAAACCGGTGAATGATCCGACAATGTGCGAGCCATGTGCTCAAAGTCTTGTATTAAGGAGAGCAGTGTGGTGGAGGCAAACCAATAATTGATCCTAGTATGAATGGCATACAGCGCTGAATAGTGTGTGTATTCCCTGCCCAGAGGATCGAGATGACAGCACACATCTCGCAACCCTACGGCTTGCGCAATACTGGCTACAGCGCAAGCTGCGCATGATGGAGGTCTAAGGGCTCCCTTTGACCTGTCTAAGTCAGGGTTCTGAACACAATTAAAGCCCCCCCCACAGTATGGGCATATGGGGGTATTTCATTATCTTCTGATGTAAAGAATGATAAAAGGACGGATCATCATAATTGGGCCCATAAATCCCCACCAAAAGAATGCTGAAATATTCTTTGCGGCACTATGTGAGCGCAAACCTGCCTCTCCGTCCACTTCAATGGCCTGTAACTGTATGTTGAGTTACGGCGGACCCAGACAAGCACCCCCTTAGCATGCGATGTAAACCCGGCTGCCACACATAAACCCTTCATCCTTCTGTGTGTTAACAACCCAGTCATAGGGGATAGGTGCGTTTCTTGCAAAATGGCAACGTCGATATCGTGTCTACACAATATGCTACTACTTTGTGTAGTTTCCTCTGGTCATTAGTAGTCGGCTGCATATTAACCTTAGACATGTGCTGTTCTACGTATCTGGGGAAAAAAAGCACTTAAACTATACATGGCATAGCCAGACATAGTGTAATACTCTTACATCAAAACATACATTGACTGAAATACAATCTGAAACTCCCCCCACCCACACCATATCAAAAGAAGTAGATACGGCCAACTGCAGCTCCCCTCGAACCCCCTCCCGCACATCCCACAAATTACCATTCCCTTATAGAAGAGTTCCCCAAAAGAAAATACCAAGGGGAATACACAAAGAGGCAATGGCTGCCTGAACCCAAGGTGGTATAGAGTAGGCCGGTTCCGCCCGCCCATAACAACGTCAACACGGCAGCTAGCGAAAAAGGTTGAATCTACATATGGTGGTATTAACAATAACAGCAGATCTCAGAGTAATGAAAAACTAAATTTCTCATGTGAAGCTTAACACATATCAATATACATTCAATAACTTTTTAGCAGAATACAGTGTATTTAAGAAGATAACGAGTCTCGTCACTCTGTTCCTTTCACATTCCCTGGGGCTTCCCCCCCAGTGAGGCCTCGCCCTGCAACACCGTTGAAACTGACCTATTTGCCCTTTCTGCACTAAACTTTTTCAGGTCCTTATGCAACAGGTTAGGGTCCAAATAGAATCTTGATTTTCCATCAAAATTGACCCGAAGCCGGGCCGGGTATAACATACCATAATCCAGGTGAAGTTCCCTTAATTTGCGCTTCACTGGGCCAAACTTCTTCCGTGCCTCTTGCACAAGTGAAGTGAAATCTGGAAAAAGGGAAAGTTCAGCTCCCTCATGTGGAAGCCTTTTCAGTTCTCTTGCACGGCGCAACGCAGCGTCCCTGTCCTGATAATTGAGAATCCGGGCAATCACCGGGTGTGGAGCCGCCCATGGCGGCGGACGCGGGCCCAACAATCGGTGCGCACGTTCGACGACAAAAACATCTGAAAATGTTTCCCGGTCCAGCAATTGTACTAGCAGCTTCTCAACGAACAGTTCCATGTTGCCTGAGGGTGTTCACTCGCCAAACCAAGAATGTGCACATTATTGCTCCAGGAGCGCGCTTCTAGATCTTCGGCCTTTTCTATCCTCACTGCCACTAGTTTCTCCATCTGCTTTTGCACCGCTCCCATTTCAGTCTGAGCATCCTCCACATTAGAAACCCTACGCTCTGCCATATCTATCCTCTCTGCATTTGTATCCACTCTTTTGGACATTCTGTAATACGATATGACAGGGAATCCATCTTTGCATCAATAGAGGAAAGGCTACGCTGCATGGCCACCAGTATTTGGCGTATGTCCCCATTGGGGTCTGTAGATTCCTCCATCAGCATTGCCGGCGTGGACTCGAGGTCATCTTCCCTGGGTTGGCCCGACTTTCGCTGATCAAACTGGAGCTTTGATTGCTTCTTGTCTCCTTTACCCATGGCGCCAGAAGTCAGCAGAGGCCAGTGGAGTGGTCAGCAATAGTAATGTACTGGATTCCGGATGACTGCCGGACAAGTAGTGGTAGTGATTGATGTCTGGGGCAGAGCTAGCCCCAATGTTGTGTGGCAATATACCCAGTTGGGGTGGAGCGGCTCTTCAGAATGCCAACCTGTTATGTCTATTAGGCAAATGCTCTTATCGTGCAGTATATACAATGGCCGCCTGCGCTACTCACTGCACTCGATATTGTGGTCCGAGCACCGTACACCGTGCCCGATGACCTAAACTGGAGCTGACAATAAGGGCATCTTAGCAAGTGTGATTCATAAACACCCCACACTAATTATAAATTGCCTGACCAGTGATAAACCGGGGCATTTTATTGTTGATTCCTTCTGTGAACTCTGTATTGCCATTAAAAGAGAGACCTCTAAACCAGCCCGGGCTAATAGAACTAGTAATCCACGCTGGTTCGACTCGTCATGCTCTAGGGCTAATAGAGATCTGAGGGACGCTATTAAGACCATACCGAGAGATTTGGTACTTGTAAGAACATTGAGAGCCAGGTATAAGTCCACATTACGCACCCGTTCTGAAGCACAACTGAAGGACAATTGGGAAACTCTTGTACGCACTGCGGTCTTAAAAGACACTACAGGGTTTTGGAGGGGGGTTAAGGCCCTAAGATTGCTTGGCTCTAATCTAACACCTATTAACTGTAACATCATGGGGGACACATGGGCCGAGCATTTTTCCAAAATCTACGCTGTATCGGGGTCTCCCTCTGACACTGTCCTCCCCGCTAGGTCTCTGAAGATTGAACTATACGAGGTTGAGGATGCTATATCAGAAAGTGCGGCCAATAAAGCCCCAGGCCCTGATGGCCTATCAATAGACCAAATCAAATCTGAAACTAGCTTTTGGGCACCCCTCCTTTGTAACCTTTTTAATAATTTATCTGATAATTCCATCCCATAGTCATGGTCTAACAGTGTTATCGTGCCAATATTAAAAAAAGGCGATAGGTCAGACCCCGGCTGCTATCGCCCGATATCACTGATTGACAATACTTTAAAGGTTCTCGGGAGGGTAATTTTTAAGAGGATAAACAGTTGGGCTAATGATAACAACATCTTACACCAATGTCAGCTCGGTTTTAGATCCAATGTGGGCACCGTAAAACAATGTCTGAACCTGAACCTGTTAACGGCAAAATACACCATTGTAAAAAAGTCCCCCCTGTATTTTGGTTTTATGGATTTAAGTTCAGCCTTTGATTTTGTTAACCGTTCACGTTTGTGGTCACTCCTACTTAATTATGGTTTAGATGATTCTTTGGTTTATTTTCTCTCCTACCTGCACAGGAATCTAAAAGCTCGTGTTCGTATTAACAATGAGGGCGAGGTCTCCAAGGACATTTTAATTGGCAGGGGGGTAAGACAGGGCTGTGTGCTCGCCCCCCTGCTTTTTATCTTGTATATCAATGAGCTGAGCGATACTTTATGTGCTTTAACCAATGATGTCCCAATCGTTAATGGCACCCCCATTCCCGCTTTGCTGTACGCGGATGACGCGGTGCTAATGGGCCGCACACCCAATGCTCTGCGTATTTTAATTTCAGGTTTTGTTTCTTTTATGGCAGAGTTGGGACTGTCGACTAATTTTAATAAATCGTACTTATGAACTGCGGCCCTAAAAGATATAACATCACTACAATCAAATCGGGTGAAAATACTCTAAAAAGCACAAGCACTTTTCCATACTTGGGATTATTATTCTCAAATTCTGGTTCCTGGCAGCCACATGTCGCTTATGGGAGAAATAAGATTGGCAAATCTATTAATTCGGTTCTTTCCCTCCGCCAACCCTGACATGCAGACGTTGTCACCTCACTCATAAAGATCTATCGCACCCAATGCCAACCCACGGGTACGTATGGCTCTGAGGTGTGGGGATATTCCAATTGTATTTCTATCCAAACTGAGGAAAATAGATTTTGTCGAAAGGTATTGGGGGTTGTTGTCTCCGCGGCAACATATATCTGCCATAAAGAACTTAACTTACCTTTCATAGAAGACTTCATTTGTTCAAGACCTGCTCTTTTTTGGTTAAAAATTTGGCTGAATCCTTCGGCCCATTTAACACGTAGCATATTATCTGACTGCTTACTAAGTGATAGGTCCCACCATATCCCATGGTTGAATGCGGTCGAGAAAAGTCTGACTAGTGTGGGGCATGGCTCTTTATTTACTTTTCCTAATACCATAGACCGCTCTCATAAGAACATAATTAAAGGGGCCTCGTACAACCTTTATGGTATGGAACGGGTAAGATCTGAATATCTCAAGTCATCAATTATCAGGTACTCTACCCTTCATGAACCCACGGTTGGCTCATCAGTGCTACCACAGAGATATCTGCTTACTACATTAGGCAGATGGAATAGGAGCCTTCTGTTCCGGTTCCGGGATGGTAGCATTGTGAACCTGTTAAGTTTTCCTCTTGGATATAACAAACATCTTGACAAGTTGGATTGTCCTTGCACTGCGGGTGGCAAACAAAGTTTGGTACATTTCTTCTTTTTCTGTGGTTTTTATAGGCTGTACACCTCTCGATATTTAATGCCGTATTGCCACAGACATGAACTTAGAGATTTTAATTTGGCATTAAAAACCTTTCAAATGTTAAGTTCTGATGAGGAGATATTTTGTGTAAGCAGCTTTTTTAAAGCTGCTGTTCGCTCCCGTGCTACTATGGATCCACTTTAAAGAAATCAGTATAACTGCATCTTTTGCACAATTTCTTTCTTTTTTTGAAATTTTTTTTTTTACATTTGATGGCTGTATATTTATGTATGGATATGTGGAGGCTCTGCCCTATGAAATGATATTTTTAACTTTTATACAATCATTACCGTCCTTACCAACTGCCCCAATATGATGTACTCGCTGTTTTAATCATGATTATTTTTAATGTATATATGTACTTTTATGGTTGTAACTACTCCGAATAAAGATCATTTGACTTGACTTGACTTGACTATTATAAGTGGACTGGAGCAACACAGAGGGGCGATGGGGCTTCGCCAGGTCACCAGGGCACTCCGGGCACCAGAACAGAGAGTATCACCCACTCCACAACGTTATCCACCGATGTAGCGCCCTCTTATAGTGGCATATGTTAGCATGTTATATGTTATATGTTATATGTTATAGCATATATGTTAGCACCAGCAGGGACTACAGTCGTATTCAAGCCCCGGTGGGTAGGCACTCTGCCTCAGCAAATTCACCCCCAGGCACCCTTGCGTACAGAAAGCGTAAGCCCCACATTCGGCTACGATCGGGCCGGGAGCTGAGGATCCACAAAGGGGGCAAAGTTCAGATCTTACCGGTACATCACCGTGTACCAAATGTAATGCTCCAAAACTGCAGATCTGCAATAAAACACAAGCTTGAAATCTCCGACACCATCACACTTCACAATATTGACATGCTCTTCCTCACAGAGACCTGGTTCAACGATACCTCTCACTGTATGTTTGATCTCCTATTACCCACAGGCTATTCTATATTTAGGAACAACAGAATTGACAAAGTTGGGGGAGGTGTTGCAGTCATCCTTAGAAACACCCTTCAACTTAAGGCTTTTCCTATCAGTTCCTTCCGCACTTTTGAATGCCTATCTCTTGAGCTTCAATTACACCACCGCACACCCCTCAGATTCCATGCCATTTACCACCCGCCTTGTAGCGGCCCTTCGTTTATGGAGGAACTCACTGACTTCATCAGCGACCAATACTCGCAAAGTGACAATCAGACTTTCGTGGGTGACTTCAATCTCCACTGGGGCTCACCGCAAGACTCTTCTGCGAATTTGCTGGCCACCTTCCTCTCTGCAAACGATCTTATCCAACACTGCACAGAATCAACACACTTTAAGGGCTCAATCCTGGAACGTGTTATTTCTAAAGCAGGCAAGCTTTCTATCGCTACCCCCATTCATGTAGACTGGTTTGACCACCTCCTCATCCCATTCTCTCTTCACCTATCACACTCTATAACTCTTGGCCAACCTAAGAAGGCTACCTCCTGGTTCCGTGACACTAAAATCATTGAAGTCGGTTCACTCTGTGATTCAGCTTTGCTATAATTTCCAAGGCTAGACCCGAACCTAGATGTTGATAAACTCACCTCCCAATGCCTCATAGTCCTTGCAGTCGAAATCAATAACGTCGCTCCTCTCCAAAGCAAAAAGAAAAGGCCCACTCCCTCAGCACCTTGGTTCGACAAATCCCTCTATGAAGAAAGGAAACACCTAAGATTCCTGGAGAAACAATGGAGGCAAGCGCCCTCCAATGATAATTTGGCCACGCTTCGTTCAGCAAGATCCAAGTACCACAAGCACATCTACCTTGAGAAAGCGTCGCACTTCAGAACCCTCCTTGACTCAGCCAAAAATAGACCCAAAAAACTATTCGATCTCATCAAGAATCCTAACTGCTCTACCCAACCTCCAAGTTGGAGGATTCTACAAAGAAAGCAGCGGATTTCGCTATATTCTTTGACAAAAAGTGAAATCACTTGTGGATCAGGTCGCTCATCCTACCCCTCCAGAGGAGCGCAAATCCATAGCCATTTGGCAGAACTTGGACCCCATCTCTGAAGATGCCCTCCTCAATTGCATCCGTGAAACAAAGCCCTCCAACCATTCTCTTGACCCCATCCCTAGTGCCATTGCCATTGACTTCTATACCCCTTCACTTTCCTATGGAACCACTCTGGTCAATCTCTCCCTCTGTCAAGACTCCCTTCCTGTCTCCTTTAAATCTGGGCAGGTCACCCCTCTGCTTAACAAACCCACTGCTGATGCGAATGACCTCAACAACTTCCGCCCCATCACCAACCTACCCTTTCTTGCAAAGATCACAGAAAGATGTGTAGCGAAACAACCCTCTCGTCATATCGAGGACAACAATCTTCTTGACAATTTCCAGTCTGGCTTCATCCAAAACTGCAGCACTGAAGCAGCCCAGCTGCAAGTGATTGATGACGCGCTGCGGATACTCGTTTCGGGGGGGGTCTTGTCTTCTAATTCTCCTTGACCTTTCTGCAGCCTTTGACACTGTCAATCACAACACTCTCCTCAACACTCTTCAACAGAGAATGGGCATGGAGGGCACTGTGCTTAAATGGTTTGCTTCCTTCCTCTCTGATAGATCCCAAATGATCAAAATAGCAAACAGTCTTTCATCTCCTTTGGCGGTAGGTCAAGGTGTTCCTCAAGGCTCTAAACTTGCACCCACATTGTTCAATCTCTATTTAGAACCACTGGGAAATCTCCTAAGTAAATCCGGGATCCACCATCATCTCTATGCAGACGACACTCAAATCTATTTCAAGGTTGCCTCCACTCATGATCTCTCCATCCTAAGCTCTACTCTTGATTCCATTCAAAACTGGATGTCAACTCATCAATTGATTCTGAATCCCTCCAAAACTGAATTCCTCCTCCTCTCCTCTTCACTTTCTCCTCCCCTGGTTCAATCATGGATGGATCAGATGAATCTACTTAACAATAAACCCATCATTGTCGACAGTGCAAAATCCCTTGGTGTCATACTTGACAAAAACTCAATCTAATCTCCCACATCAATTCCATTGCAAAATCTGCTCGATACCAACGGCCCCTTCTTTGGGGAATTTGTCGCTTCTTCCCGGAGCAAAACCTTAAATCCCTGGTCCAATCGCTGGTCCTCTCCAGACTGGACTACTGCAATTCTCTTCTTACTGGCCTCCCCAAATCCCACCTGTCCCCCCTTAAATCTGTTCTCCATTCAGCAGCTCACTTCATTTATGGGGCCAAAAGAAACAACCACATCACAGCTACCTGGCGAATAAACTGAAACTCTCTGGAGGCTCTAGACCATCTTGTAATGCGGAAAATCTACTGCTTGAACCTCCCACCTTCAAGAAGGAAAGATCGATGGCCCAATCCTTTTCAGGCAACGCAGTGAGAATCTGGAACTCACTTCCGCCTCAGCTGCGGACCACCACCTCCTCAAAAGGCCTTCAAAACGGACCTCAAAGTTCTCCTCTTTCAAAGACACTTCCAAATTTAATTCACGCCCTCTCTATTATCTGAAGGAAGACCTTCCAATATAGAAAATTCTATTCTCCATGACTATGGAAGTGCCTTCCCAGTGGGTTTTTGCGGTTTGAGTGTCTGCCATTTATTGCAGTATTATTCTTCTACCTGTGTTTGGTACTCTTTTGTAACATGCACACGTCACTTTTCTCTTGTAACATACTGGTTGCTACCTCTTACATTTTGTGTGCTTTAGACACTTGCACAAGTGCCACCATTGCCTACGTAAAGTTTGTTCTTGTGCTTGAGTGTCTGCCATTTTTTGCAGTATTATACCTCTACTTGTACTTTGTACGCTTTTGTAACTTGCACACATGCCACTTTTTCCTCCTGTAATGTACCGTTTGCTACCTCTTGTATTTTGTTTGCTCACAATTGTCACTTTTGCCTCATGTAACTTAACGTTTGTTTTTGTGTAATTTGTTCTCATGTAATTCTATCCTCATGTATCATTACTGTTCCTATTGTGAAGTTCTCTGACACCTTCGGGTAAAGTCTGCGCTATATAAAAACGCAGAAAATAAAATAAAATAAACAAAATAAATAAAGTGTAGGGGATGCCACCGGCCCCGATTCCAGGGGAGTCCCGTTCCGCAGCGGTCCACAAGTTGGCCGGGGACTAGCAGGCACAGCAGCACCACACGGTGTAGCCAACTCCCCACTCCGTGGCAGTCTCAAAATGGCCAACACAGGCCTCCGCCGGAGCTCCATTACGCAGCACAAGGCTATTCGATCGGCAGGGCAGCCAGTGGCTCCAAACTTTGTCTGTAAAAAACTGAAGGGGGTCCCTGTGTTTTAAAAAAATGTAAAGATCTATTATATGTCACCCCTCATAACTCAAGATCCCAATTGAGAAGCAACCACATTGTCAGTAAATGTACAAAATAAACATCAAAATATAAACAATATTAAAAAATGGAACAATTTATTACATCAGATATGGTATTTCTGATGTAGGTGCTATAACAAAAAACGAAACGCTTCGTCAACAACTTGTATTTTATTGTATTTCCTTTTTCTCTATGTGAATTGTCACATTTTTAAACTGTACTGTATAGCATTGTATTTTCAAATAACATATCTGATGTAATAAATTGTTCAATTTTTTAATATTGTTTATATTTTGTACATTTACTGACAATGTGGTTGCTTCTCAATTGGGATCTTGAGTTATGAGGGGTGACATATAATAGATCTTTCAATTTTTGAAAAACACAGGGACCCCCTTCAGTTTTTTACATATTTCTCCTTGTCCCTAATTGGATACTAAAGGAGACCTCCCTTCTTTCTTGAGATCCAAACTTTGTCTGTACGCTCTCCGTATGCACAGTAGCTGCTACCACCAATTAGAAATCCATCCGACACCCCGAAGGAGCAGGATATTTAAGGATAATTCAGGCGGCCGCCGGAGCTTGCTCGGGCTGCGACCATTTTCGAGCCAGGCAAACCAAGCCTGATAGAGTTGCAATATTATCATCTGTAGATCCAATGGTGCTACCCTGACGGATGTATGACATTACAACGCATGCTTTTACCATGCATGCCTTTACAACGCTGTTTTTACAACACATGTCTTTACAACGCATAGTGCTTTGGGGCGCTGGATAGTGAATAGTTTAATTTACTAATCCAACTCCAGTCCCCGAGGATAGTAGGGAAGGTGTTGGATAGTAAATTAAACCTATTCCCTATCCTAGAGCGCTCCGCAGCGCAATGCGTTGTACTGGTTTGTGTTGTAAAAGTTGCGTCATAAAGGCACTGCGTGGTAAAAGTTGCGTTGTAAAGGATGTTTCCCTACCCGGACACGCAATATCATTTGCCCCAATCTCTCTCTGCCTAGAATTGCCTTACATAGTTCTAATTTATAGTTTCCAATGTTTAACCTGTGCATGGAATGTCACTGCACTGTTTGCTGTTGGCACTCAGTGACCTTCCCATGCTTTCACCTGTCCATGGAAGGGCCTTGTGTTCCCACAAAGGGGGTATATAGAGTACACAGCAAAAACACAATCAAGGAAAATTTCCCAATTTGGAAAAACTGCCCTCTCTCACATACCAAGGTATGTGACATGCTTCATCATAGGGCCTGCTACAAACGCCCTGGTGTAGCCACAACCAGGGCGGAGCATTAGGGAGAGGGAAAAAAATAATAAATTCCACACTACAGGACGTACAACCAAATAAATCAATACGTACAACGAGTAACACACATAAGTTGTAGAACGTGCAGTGAACACCTTGTGACTTAACTGATAGTGCGACAAAGGAGTGCAGTAAGGAAGTGATTAAAACTGATGAAGGGTGCCAATAGAAAGAATTACTTTATCTAGACACAGCTTGATACCCCTATCATGATTAAAAATAAGTTAAAGGATGGGAAAATGTCTCATTGAGAAAGTGAGGTTCCTCAAGACTTCCCTCCTACCACTGCTGAAGTCAACATGTTTCGACCACTTGAATTGTGCCTAAAGAGGTCACCCTGGTCTTCGTCAGGACTGTCGCGATCAGAGCCACTTTACGCCCTGCCGTAATTCGGTCACAGGGCCTCCAGTATAGAGTAGGTCATTCAGATCCGTACTCCTCCAAATCTTCTGATCGTTCAGTGGAGATTCGACCCCATAATGCGGGAAAAAACATTCACTGGAAAAGAGCAGAGGGTAATGATAGGAAAACACGTTCTACCCACCATTCACTATACTCGCCCTTTTAGATATCAGCTTCGATAAATAAGGTGTTACTCTAAGTAAATGAGATATGCTCACATGAGTTTCAATATTAACACTATATCTGTAGTGTTAAAGCCCGGGTTTCTTTGCTTCAACCCCTCGGGTGATTCACTACAATCACTTGATCATCAATTATGACGTTTGTTTAGTGATTTTATAATGATATGCGCACCACACTCCCGCTACCATGGCCAAGCCCTGGACTCCCGTGAACTCACACACACACCCCACATGTAAACCACTCTGTAAAAAACGCGTAGATTTAAGTCTCTACTTAAGCTAATGACACATTCGTAGATCAAAATTTCCGAGTTTATGTGATACACAAACTCGAACTGGTGTCCACCAGGAGGGTCTCCCTATGAACACAATCTACGAGGGAATAATAAAATGTAGAAATGCTTAATCTCAATAAAATAACCTTTCGGCGACTCTTCAGCTGTGCCGGCGTCGCCCAAGAGCAAGATCGAGGAACTTTTCTATACATCCCTCGACCAACCTCCTTACCGTTCTCTGGGGATTACCCTGTCAAATATTCCTGTACCTCAGAGCACCGTGTAGATGGAGAACGCCATGCCAGAACAGTTACTTAACGGAGATTGACCCATTTCCTACTCCGCCCCTGCCGCCGGACGTCACGTATGTGTTGACGTCACGGCATGAGACACTGGGCTTTTTGGTTCTGTCAAAAAATGTAGTTCTCATCCCTTTCGCCAACTCAGTGATCAACATGATGTCAAATCTCCGGGAACATCACACCCAAGGAACACACAGTTATCCCCCAGAAGAAGGATAAATTAGTATCCTTCATCTAAGCCGCTGGGCTAAAAAATGCAGCATGAATGTGATACGATAACATGGTGTATAGGGGACAGACCACTCGGTAATTGTAATCATAGTACCCAAAGTCACAGGTTGATGACATAGAATGTTGATTTAAAACGTGTTATACCCCGAAATTGCTTGATTATACGTTTAACTTTATCTGTGCCATAACCAATAACATATGTAATAAGTTCCAAATCTACTCCTACCATAGGATCACTACCTTCGGAGTCCAGCCAATGGAAGTAGAAAGTATCAACTTCCCAGCGTAGCACATCCGACTATACGCCTTTGACTCCTTTTGACCAAAAAAGATATAGGTAAACATTATTGTGTACCCCTGATAAATTATGCCAATAATTGTCCCCTATTTTTCTGTATATAATAAGAAATGCCCTGCCCTATTTAGAGGTCGGGCTTACCTTGATCAATGAGAATAATTATGGCAACCTGCCTTGTATGATTTTGGGCCTAACTGTAACTACTTGGTCACATGTGTGCGAGAATGAGTGTCTGTATATACTTAGAAAAAATACGTATAAATGAATTTTGTTATGAAATGTACTCTACGGTTCATTTAGCCTAGGTTATCACTATGCCTTTCACAGATTCCACTTAACAGGGAATCAGTTCCAGGGAGTGTCTCTAGGTAGTTTGGCATTGCACATTTACAAAAGGTCAACCATATGTGTATCGCATCAATATACAATGTGTATTTGAAATGTTAAAATGAACAAGAACAGTGGAAACTGTATGTTGAATATTCTTGATTGGTATTGTATATATATATAGAACATAAAATTAAGACTTTGCTTTTTATTTTCAGATTTTACACTTGTCTCCCTCCCAGTATACTACCCCCAGCCCTGACGAAGGTGTGGCCCTATTGGCCTGTCACCGAAACGCGCGTCGGCTTGTGTTTCCAGAAATACGGCACTTTGTCCTATTTACATCAGGACCCGTATTAATGTCATCTGCCTGGAATAACATCCTGATCTACGCAATATATTGACCATCTATGTGTTGCACACGCCAGGACTAGAAGAATGAATGGAAGAATGAAAGTTGAATGTTAGAATATTAGGCAGAGTAAGAATTTAACTAAGTGAGTATGACAGTATGTTTGAAGTATGGTTGTTACTGGGTAGGTCTTAATATAGTATAAATTTCCCCATCTTTTCCTCTCCCCCTATCAGTGTATGTCTTTTTTATGCTCTAAAAGTATCACGTGTACAATTTACCTTTTTATACTTTTGTTACCTTAATCCTAAAAGAATATATTTAAAAGAAATAAAAAATATATATATATATTTCTAATATGTTCTCTTGAGCTTATTTGGATTGACCTTGTGTTTGTTGTGTGCAGTGTCAGCTCCTAGGCTAATCACCCCTTATATATTGTTTGGACCCTCTAGCTAGGGCCATTATATCCCTAGGCAGGGTGCTTTCTTTTGTTCTATTCCCAAAGCCCTAAGTGTCCGGACCCGCCTTCAAGATCCATGCGTGTGTGATATTCGAGGGGCACTTCCAATCCTATAGATCCCCAACAGAAACTCGAAGGAAAGGGTGAATGGCTATTGGGCATACTTAACATACTTAACATTGCTTCACCAAGACCGAACTAAGGGCTAGTTCATCAGGCTGAGAAGTTGTTCCATAATACAGTCACATTCGAATAATTAATCGCATCCACCCCGTTTTATGCTCCCATCCGGTAGTCATGTCTACAAAAATGATATTATAGTAGTGACATAAAGCAATATAATGATATAACCTAACTCCAGTAGGAGCCTTCCAGAATCAAATCTTAGGTGTATGGGAACATGAGTCAGAAGTTCCCTATAAACCTAGTGTATGGAGGGTGTCTTAAGATATAAATAATAAGACGGTGGTGAAGTCACCAATGTCAGTATTACAATAAAGTGTCATGTTTGGTATCTTCCCAGTGACTGCCATGGGATGTCATCGTTTAATCCCTCTAGGTGACTTTTCAGAGGTTACACCCATCTCTGTTCTCGTTGGAGTAACAGCCTCTGATCTTCTGCTTGGTGTCTCCCAGGTAGGACCTTCTCTATCACGGTCCATCTAAGGTCTTCTATACTGTGTCTAGTTTCAGAAAAGTGAGCTGTAAGTTTCGTATTTGTCTTGCCTGAAGGACCTTCTCATACATACCAGACCCAGGGACAGGGGGTTAACAAGTGAGATGACTACTGTGACAGGTTTACCTAGACTGGTGGGACACACAAGATGCGGTTCATGCAGCGTCTGCCACCTGACGAACAACTCTACTTCTCTTGATTTAGGACTCCACACTCCCAGGGAACAGAGATCTCACACCAATTGTAATTCCCAGGGTGTGATTTATTTGCTAACCTGCCCCTGTCTAAAAAAGTATGTAGGGATGACAAGTAGGAAGGTGCGCACTAGAATCACGGAACACCGGAGCACAATAAGGTGTGGCAAGACAAATACGACAAACATGACACTTTTTGTAATACTGACATTGGTGACTTGACAACCGTCTTATTATTTATATCTTAAGACACCCTCCATACACTAGGTTTATAGGGAACTTCTGACTCATGTTCCCATACACCTAAGATTTGATTCTGGAAGGCTCCAACTGGAGTTAGGTTCTCTCATTATATTGTTTTATGTCACTACTATAATACCATTTTTGTAGACATAACTACCGGATGGGAGCATAAAACGGGGTGAATGCGATTAATTATTCCAATGTGACTGTATTATAGAACAACTTCTCAGCCTGATGAACTAGCCCTTAGTTCGGTCTTGGTGAAGCAATGTTAAGTATGTTAAGTATGCCCAATAGCCATTCACCCTTTCCTTCGAGTTTCTGTTGGGGATCTATAGGATTGGAAGTGCCCCTCGAATATCACACACACATGGATCTTGAAGGCGGGTCCGGACACTTGGGGCTTTGGGTACTATGATTACAATTACCGAGTGGTCTGTCCCCTATACACCATGTTATCGTATCACATTCAAGCTGCATTTTTTAGCCCAGCGGCTTAGATGAAGGATACTAATTTATCCTTCTTCTGGGGGATAACAGTGTGTTCCTTGGGTGTGATGTTCCCGGAGATTTGACATCATGTTGATCACTGAGTTGGCGAAAGGGATGAGAACTACATTTTTCGACAGAACCAAAAAGCCCTGTGTCTCACGCCGTGACGTCATCACGTACGTGATGTCCGGCGGCAGGGGCGGAGTAGGAAATGGGTCGATCTCCGTTAAGTAACTGTTCTGACACGGCATTCTCCATCTACGCGGTGCTCTGAGGTACAGGAATATTTGACAGGGTAATCCCCAGAGAACGGTAAGGAGGTTGGTTGAGGGATGTATAGAACAGGTCCTCGATCTTGCTCTTGGGCGACGCCGGCACAGCTGAAGAGTCGCCGAAAGGTTATTTTATTGAGATTAAGCATTTCTACATTTTATTATTCCCTCGTAGATTGTGTTCATAGGGAGACCCTCCTGGCGGACACCAGTTCGAGTTTGTGTATCACATAAACTCGGTAAGTTTGATCTACGAATGTGTCATTAGCTTAAGTAGAGACTGAAATCTACGCGTTTTTTAAAGAGTGGTTTACACGTGGGGTGTGTGTGTGAGTTCACGGGAGTCCAGGGCTTGGCCATGGTAGCGGGAGTGTGGTGCGCATATCATTATAAAATCACTAAACAAACGTCATAATTGATGATCAAGTGATTGTAGTGAATCACCCGAGGGGTTGAAGCAAAGAAACCCGGGCTTTTACACTACAGATATAGTGTTAATATTGAAACTCATGTGAGCATATCTCATTTACTTAGAGGAACACCTTATTTATCGAAGCTGATATCTAAAAGGGCGAGTATAGTGAATGGTGGGTAGAACGTGTTTTCCTATCATTACCCTCTACTCTTTTCCAGTGAATGTTTTTTCCCGCATTATGGGGTTGAATCTCCACTGAACGATCAGAAGATTTGGAGGAGTACGAATCTGAATGACCTACTCTATACTGGAGGCCCTGTGACCGAATTACGGCAGGGCGTAAAGTGGCTCTGATCGCGACAGTCCTGACGAAGACCGGGGTGACCTCTTTAGGCACAATTCAAGCGGTCGAAACATGTTGACTTCAGCAGTGGTAGGAGGGAAGTCTTGAGGAACCTCACTTTCTCAATAAGACATTTTCCCATCCTTTATCTTATTTTTAATCCTGATAGGGGTATCAAACTGTGTCTAAATAAAGTAATTCTTTCTATTGGCGCCCTTAATCAGTTTTAATCACTTCCTTACTGCACTCCTTTGTCACACTATCAGTTAAGTCACAAGGTGTTCACTGCACGTTCTACAACTTATGTGTGTTACTCGTACGTATTGATTTATTTGGTTGTACGTCCTGTAGTGTGGAATTTATTATTTTTTCCCCTCTCCCTAATGCTCCGCCCTGGTTGTGGCTACACCAGGGCGTTTGTAGCAGGCCCTATGATGAAGCATGTCCAATACCTTGGTATGTGACTGAGGGCAGTTTTTCCAAATTGGGCAATTTTCCTTGATTGTGTTTTTGCTGTGTACTCTATATACCCCCTTTGTGTGAACATTAGTTTGTATCTGGGGGCCTGGGGTATTGGAGTTTAAACAATAATGGCCCTCTCCCTTCATTTGTGTTGATGCATGGAAGGGCCTTACCATGATATCAGGGCATGGAATAAACTTGCTCAGCCCTGATCTTACCTGTGCATGCAAAAGCTGTACCATGTTATCCCTGCTGCACGGCACTTATATACCTGTTGCTCATGTCCATGGAATTTCACTCTACTGTTCTCCATGTGGGTGGAATGGCCCTGCCGTGGTCTCCTGACAAGAAAACGAAATGCTTAGCTGTCCACTGTGCACAAAGTATTATCACACTTATGCTCTCACCAAGGAATGTCACTGCCTTCATAAAACTGTGAATTACTGTATCAGAGAAAAATATGAGAGGAAAAACTGACCTGATGTTCTTTTGCAACTAATTGCCGTTTTCGCCAGGGAATGCAGAGTAAAGTACTGAATGATGATTGAATAAAGCCTTCTCTGTGGTATTGCTCGTATTCCTGTATACACAGAGTAAAAATATCTCACTCCACCTGCGTGGATGAGCAGTGATTGGAGCTTGCCCCATCCCTTCTGCCCCCTGCATTATTGCTTTTTTTTTACCCCGTCCCTCCAGTTGTTGCTTCCCCCATCCCTCTTGCATTGTTGTTGCTTGTCCCATCCTCCCTACTCCTTCTCCTGCTTTGTGGTTGTTTGCCCCGTCTCTCCAAGCCCTCTGCACATTGTTGCTCTATCTCCAACATCCCCTCCAGTTTGGTTGTTCTTGCTGTCCCTCACATCCCCTTATGCTCTGTTGTTACTTACTTCCATCCTTCCCCCCACCAACCTGCATTGTTGTTATTGCTTGCCCACATTCCTCCCACTCCCTACTGTGTTGTTGTTGCCTGTCTCATCCCTCCCACTCCCCTCCCGCTTTACTGCTGTTGTTTGTTCCTGTACCTCTCACCCCCCTTCCGTGTTGTTGTTTTTTCTTGCCTTGTCTCTCCCACCCCTTCCTGCATTGTTGCTTGACCTGTCCTTCCTATCCCTCTCTCCCCCTCCCTCCCGCTTTGTTGCTCTTGCTTGTCCCTTCCCTCCTACCTCCCTCCATCATTACTGCTGTTCCTTGCCCCTGTCCTTTCCACCCCTTCTCACTTTGTTGCTTGCCCTGTCCCTCTCACCCACCTCCCACATTTTTGCTGTTGCGTGCCCCATCTATCCCATCCGTTCCTGCTATGTTGCTGTTGCTTTCCCTGTTCCTCTCACCCCTCTGCATTTTTGCTCTCCTCTTTACAACGTTGCTCGCCCCATTCCTCCTACTTCCTCTAGCATAATTGTTGTTGCTTGCCTCATCCCTCCCACTGCTCTACTGCAATGTTGCTCGCCCCGTCTCTCCCAGCCATCTACCAAGTTGTTGCTGTTGTTTGCCCTATCCCTCCCGTGCCCTAATGCGTTGCTGCTGTTGGTTTACCCCATCACTCCCACCACCCTCATGCATTGTTGCGGCTTGTCCTCTTACATCCCGGCAGAAAAAAAAGCACTATGGCCAGTGCTGATCACACCATATTACTTTTTTTCTATCAGCCATGCTGGACTGCAGCTGCATTGCTGTACAACAAGGCTTAAATACATTGACAAAGCCAATAGCTCTCACTTAAGCGAGACCTATTGCCTTTGCTAATTCTTGCTAGGTATGGTTACTGATGGATTTAGCTGTTTAAATGGCAAGTTATCAATTCTTTAAAAAATGCATTAACAAGAGGTACAGAGAGAGTGTGCTTCGAGTCATTGTCCTTGAGCCATTGGCTTTCATTGGGGTAAGCGTAACTTGCGTAGTTCAGTGTAGCGTATTCACGTGGAATTACCTAAGAATTCGCCGAGATTCCGCTTTATTACATGAGAAGAATAATTCTGCATTAAGCACTATTTCTTAGCACATAAATGGCCTCTTGCATCTAAAATAGATACAAGAATACGAGAAAAAATAGTGCCAAATGCAACAGAACACGAATAGTGTACAGACGCTCGCTAAATGTGCTCTTGGGGTACGATTTCCCACAAACTTTATTCCAGCATTTAGCGCTATTTTGTTATCACAAAATACACCCTCACGTCCAATATGGTCACAAGGATGCACTTTGCTCTCAGAAATTGTGATAAATGCAGCAGAACACAAATAACGAGAACTGGGGGTCACATGTGCATAGTTTTTTTCCAGATCGCAAATGGCCCAATTTGCAGAATCAGGCTGTTTGCGGACCAGAAAAAAGCATTTTCCCCATGCACTAAACCCTTTTTTGCAATTCAGTAACCTGTTACCGAATAGCAAAATGGGTTAGCAAATCGGTATTTGGAAGGGGCATGTTAAGGGCGTCCCTTCCTATTAGCAAGTCGCAGTGGTATGTAAGAATGCTTTGTGACCTAAATGCGGTCGCAAAACAGTTGCATTTTACCACAAAGTTGAAATTGGTGGTAACCCATTTGCAAAGGGGAAGGGGTCACCAAGGGACCCCTACCCCTTTGGGAATGTATGCGAAAACGTTTTTTAAGCGCAAGCAGTGGTCCCTGGGACGGTAAACAACGTTAATGACACATTTTTCTTCCCGCATGGAATCACAACGCGTCGTTACCACAACCACGTTGTGATTCCGTATACCATTACTCCGCAAGTCGGAACAACGACTTGCGGAGGGGGGGGGAGGTGTTGGATTTAAAATGCAACACCTTCCCTAGTGTCCGCACAGACTGGAGTTGGAATAGTAAATTATACTATTCCAACATCCAGCGCCTCCCCTCCGCATGACGTTGTTCCGACTTGCGGAGTAATGGTATGCGGAATCACAATTCGGTCGTGATAATGACTGCGTTGTCATTTCATGCGGGAAGGAAGACTGAGGGACAAAGAGGTATATTCCCTGGGACCACTGCCTACTCTTAAAAAATGAAAATAAAACTTTCCATTTCTGTTTTTGAAACGCACCCCATTTTCTTTTAAGGAAAACGGGCTACATTTTTTTGATAAACATGGCTTTATTTAAACGCAAACACAGACATAGTGGTCTGCTGTCCCCAGCAGGCCACAATCTCTTTTTTTAGCAGGTCACAAAATGCGACCTACCTCATGAATATCAATAAGGTAGGTTAATTGCGATCCACTGGGAATTGCAAACAGTGTAATACATACTGTTGTACATAGCTGTTTGCAATTTCCTAATAGCAAATCACAAAAATTTGCTATTAGAAAATCACAAATGGAAGTCTATGTGCATGTGGCCCAAATTATTCTTAATCACAGCAGCAGGACAATTGCAGTTTTATTGATAATTCTACATCGAAGAGTATCTCAGAATTATCGAAATTACTCCGATTACTCCGGTGTAAGTAAAATTCTGTCCAGCTTAGCTTTCATGTGTTTTTCATGCTTTGTCCTTTCTTGGGTGGGCTGTCCATCAAGCTCGTGCCATTTTGTGGCTAGGTTCATTGTTCCAATTGAGATTCAATTGAAAGTTTTTGGTGATGGATTTCATATACTTCTCTTGTTAGACTGAAGATGTGAAGTGTGTGTTCTTCTGGTAACGTTGTTTGATTTACATCTTTTTTCGTTCATGGAGTAAAGATGGGCATCATATAGGGATTTGTAAAGATGCAACAAAAAAAGATTCCCTTTATCCTAATACGCTTCTTTTAGGCTGCAGCGTAGCTCTGTTAATCCAGTCTGTTCCTACTCCAAGCTTGCAAATTGTGTAGGCTAAAATCGTGCTTCTTTATGGGATTATTTAGGATAGCTCATGGAAGCACGTAGAGTTGTGCCCCTATTGCAAATTTTTCCCCTAATAAAAAAAACAGACATAGTTTTGGCCAAACTTGTTTTAAAGGCTACACTTTGCTTTTTCTTACTTCCAGCATTTACAGGTTTTGGGTTATCCTTCTGCGGAGGGAGCAGCCCAGTGAGTTTAGGTCTTAGGATCCTGTACCTTGTGGTTACTTGGTGGCTTGCAAGGCACCGTAGAATGCTGGAAGGTGGCAATGCCCTAGCTGCGCACTGATGTAGTGCCATTTGTCTGTTGTCCTGTTGTTCCCAGTGGGGGAAGGTGCTAAGTCCCAGTAAAGGCTTTTCAGGCCGATGCTGTCTCTGATCTTGACAATGTGATAAGGATCAGCAGCTGAAAATGTAAAGCAACATGGATGCTGGGCCCTTGGTAGCTGATATTATGGCTGCCAAGTTGCATTCCTCTTCAGCCGGCCGTCCCAGCGCTGCAAATCCAACAGAATCCTGACAACGACTTAACATTCACTGCCATTTTGTGTACCCACCTGTCGGAGACACTTTTTTATTTTGAGAGAGAGAGTACTGACACTTCTCAAGAGAACTTCAATACTTTTCATTGGAGAGTACCGGCACTTCTCAGAAACAAGCAGGTACTCTGGTACAGAGTACCTGCACTTCGATTTTTTCCATTTCAAGCACTGCCTAGCACTGGTACAGATTTTGATTCAGGGTTCAAACCAGACGCCTGAGTGAATGGAGGCAAAGGGACAAAACTAAGGCCTGTGCGAGTCTGGAATGCGGCTGCTACCAAGATGGCTCCCGGCATACACAGCTAAGACCTCTGACCTATGAAGCAGGACAACCACCGCCACTATACTGTATGAGAGGAGGTGAGCACCCGGAGAAGAGATCAGCAGAGGCACAGAGCATGAAGAGTCCGTATCTGGCATTGCGAGCGAGGCAAGGTCGGATTTAGCGCTGGTGGCGCCTATTGCGACCATCTCTTTTTGGCGCCTTCCCTCAACATGGCCTCCTGCTCAGATTCCCTCACTACCACCCGGGAAAAGGCCCCCTCATCTCTCCATAGCCCCTCTCTCGCACACATTTAATTTCTTTTAAAGCGCTGGTCAAGGCTGGCTTAACTAATCTACTCAGGTATCCACTTTTTAAATACAGATGTGCTATTTGCAGCAGCCATATTAACCCTCTGCGCTAATTTATGGCAAGTCAACACAGTTGCTAGACAACACTCTGATCTCTCTCTAACAGAAACATTTATCACAAGAGTTATCTTGACATTTTTATTGCAGCCTGAAATCTTGATGCACAAGGTACTCTGCAGCAGCTGCTTTTAAATCGCAATTTATTGGTAAACACAGCGCCCCCACCTAAGGTCAGCACCCCGTCCTCCAAGTCAGCGCCCTGTGCGGCCGCACCAGTAGCACTGCCCTAAAGCTGGCCCTGGCGAGAGGAAGAGGAGACTGATCTGCAGTCCACCCCACTGGATCTGGAACCTTGGGACTTGGGAGAAGCATTAGTTATGCAAAGCCTGACAGGTCATACTAGCCACCCCCTTGCTTCACAGCAAGTGCCGTAAATGCTGCACCACTGGGAGGGACCTGCATGACATGTAGAGCCTGCAACATCCCAGCTCACAAGAATATTCGTTTTATTCTTCCATTGCACATTCTGCTTGCACTGGTGAATGCCAAAAATAAAGTTTTCATCAGAATACTAATGTAAAACAATTTCCAACCACAATCATGCTCTCATAAAGGCAAACCATGCAGATACGGGGGACATCCATTACAACGCGGTCTTTACACCGCGATACGTTTACAACATGGTCATTACAACGCAAGTCGTTACAACGACTTGCGCTGGATGGCGCTATACACTAAGGAATAGTATGATTTACTATTAAAACACCTTCCCTACTGTAACGTAGGCTGGAGTTGGGATAGTAAATCATACTATTCCTAAGTCCAGCACCTCTAGCGCAAGTCGTAACGACTTGCGTTGTAATGACCGCGTTGTAATGGTATCGTTGTGTAAAGACTGCATTGTAACATTATACAGTCTGCAGATACCACCAGGGAGGTTGCAAAGATAGGCCCTGCAGGACACAGCCTTTAAAGGGGCAGTGGGATACACAATACATTACTACTTCCAAGGAAATACAAATTCAGTAGGAGATAAAGGCACAGAAAGGGAAGTATTTAATGTGGTGATCAGGGGTGATGTATAAAACCACAAACGTACAAAGATTTGAGAAACAATTAGGAATGATATTTATAAAAGTTGTACAATTTATTCAATATTTAAAAAATACATTCATACATAAGTAAAGTGCCAACAATAAAAGTAATTAAAAATGTGACAATTCACATAAAGGACATAATTAAAAATGAAAAGTTTTTAATTATGTCCTTTATGTGAATTGTTTTTTTTTTATTGTTGCCACTTTACTTATGTATGAATGTATTTTTTAAATATTGAATAAATTGTACAACTTTTCTAAATATCATTCCTAATTGTTTTTAAAATCTTTGTACGTTTGTGATTTATTAGACATGTGGTTATGGTACTAATGGGTGTGTGAGTCCGTACATTGTATACCTTTTCCAATTCCCAGGGTAAAATAGGGACTCCGTCATATTTTGCATATTTACTGCTCCTTGTCCCCATTGGATTCATAAGGAGACCTCCCTGCTTGCTTTACGAATGTATAAAACACCCACAGGAATCAGAAGACACCTTAGCGAATGACCTGAACAGCTGATTAAGACATGAAAGGATTAGAACAGACATTAAGATTAAGCACATACTAAGCCCAGGAAAATAAACTGGGTGAGGCTAACCAGACCTCCTTACACGACCTGAAAGGCTAGGCTGCTCTGACTTTTACCCATACACGACTAAACTACACTCGATGAGAGACAAGGCTGACTCACTGCTAGCCTCACTGATAGTAACAGAACAGGTGAAACCTGAACTGACATCACCTGGAAACAAAGAGAGATGTGGTTCATTCATAAACAATAGTCAAGGATATATTTAGAGAATACGAAAGATTATTCTACACTTAATCTGCCTTCCTAGAAAACCCACTAATGCAAGAGTACCTGGAATCAGCTGCCCTGATGGCACCTGCACGGGACTGGGCACATGCCTCAGAACAATCCATGCCAACAAAAGAAATGAGTGACGCTGTTAGGACAATGAGTAGAAATTAATCACCAGGATCGAATGGACACCTTTTGGAATTTTACAATACGTTTTCCCCTAAACTCTGTCACAAACTGTGGTAACTGTATGACAGGAGAAATACTGAGATATTGCCCACAACCCAGTGCTTTGAGTGGGATGAAAAAAGTGTGTTTCAGTTGGGGTGGGGGTGGTCCATCAAGGGGGGTGTGGCATATGTAATTAGGGGAATGATTTAAACACAAATATAACATTTCTGTGATTTCCATAGTGTGCCACCTGACTGATATTTTGGTTCCTCTCTGAGCTTTCTGCCGCTGGCACCACGACACGAAGGGGAGTATGGGGGGACAGCGCCCTAGTCCCACACGTCGGGCGAGCGTAGCCTGCAGCGCGCCCCCCTGAGACGCCCCCCCGGCCAACAGCCAATGGGGAGGGCTCATCTGGGGACGGGGGAGGCGTGTCCAAGGTTATATGACCGGGCCAGCAGCTAGGCTCGGCCTCTTTAGTTCCCGCGCCTAGTCCGAGGCTGCTCTGCGCTGACGGTCCCTAGGCTCTGCAGTGATGTCTCGCGGCGGTTTTCGTATCCTCGGTTCCCGGCGCGGCTCTAGCGCTGTTTTGCTCATCGTGGTCTCGCGGTGGGTTTCGATCCTGAGTCTCCGGTGAGTGTTTGTTTATTTCTGTCCACGAGCCTGCATGCACGGGGGCTGTGAGCTGCCTTTTGGGGCACTGCCTCCCGGCGGTGCTCGGGAATCGGACAGAAGGGAGAAAGAATGTTTTGGAACAGCGGGGTAGGCGCGGAGGGCGCTACGAGTTGCGCTAAGACTGTAGTGCTTTGTATGCTGGTAATGTCTGGCGAGTGTAGGGTGGCGCGGGTCGGGAACGGTGCCTGGAGCGGGGCCTCTTTCTCGTCCTAGCTCCCGGCACGCCCCCCCCCCTTCTCCTGGTTCGGCTACTGTTGTCTTATGCCGGAGCGCGTGGGGTATGGACAGTATGCGTTAAGGCATCTTTTGGCGCATGAGCAGGGGTTGATAACTAATCAGGGTGCGCTTGGATGGGTTTCTGGTGGGCCTCGATAAAGCCCTCCCTTTGTTACGCTGTACACATCGAGTCCTGCTTTGTGCCTCAAGATAGTCGCGTTAGCTCTGGGTCACTGGGCCCATTTGGCAAGCCATGGAGGGTTGGCCTGATGTGCCAGGGCTCCCATTACGGGGGGCACTAGCAATTTCGAATGTGGCGCCCACATGTACGAGGCCCCGCGGATTTATATATGGGCCCAAACAGTGCGCGGATTTGAGTAGCATGTTTGAATATGTGTCGTTTAAGATATGGTGTTATAATTCCCAGTCCCCTCCATACAGCGGGCGGTGTCTGGCTCGGCGACCACACGGTGGCCGCGTGGCCTAAAGGGTAAGGAGTTGGGCTTCAGGGTAGTGAGTTGGCGGTTCGAATGTCTAGGTGGGAAGTCGGACAGTAGCCCGCATCAAGTTGCACATGCCACTATAAATTGCGTTTTAACTTAACATTGTTATTGTCCGAGTGCACGCGGGGCGTTTCATGCGCGTTGTCCCGTTTCGATTGTATACAGCATCTCTATCGGCCCGGGTGCACGGTTGCATGCGGCGACGGTCGGACAAGGTGAGGTTACAGGCCCAGCCTGATGGCGCGCAAGTTAATACCCTGGTTTACGAGCACAATCATAATTGTCCTCCTACACCCTGTTTGGAACGTGCCCTCATTCCCTTACGTAAGGAACTAAAGGCTGAGAGGCAGATAGCAAATAGACTGCTTACGAGCCCGGAAGGACTGCAAGTTGCGAACAGATACTCTTATTCGGAGGGAACGTAAGATGTTAATACTCAGTAAGGAGGAACGTAAGATGTAAATCATCAGTAAGGTAATCAATGGATAACTTTTAAAATATAACGAGGGGACCGCGTTAATATATGAGGTGGTACCGTAATCCCTTAACTCGTCAGGGCCTGGTATCCCGATTGTCGTCATGAAACACTCGCCAGGGCCTGGTATCCCGATTGTCGTCATAGTGATGCGTAATCCCTTAACTCGTCAGGGCCTGGTATCCCGATTGTCGTCATGAAACACTCGCCAGGGCCTGGTATCCCGATTGTCGTCATAGTGATGCGGTTCACCAGGAGGCCACAGGTGGAGGGCGAGAAGCTGTAAGAGCCCACTGGGCCATACTTTGAGTATCACTGTTTTAGCCAGTGTCCTGCGAGGCAATCTCAGCTCTTATTGCCAATATTGCACAGAATGAGTCACTTTGTTATGCTGTTTTGACACCTCACTGATTGAGTGTTTATGGCTAAGGCTTGTTATTTGCAGGCCACAGGTTCGAACCTTAGGAAAAATGATGGAGCATTTCATCCTTTTGAGTTGATAAAAATGAACACCACGGAAATAGGGTAAAAGTGAATCCTGTTGTGTGCTTCTTAAATTGGAGGTCGCTTCTGCAATATAAGTCCTCAAAAGGAAAATATTTTCTACCAGAGTTAAAAGTTGCACTGATTTAGCATAACCACACTAGATTCGGCTCGATGTTATGGAGTGCGAATGAACCCAGTCAATGCAGACATGGTCTACGAGACGCTATTCAAACTACTCCATGTGGCCCACAGTCCTCCGAGTCTAAAGCTACTCAGGCAGCTGGCATTCTTCCGACAACAGTGCATATGCTGCGCTCCACAAAGACGATATGCCCCTAAGCCAGTACCATCTCCATTTTAGCGGGCCTGGGGAAGATATATTTTAGGGGTCTCCGTACAAAACAAATTTAAATGGGATTGCCAATCTGCTTCCGCCCTCCTCAGCCTGTGAAGTGTTTCACGAGATGCAAAGCACAAGCTCGTTAGAATCCGCTGCCTGAGTGACGTTTGATCTCTCAGTTTGGCTCTCATCTGAGCCTCCGTTTGGCAGCGCCGGAGTTCTCTTGCACGGGGTGTGCTCTGGACTGCAGTTTTGTAAGCGGGTGTAGCGCGGTCGGTCTGGCGTGAAGTGCTTTGGGACCGGCACCAGGTTAGTGGTCACTGGCGAGTACTCGAAGTCTATGTATCTCTTTCACGGGGAATATAGTGTACCTCTAACCCAACTATGCGGAATATAGTGTACCTCTAACTCAACTGTGCGCAAAGAGAATTACACGGGTGTCGGGTTATGCCACAAGCTGTATTCTAGGCTGTTAATGACATTCCCTTATGTACTACTCAACTGTGCGCAAAGATAATTACACGGGTGTCGGGTTATGCCACAAGCTGTATTTTAGGCTGTTAATGACATTCCCTTATGTACAGGATTGCGTGACATTAGCACGTCCATTTCGATCCATATTAATTAGCTGTCCATCATATCTAGAGCAGGCACAGGCAGTATGTTGATATTTACATCCACTACAACTCTTAGTTGAAAAACAATATTTAATTTACATAGCGCTCCGTTCCTCATCTGCCGTTCTAAGCACTGTAATGAACAGACGACCCACACACAATGTATGTTGCCCTACACTGGCCTCGGAAGGATGTAAGGTTGAGAAGGCCGAGCACGGACTCATTAGCAACACGCAGGGGACCGTATTTGTCACGGGCAGCACAGGCGCTACAAACACAATACCTTTCACTACTTCTATCTGGGAAAAAAGGATCACTATGGGTCACATAATGTCACCAATAACTGATGTCACTGAGGCGCGCTCCGTAGGAATGCCCTTGGGAAGCGCTGCGAGGGGGAGAAGATCCGGTACCTACTCCGGTTCTGAGAGGGCAAAGCCAGTTGGGAAAAAATTAATGACATCTTATCAGTTTAATTAAACAACATGAACAAGGCATAGATACCGGATTAATTGTCGTTGAGTTATGGCATGTGAATTTCTTTCATACAGCGAGCAGGAGGGAGGGGCGTTGCGGGCTCATTCAAACCGGCCCCGCTTCATGCTCGGTTTTATAGCACGTTTTAAAAACTCCATGCCAGCTCAGGCCCACCCACGTAAGAAAGTACGTAAGAAAGTGCAAAAGTCAGGAAGCGGGAGATGCTCATGCTTGGCTTGCTGCAACAGTGCGACGTGGTTGACACCATAGGGCAGGGAAAAGAGCTTCCGCCGGCAACTATTATATGGGCATATCTGCAGGATCATTTAGTGACTCGGCAGGGGGTCGAGTAGGCAATAGCCTGGAAGAATTCGAGTATAATACATAAGGAATTTCTTGCCGACATGTTAGAGAAGCACCTATGTGACTCAGGTCGGACTTTGTCACGATGTTTAATCAAATGTCACCGTAGTACTGCATGGAAAACACGTCCATGTACTGCCATGTGGGTTTCCTTAGCAAACCCGCTTCAAAGTTAAGCCCTTTCGTTGCTACATTAAGCAATTTGAATGAGGAAAAAAGTCAATGCCCTCTTTCTCTAGGTCAGTAACGTGTTTCTGAACGCCAGATTTACCTGAAATGTTATGGATCAATGCTTTCGAAGCCCTCGGAAAAATGTATGCGCATCACTGAGGGATCATGTGGCGCCTCACAAGCGGCAATTGAACTAAATCTCTCATAGCTATTTCCCATTGCCATAGAGGTCTGTGGATTCTGTGAAGGCCTGCCAATGAGCACTCGAGCAGTCCAGCGGAAGCCATCAAAGCCTGCAATGCTTGCAAGCGCCAGACTAGACCTGCTCAGCATCTGTTTCTGTTCATGCTTTACAACTCAAACTCATTTAGATGATAAAAATGGTTCCGAGGGCTTGTTTTATAATCATTCCAATCTCAAGGAAAAGAAGCAATTTACGAGATCGGTACTAGACATGATTGTTTGTGTTTTCCCCATTTCTGTGAATAAAGTTCAACTTCCAAGTAGATTCGACACTCCCATAACAGCAAGGGTTTCCATACTATCGAAATAACGAAGATTGTACAGGTAGGCAGGACGAACAATTCAGTGCGTGAGACGTGGGCTAGGTGGGAGAAACATGGGAATGACCATGCCACAGGGGTGATGTGCAAGAAAACGTACATGTGTAGTATTTTAGATGGGTGAACATATGCACTTATGTAGTGCAGCTTCGACCACTGGTCTCTCAATTGGCCTTCATCTCCGAGTTAGGGTGTAGTTTAATGTATAGCGATGCGTGAACCTCATAAAGTGAGGGTGTAGTTTCATGTATAGCGATGCGTGACCCCCATGAAGTCTGCAAGCACTTTTGAGTAATACGGTATTATGCTACTCCTTGTGTTCAGCCTGGTTGAAAGTGCGTGGTTGTATAGTGCGGAAATCTACTGGCCATTAGGTAAATTAAGACCCACAGGCCTATTAATGTAGCTGTTTTGACAATTTGGGTTTCTTGTTCAAAGTTTTCCTGTCTGAAAAATGGCAATACATAACGTGTTGTTTCTAAAATCGTGATTATTTCAGCAATCTACAGCAACGACAGCCTTATATATGTATATTGGTAATTTTTAATCAGAAGCAATAGAAAACAAATCATGAGCTTGTGTAACGTACCTACCTATATAATTTATGTAGAGTAAACCTACACTGGAGCACCTTATAATGCAACAAGGAAATAGAACAGTGAGATAAATAAACCGCGGTTCCACAGTTCTGTATAGCATAAGCCAGGTGTCAGATGTTTTATACAATGTTGCATGCAACGGAAAACTAGAGAGGGAGGGACAGTTGCATTGCATGCGGTCACGTTGAATTGGGCAGGGGAGATTGAATTATTGGTATGGCAGTAAGACGGTGCATCTATTGCGACATAAGTAAATGTTAACTATTGCAAGAAAAGCAAATGTTAACATAATTACAGCAGTTCTCTGCTCTGCCATTTTGTGCAATGAGTAACTTGCTGTGTTTATATAAACACATTCCCATGTGTTTTGGTGTGTGCTGCAAGTAATTCAGGAGTCATGAAATATCATCATGTCTTGCCTTAGTCCCGCCCCAGTTCCGGAGCATAAATCACTTGTGGGAAAGGAAAGGGTTTTAACTGCCATCCTTTCTGTTGAAGCATCTTCAGGCAAGGATGGCGGATCAGGGGGGATTTACCCAACAGTGACAATTTTGATGTCTTCCAAGTATGAGTAGAGATAACACGCATTACAATGCAACGGTCTCGCCTTTGCAAAATTTAGAGCAATTGGCATTGTAAATGACACAAATTTATGTATGGTTGGTCTTTGAAACAGACGAAGGGAAAACAGCAGGGGTAGTTGAGGAACGTGCGAGGCAGTGGAGCACAAACGAAAGTGTGCACAACGAGTACATTTTGTTCTTTCAGACCACGCCTAATACAAAAGAGTCCACGCACAGGTGCAAGGATAATATTGCAAATAATGGCAGATACTTCACAGGGACTGCACCACTCTTTCCAAGGCAGGATGGGGAGCGCTAGGAGGTAACAGGCACACGATACATGGACATACATTGCGTAAGGGGGTAATTACAGCAGTATACATGAGGGGTTACATGAGAAATGAAATGAAATGAAATGAAAAAGAAACTTAATTAAGCGCACTGTGGCCAAGCGGCTTCCTGGCGCTGGGGGGTAGGGGGGAGACGGCGAGGGTTACAAGGGATAGGAGTACCACCACCTGTTAGGTGTATCTGCTACAGCCATCAGGTAATGACCTTGCAGTGTTTAGCTAGGACATGCACTGTCATAATTGTTTTGGCTACTGTGTCCAGCAGCAAGCAATTAATCCTGATCACAGGGTGACTTCCATAATGCCTTCGCTTGCTTGGTCACATATCACGGGTTTTCCAGCACCAGATACAGTAAGGCAAATAGGCACTGGCCGAAAACTGCTGACGCTTGTTCCCAAGCAGATAGTACGGAAGGTGTACTACTGACACCTTGAAATACCCCCTTAAGTTCCCTGAGGGGAAGGATGGAGCATGTGGGCGAGACCATGGCACTTGGAAGGCCTCTAGCAACGATACCGTTACAATCTTACACGGGAAGGAGGATTGCTGGAAATCCTTGGTCATAATGACTACATGCCGTGCCCGTATTACGGTTACATGTTACAAAAGAGTACTAAACACAAGTACAAAGATAACACTGCAGCCAAATGGCAGTGACTTAGGACAGTCATGCCTTGACTTGTTCATCCTACATATAAGTACAGGCACTGAAAGATTGCCAGATGTCTTTCTCTGTCATTGTACTTACCCAAATACGTTTGATGAAGCACTATTCATTCCTTACGTCACTACTCTTCTCATTCAGGATGGTAGAGCGCCTTTAGTAACATGCACATTATACAGGCCAATACATTGCGTAAGTGGGTAATCACAGCAGTATACATAGTGTTCATGTGACGGCGAGGGTCACAAGGTACAGGAGTCCCATATCCTTCACAGTCCACGGTGGTACGTTAGAAGGATTCTAGTAGGAGCTGCAAGTAAAGCTATACAAACACGAATTTAAGCAGTCATCTATTGATACATGATGGCTTTACACTGCAGGCATTAACGTGATGCCTGCCATACCCGTCCCTTTTGGTTCCTGGGATCAATACCGGTCTTCACTAGCATCCGATAAAATCTTGCAAATAACAGGCAGAATGCAACAGAGAAGCTCAATTCAGGCCTTCCATTAGCATCCGACAAATCTTGCAAATAACATGCAGAATGCAACAGAGAAGCAGGGACCAAGCGAGGACATGCGGCCCCTCTTGTAGAGATTGACAGCTAATGCCAAACAGCTTAATTCAAACTGCGGGATTCACAAGAGGTGGAGGGCCCTGGGCCAGGTACATATTAAGCGGGCGCCCTGAGTCAGTGAATTATGGGTTATGCAGGTCCCAAGGTGCCGAGAGCAATGTTGTGGTATCCAGTCCCGTGTGAGTGGGACCTACCCTTGTAGCATAATCCAGTGCGCGCAGGTCAGATGGGGCGTTACCATGCGACAACTGGGTATCCAGTATGTGATAAGGCACTTGAGGCTCAAACAAGTACAGCACCCTGTGTACAAAGGTGTCCGTTCTACCTGTACATACGCATCCCCATATGAGGTGCGGCTTCTGTAACTAAGGGCGTGTCTACGCAATCCTCAGTAGAGGTGCAGCCAAGGAACTAAGGGCGTGTCCACACCATAGTGGTGTGGCAAAGGGGACTATGATAGAGGTGCATGAAACAAAAGGGGAAGATGATAGAGGGCACGAAACAGTGTCAGAAAGTAGATAGGTGGGTGGGGGGCTCTGTCATCGACGGAGGCCTCCTCCAGAGCTGTGGCGGAGTACAGGGCGATCTGGAAGCAGATGGACAGTAGGGGTACCTCTGCGGCAGAAGGATACAGTCTAAATACCTCTGCCTGGCACAGTAGGGTGCCCGAGCCAGGAACCTGGAGCCGAGGGGGTTCCAGGAAACTGCGTCGGCGCCCCGTTAGTCCTTCGGGCGGTCGGGGGGCCTGAACCGACCGGGGGTGTGCCTCATCTCCCGCCCTGACAGGGGGGGCGGGAGTCTAACGAAATAAGTGATAATGTACTGCACCGTCAGAGCATCGCCTCGCCGTGCAAGATGGCTCCTTGGGCATGCGGGTCAGCGAGAGGCTGCTGCATTGGATCGCCTGTAAGATGACCCACCTATCAGTACCTGTGTTGTACGCAAATAAACCTGCACCACTGGTTTCCCACAAATATGTCTCATGAGTTTCCTTGGTATGTAAGTGTAATGAGCGCATGGGCGAAGCAAGCACTGATGGTGTGGGCACTATGCCGCTGGCACCACGACACGAAGGGGAGTATGGGGGGACAGCGCCCTAGTCCCACACGTCGGGCGAGCGTAGCCTGCAGCGCGCCCCCCTGAGACGCCCCCCCGGCCAACAGCCAATGGGGAGGGCTCATCTGGGGACGGGGGAGGCGTGTCCAAGGTTATATGACCGGGCCAGCAGCTAGGCTCGGCCTCTTTAGTTCACGCGCCTAGTCCGAGGCTGCTCTGCGCTGAACCCACCCTGAACCCTGACCCAGCTGCAGAGCGGCGGGCACAGTTTTTGAAGACCTTAATGATCTTGTTTTATGTTGCAGGCGGAGTCACAGGGCGATCTGGAAGCAGATGGACAGTAGGGGTACCTCTGCGGCAGAAGGATACAGTCTAAATACCTCTGCCTGGCACAGTAGGGTGCCCGAGCCAGGAACCTGGAGCCGAGGGGGTTCCAGGAAACAGCGTCGGCGCCCCGTTAGTCCTTCGGGCGGTCGGGGGGCCTGAACCGACCGGGGGTGTGCCTCATCTCCCGCCCTGACAGGGGGGGCGGGAGTCTAACGAAATAAGTGATAATGTACTGCACCGTCAGAGCATCGCCTCGCCGTGCAAGATGGCTCCTTGGGCATGCGGGTCAGCGAGAGGCTGCTGCATTGGATCGCCTGTAAAATGACCCACCTATCAGTACCTGTGTTGTACGCAAATAAACCTGCACCACTGGTTTCCCACAAATATGTCTCATGAGTTTCCTTGGTATGTAAGTGTAATGAGCGCATGGGCGAAGCAAGCACTGATGGTGTGGGCACTATGCTATTTCTTCCAGGTGCATACCACAACAACTGACATACACCTAAAGCCAGCCAGGACTGTTGGCTTTGTCAATTGTTGTTAGCTTTTCAAGATAAATCAATAAAAACAAAGATTTCGTTTTAAGTACTACTGAAAATGTTTCACTTCTGAAGGAGAGAATGAATTAAACATCACTCAGGCCTGGGGAAGAGGTAGTGGTCTCGAGAGTGACTCCATCACTCCGGTGTGTCCGTTCTATGTTAGAAATGTACTCAGTGCTTGAGATGGAAAAATAGAAGTGCAGGTACTCTGTGCCAGAGTACCTGCTTGTTTCTGAGAAGTGCCGGTACTCTCCAATTAAAAGTACTACATTTCTTTCGAGAAGTGCCAGTACTCTACGTCGCAAAATAAAAAAGTGCTGGTACTCAGTACAGGATAGTACCGGCCCATTTAAAGCACTGCATGTACTCCCTTTTTCTCTCCTTATCTCATCTATCTGCATATCTGACACCTCATCTCTTTACTCTTTAGCACCCCTTTTCACTTTCTCCTGAATGTAAATCATTGCACCCCCTTCACTTCAACACTCACCACATCCTCTCACCTCTAAGCATTTTTATTTGCGTCTTTTACTTTCGTTTTGCCATTATTCTGACAACTGGGTCTCTCTTTCTGAGACATTTGCACAGAATCACAATTGCACCTGAAATAGGTGTTCATTGAGCTGTACGCTCTGCAGAGAGGCCAAGAATTGGATGGCTATGTATACCTAACATCTTTTTCACCCACGGACAGATACTCTGAGAAACTTGCACTTCCTTCAGCCTCCAACCCAGTACTCTCAATCACTGGCCCTTAGAAAAACTTTGAGGCACCTCAGTACTAACTAGGTGTCATACAAGAGTAATATGCAAAATGAAAAAAATACAGAATCGCAGCATCCTGGAAATAGCTTAATTAATACTGCATTCCCAAGAGTGCTAAAGATAGGAAATTTAAACGTACTAAATTGCTGACCTGGTTACGTTGACTTTTTTTGCTTTCCTTCTTCAGGTATCGGCCAGTGCATTTGCTGGTTAAGTTAAGGACATGAGTATAGGGCGCGATAGGGACCCTTTTCAATTTCTTTTTTAATTACTACCGAGGCTGAGACCCGGAGGAGCCGGGCCCATTTAAAGCCTGACCACTAGAAAGGCCACAGTAGAAGTACTGCCCAAACCAGACAAATAGTCCTTTGAAACTCCTGAACATTGATTATAGAATATTGGCTATAATATTGCAATCTAAATTAATACGAATGCCATCTGCTCTGGTCCATCCAGACCAGAATCGATTTATCCCTGCCGCAATGCCTATCCAAACTGGTCAATGAGCTGGCATTGTGCCCCTTACTTCATGTCTAATGCTGCCAGTGATTTTTTTTTTTTGCAGAGTTTTATATAGCGCGAACTTGACCCGAATCGGGTACCAGAGCGCTTTACATAGCACCAGTTACGTTACATGAGGACACACATTCATTTTTGTTAGGTGCAGGGAGATTTTGGGGCATATTATCAAGGACCGGTGTTAAAATTATCGCCGTTTTATCGGCAGGAAACTGCTGATAAAACGGCAATAATGGGCTTGATAATACGCCCGTGTTAATTCCCATAGAAGCCCATGTTAGCATCAGAACATGGGCTTCTATGGGAATTAACAAGGGCGTATTATCAAGCCCATTATCGCCGTTTTATCGGCAGTTTCCTGCCGATAAAACAGCAATAATTTTAACACCGGTCCTTGATAATATGCCCCTAAGTGATTTGCCCAGAATCACAGGATGTTCAGCGTCATTGCCGAGACTCGAACCCAGTTCCCCAGATTCAAGGTCGACCGCCCTAGCCTTTAGGCCAACTCCTCTCCCCTGATTGCTGCACTATTAACGGAGAACGCATTTGACTCCTTGAGTTGGCACCATTTGATAGCACTATTGAAGCCCGTGAGGAAGGGTCCAATGAGGCTGAGTTGGATCAGCCTCTAACATTCAAGCCATACAACTAGAATGAAGAACGGCCTGGTCTGTTCTGAGGTGTAGACTATCGAAAGGAGAAGAAGATAGGGTTTTTTCTACACCAGAACTGTTCACCCTGGCTATGAAGCCCTTGGCACGCCATTTTAGGTTGTTTGGGCGGGAAATCTCACAGACATGATAGGGTATTGACAAAAACATATGATATCTCCCTATGTGGATGATGTTCTCCTGTATAGTAGAGATCCTTCCTTACAGATGAGAAACTCCTTCATGAAGATGGATACACTTGGGGCTATCAGAGGCCACACAATGAATTCAGGTAAATTCTGCTTTTTCCCAGTTCATGCCACCGCTCCAAATGTACTGATGGGGATATAACCTGTTCCCATTGATATGGAGGCACACAACCTTCAAATATTTGGGGATCCAAGCTTACCACTCTTGACGCCGACCTACTGGATGAGAACGTGAACAAAGTTCTGGAAAACAAGGGCACTGTTAGTGATGGGCAAAATGACTCCAATCTCATGGCGCTGATGTGACGACATAGGAAGCTTTGGGTTGCAGAAGGAACATTGAGGCTATCACTTATAAAGGGACTTATATGAGCACCCCACTGAGAACTGTATTATGTTGCATCCTAGCGGCAGCATGTGGTGAAATGGTCCCTGATGCTAAGTAGCCTGAAATTAAATTTCTCCCTGCAGAAATATGTCCAGACAGTCTATTGAGCGGAATATTAGTGTACCGCAAATACAAATGGTCTACCCCGAAATAGGTTACCATGTCCCACCACTGCTGCCGGTAGATACCTTAGTTTGCGCAAAGGTACGAAGGCCTATGCCCCAGAATTGCCCATACACTCTCTAACAAATGGGACACTGCGTTGACAGACATAAATACAAGCATTTGGAGGAACAATGCACTGGAGGAAGTTGGGCCTTCCCTGGGTCCCTCTGACCATTTTGGGGCATTCAGCAGTAATGCAGGATCCCCAGGACAATTCCTAACACGTGCTAGATAAATGAATGTGAATCGACAGTTGTGGAACCCGGGGGGCCTGAAAGCACCCACGGACAAAATGCTGCAACCCCTCCTGATGTGGGGCACAGGATGCTGGTGATAATGAGACTATAATATGTGGGCAACTCACTGCCTCTCTGGATACACCAATGATGTGGATACACACAATATGGGAGCATGGACAACATTTAGTGTTTGACAGCGGTCGCATCTACAGGCCATGGCTTGCCCTTGCAACCCCTGGCACTGCCTTTGCGACCCCTGGCCTCAGAGGTGGCAAAATCAGTGCCTGGAACACAGGAGCAGCTCACCCTGATGGACGTCATTTGGTGCTTTAAAAAACAAGCATTGGCATAGCCAATAGGTCTCGCATTTGGGGCCTTATAAGTGTTTAGCCATGCAACAGTTGGTGTTGTTGCTCCAAGGATATTCTGCTGCATAAGTAAATACTTATAGGGTCCAAAAAGCGAGACCTATTGGCTATGCCAATGCTTGTTGTACAAGTGTGCTAAAATGTCAAAAAAACACCAAATATTAGTGACAGACACACTGGCGCATAACTTAATTGCATAACATGGCCTTCCATGGCGAATAATTTAGTGAATATTGCCACATACGTCGAGCCCTTTACTGCTGCAGGATTCTAGTTTGCACACCATGTTACAAAAGCATTGGGATGACCATGTGGGCACCTAACACCATATTGTTTTCATGTGAAAAGCTAATGCTACCTGAAATTGAGAACAGACTGGTTATGAGGTAAGATGTAGCACCTGACCCAGCGTGGAACAGTAAAAGAACTTTACTGCACCTAAACGTGCACAACTCAATCGAAAAAACGAAAATGAGGAGGCCTCCATTTTGTACGGTGTTATAACGTTAGATCTGGCAAGGGGAGGCTTAACGAAAGCACGAAAATAGGATGTGCAAATAGTTTCAACGCTTTTAAAAGACATGGATTTGTGAGAGCCCGCATAAGAAAAAGTGCAAGCGATCGGAAAAGGGCCACCCCTGCTCGGAAAGCATAACACATTAGCAGACAGTATGGGCAGCCGCCAGGCAGAGAAGCAACAGACACAGCCATTGCTCAGAGGGCATGAACATGCCTGTGGTCTGACAGACATTCAACGGTACAGATGGCAAGAATGGCGGCACAGAGAAGACGGCCGCAAGCGGACGACCTTGGAACTGGGAAGCACACGATATTGTGCGGCCTCCATGCATGTTGTTGTTGCTGCTTGCACTTCACGTACGTGTCGCAAACTGAATCGTATCCAGGCGCGGCCTTCTTGCACCTTGATAAGCGAGAACGAGAAGCTATGGCATATTGGAGAGTGAGCAAGGTGGAGGGAGTGACAAAGTGTGTCTGTGCGCTCATGAGAGAAAGAGGAACCAGTGACAAAGAAGGCGGGGCATGTTCTGTCAGAATTAGAGCGAGGAACCAGTGATGGACAGAGAGGGCCAGAGATAAAGGCCCAGGAAGGGTGGGCTGGGGGGAGGGAATGGATTCACAGGCAGTTCATGAGAAAGAAAGTGTGGGTGAGCCAGGATAGAGGGGAAAGCACGGACTAGAGGAGAAACAGCAAGTGACAAATATAAGGGAAGTAAGGCAAAAATCAGAGAGAAGGGGCGGTGAGCAGTGCATGTGAGGGGTAGCAGGTCTAGAAAGAGGGGAAGGAGAGAAAGGAGACAACCACCATGGGTTGGCAGTAATATAGGAACTATGGTAACGAAAGCAAGGATTTCAATGGCAGTGTTTGGGCGCCCTCCGGTGGTTGTCTGAAAAACTTGTACCACAAGAATAAATGAAAGCCCATATGTTTCAATGGCCGCAAAAGTGAAAGTAATTAGGCCAGCGATGCGAGGAAGGCCAGCGATGCGAGGAAGAGATAAACAAGCGATGCGCGCTCTGTGCTGGGGGAGGGGGAGGGCCATTATCCTGTAAGAACTCGCGGCAAGATCAAAGGAAGGGTGGGAGGGACATTGGGGAACAGATGGCCATGAAAGTTTATGGGCCAAAAGCGCCTGCCTGTGGCCACGTGAACTTGTTGAAAACCGCACGAAAAAAGCGGTGGTTTCATGAGGATTTCGAGCACTTGAATTCTCGCCATTTCCCATTCCTTCGGAATGGAAAAGGCGAGACCTAAAAAATGCTTTTAAATGTATGTTGTATGCATGCCTGTAGGTGAGTGTGTTTATCTGAGAGTGTGTAAATGTGTATGTCTAAGCGTGTGCGTTAATGTGTATGTCTGAGGGTGTGTGTTTCTCAAAGTAAAGGTCAAATGGTGTGTGATGCCACTTATGCTACCCCTAGCATTTTGATGAAATGACGTCCATGGATGGGAGGGCGCAGGGCTTTAAGTGGGATGAAAATACTGAGGGGTCTCTCAAAGGGGCATGACTTAAAAACACTTAAACTGAAAATCTGTGCTTAGCATAGTGTGCCGCCCTACTGGTATTTTGCTGCTTCTGTCATTGCAACCAGATATATAATAAACAAGTAACATTAATCCTACAAGCCAGGGCTATTGGCTTTGACAATGGTTGTTAGTTGCATAAGATAAATAAACAACAACTATGGCTTTGTTGTATAGAATATTGAAAACGCTTCCATTCTGAAATAATGAGACTGAAACAAGTATAGCAGTCTATTAGACGTTACATTAAATGCAGTGAAGGGTGGCACTGCTGTAGAGTGTAGATTTATGTTTTTTCTCCGAGGGTGAAGGCGAAAATGGAGGTCCCGATAGGGACCTGTCTCGGCACCTGGGGCCTCATTTATGAGGCCGTGCGCCACTTTTACGCTGCCGGTGCGTCACTTTTTGTGACGCACCAGCAGCGTAAAAAATGTGCCTTGTTGCACCATATTTACAAAGTTACGCATCTAGGTAATTGCGTCACTTTGTAAACCCCTGCGCCACATAATACCTGTGCCAGGTATAATGTATGCAGGGGGGCGTTCTGACACACAAAAGGGTCATAGAAGTGACACAGTGAAATCTATAAGATTTCACTGCGCCACTTCTAGGATGCAAATGCATCAATTTCTTACGCCTGCCTCACAGCAGGAGTAAGACTGATGTAGGCCCTTTCCCATGGGGCTTGCCCCATGTGAAAGGACACATTGCTGGAGTTGCGCCACTTTTGTGACACACTCCAGCAATGCGTTACTTTTGCGCCATACAAATACGTCAGAAATATTGACGTATCTGTAACTCCTTGCACCATGATGCGTCATACTGTAAATATGATGCATCATTGGTGTCGCAAGGAGGGCGCAATGAAAAGTGATGCATCACTGTTTTCACGCAGCGATGCGTCACTTTTCATAAATGAGCCCCCCCCCCCCCCGGTTTTTAGAACTACCGGTGCTCAGCGCCGACAGGACCCGGCCCACTTAAACCCCTGGGAGGACGAAGTGAGTAGGGAGTTTGAATTGATGATGACGAATGGAAACCAATAAAAACTCAAGTGGCAAGCGTCTTCAGGAACAGCAGATTTAAATGAATATTTGTCTGCCTCTACTGCTCATATCTCATTCCCTCCAGATCACGTAGAACGTTTGAAACTGCCTGGAGGATCGGAAGCCGAGATGCCGTGTGTACCCGAGGCTGCCCTTTTCAGTGTGGTGTGGGAATGCCCTGGCTTAGTGGAGTATTGGAAGGGGGTTGTGGCAACGATTAAGGGGGCACTGGGAGGATGGACAGAGAACTCCCCGAAACGCGCCTCTTGGGACTGAGGCCAGGATCGAGTTTCAAGAATAACAAAAGTAAATTCATGGCTCGGGCGCTGCTGATGCCGCTGGGGAAACGTGAGGTCAACATATGGCACGCGGAACGTGAAAGGTGCGCGGGACGTCGCTGTTGTTGACATGGACACCAGACATGTTGAGGTGGAGGCTGCGGCCGAGCTAGCAGCCCGTCAAGGAATTGCCATTAAACCTATAGTGTATCTCCACTCAGACGTGGGAGGCAGCCCTTCTAGAATTTACGAAAAAGGTGGGTAATATGCCACCCTGAGCCATAACACCCTGCTAATATAACATTGTGTCCTAATAGTAATGTAGCATTGTGTCCTAATTAACAAGCATTTGCAATGCAATAGGTCTCGGAATTACGCAAGTTTGAGCTATTGCCATTTTAAATGACAATGCCTTTTATTTTTGTTTTGTTTTTAAAACCTAAATAAAAGGCATTGTTATTTACAATGGCAATAGCTTAAACTCGCGAAAATGCGAGACCTGTTGCATTGCAAATGCTTGTTCACTAAAGCACCTCAGCTAAACACCTCAGAGGCAGGGCACAAATAACTTCCCGAGATGAGCCAATAACCACTCTACTGAGCCTCATAAGTAATTATTCAAGGCAGTCAAACAGTAATGGCGGACTTCCGGTATCTGGACAGCACAGTTCATCCTAGGCAATCTGTCGTTCTGTACATTTACAGAATTATGGGTCATGGGACACAAAGGATCTCTTACAGCGTGCACCCACAACTGGACCCTAACTCAAGCCAGGGCACATGCCAAGATGCGATGTTTGCCTCTCACGTGGTGAGTGTGGGGGCAGGGAGACCCTTTCTGTCCCAGTTGATTGAATAAATGTGTTTTGCATGCAAATGGGTGAATAATGGACCTAACACACTCTTTTCATTTCCCACAACCCTTCACCGGCCTGTATTCTGGGGTTATAAGGATGTAGATGCAGGGAGGGGAGCAGGGTCATGCTCCATAAGAATTGGGGGCAGAGAGCTTTAATCCACGCCCCGGCTGGGTTGCAGGCGCCTTGGGAACAGCCAGTTTCGCAGAGCGGGCGACGTACATTGTGGTGCCCAGCAGGTATGAGGGCAAAACGTGGCATGGCAGTCAGCTACTTCCCTGTGCTGATAAGCATGCACCAGCTCCCTTAGCGGGATCGCTGTAGTGCAGATATGTAA
Organism: Lissotriton helveticus; assembly: GCF_964261635.1. Classification (NCBI taxonomy): domain Eukaryota; kingdom Metazoa; phylum Chordata; class Amphibia; order Caudata; family Salamandridae; genus Lissotriton; species Lissotriton helveticus. The sequence continues at coordinate 1,689,531,300 of NC_136059.1, forward strand.
GGTTCAGCAGGCCACAACCTGGTAGTTGACAGTAAAGATACAGGGAGACGCTTGGTATGCCATGTCGGCCACAGATGTGGATTTCGGAATTGGCTTGACGGGGTGGCCCCTCCATGTCACCCCACATTGTCCAGCTGCTGTGATTTTGTGTGGAAGTCCTGAGGGTGGCTTCCTGATTGAACACACTAGATACGTTATAGCATAGAATAGAGCCATGTCTCACGGCTAGTCTTGCTCAGGCTAGCAAATACTGCATCGCCTTCTGTCCGCGCCATGCTACTGCACGGGTTCAAGGAGGTGCAGTGCGGGTGTGAGTAGAGTTCTAGCTGCGACACTGAGAAAGATTTCAGCCGTGGATCCTGGAGTCCTGCAGCTCTTGAAGATGTTCTTCCCTTCGTACGTCACTCTAGCCTCCCTCAGACTCGCGCCCTCTGCTTTTGGTGAGAACCGAGTGAAGAAAAGCGAAATACCATGCTGCAATGAAAGCAAAGTGCGTGCATATGTTTTGTCCTTAACAACTAAAGCAGAGCGCGTGCATATGTTTTGTCCTGCATGCGCACAGACACGGAAGGAGAGCGCGTGCATATGTTTTCTCCTGCGTGCGCACAGACACGGAAGGAGAGAGGGGGTAACCGAGCAGAGCAATATGCGTGCACATCTCCTGTCACCCATAGGCACACATCTGCTGTGTCTTCAGCTAAGCTGTTAGACAGACGTACACGTGCACAAGTCCTGTCTTTAACACGCGTGAACATGTCCTGTCCCCCTTCGCCCACCAAACCGACAACAATAGGTCTCGCCAAGGTGAGAAACGCATGTGCTGCATCACCAGGCAAGACCTAAAAACAAATGCTAGCTTCCATTACCGAGGGCACCTGCAGATTTCCTCCTCACCCCCAGAGTTAGGCATTTTGGAGAGTACAGAAGATGCCAAGAAGAACAACAGGGACAGGAGGTGAACCTGCAGCTGCCCTCTACTTTCAACTTCCTGTGGCTCGATCCTGCTGATGTGCCAATCCCCCTCCCCTTCAAGAGTACACCTCGCCAGATGCAGGACTAATGAAGAGTGCTACAGACTGTTGACACATGGAATGCCTCCTTTCATTTCCCTCAATCTCGTGACTCGCCAGGTACAGGAACGGTGAGGAGGCTCCCCATCCCAGCATTGACGAGAAGATCATACTTTGTAAATTTATATTTTTATTTCTCCAACCCTCAATGCTTCTACTTTTATTAAAATATAATCTCGAGTGAATCTCCAACTTGTATATATGTACCTCTAACCACTAGTATCTGAATTTGGCTTTTGTACTTACTACCATTCTTATGTGAATTTAAAGATTTTCTGTTTGTATCTTTTAAGTAACTCATGTACTCCAAAATCCTTATGTAATGTAACTGGTCCTTTTGTAAAGTGCTTTGACACCTTCGGGTAAAGTTTGCGCGAAATAAAAAAAGCATTAAATAAAATAAATAAATAAACAAGGGTGCTGTGAATATGATGTTTGGCCTCCTACCCGCACTTCCTCAGGAACTTTGAAGACCCATAAAAGCTATAAGCAACGTACCTCTTTGACAGTGATGAATTCAAAAGCACACTAACACATTTCGCATTCTCCCTCCCACACCTTTACCCTACCCCCTTTCCCCCTCTATGCTCCATTTTTAAATGTTTCCAGTTGAGACCTTGCTATTTGGCCGATGCCCGGTGGAGCTACCTGATAGCTATAGAGGAGATGGGCTGTAGACTTCCCCCTCAGCCCTCACCTACCCAGCCGGACTTTGGGCATACTCTCCTTCGTCTCTCCACTCTATTTATTTTGGACTCATTATGTGATGCACGATGTCTGCGGAGTGCAAGATGTGTGATTGCTGATTTTGTGTGCTGTGTTAGCTGCAGTATTTGCATGGGGCACAGTGGAAACCCTCTGGTTGTGATGCCAAAGCAATTGCTGTGTGATTGACATGCCGATGCTGGCAGCTGAAAGCGCAGGTAACAATCTCCACTCACCTTGATAGAAGAGCTGAGGGAAACTCTGTCTTTTTGTGATTTGATAACTCATTATCTTCTCATTCACTGGGAGAAATAAACCCAGGTTCAGGGTTAGTAGTTTCTCAGTTCTTGCTCATTCCCTTCGGAACTCTTTGCCAGTCGAGGTAAGACTTGCTTCTTATCTGACAAGTTTTGCAAGGATGTGAACAGGGACGGCTCTTGGGCGGTGCGATAGGTGCCAACGCACCGGGCGCTGACTTAGGGTGGGGGAACCATTTTTACAAGTAATATTATCATTTTAAAAGCACCAACCTGCTGGGGCGTTCCTGGCCTCCAACAATTTTGGTAAGCATCAATTAAAACATCAAGATAGCTCTGGTGATTTATCATATTCCTGGAAAGAGGCCGGAGGTTTGTCTAGTGGAAGTTTTGACTCATCCAAAGGTAGCACAGAGGGTTAAAATGCCTGCTGCTAAGAACGTGTACCATGCAGATAACAAAGTGCATGTAATGCAAATAGGTCAGTGGGTTACTGCTTCTGTAAGAGAGCTCCTTTTGTTACTTGTCGTTTGTAAGTCAAAATCGTAATATAGAACATTGAGCTATTAACTGTCATCAAAGAACTGTATGTAAACCGCAAGGTATATGTTAGAGCTATATGTCTTTTTGCTCAGTCTTTCATTATCCTAATCTTGCCAAAAGGGTTCATTTGGGTGGAAAACAATTCTTGTTATTAAAGAGCACCCTAGCAATGGTGTTACATTTTAAATTCTGAATTTGTGCTTTTCCAGAATAAGGACTTGTAAACTATATTGCCTACCAGTATCAATGACATGTTACTCCTACACTACACATTGTAGTCCTGTCTGATGTGCCATTCCCTAAACACTGATTTACACACCTATGATTGTCTCTGTGCTATGTGTGTGTGATGTAAAGTGCTCTGACACCTTATTCTGGTATGAGTGGTGCTATAACAACTAAATGAATCCGAGAGACAGTGGTTCTAGAGATTTGAGATACACTGTTAAAGGGTGGTGGTGAGGGAATCCGTGGCAGAGGTGATCATTGGGGGGGGGGGGCACCAACAGACATTGTCGCACAGGGCGCCACCAGCGCTACAGCCGGCCCTGGATGTGAAACTCTGGCTTCTCTCTTTGCAATAGCGCAATTAGACCCTTATTTGTGTACATATGCTTCATGTAAAGCCCATAATATTAAAGAACATAGCATAACATCACATTACATAACAGAATGTCTCTGCACTGTAAGGAGACCCTCAGACTGGATCTCATGAAGAAGAGCGGGCCAAGTGGACTGACCCATAACTCAATATGGTGATCCCAGCCGGACTCCTTTAAAGGGTGTGGGACGAGTCCCAGTTGTTCAAAAGCTGATTCACTGTAGGTGCTCACGTGCCTTCTTACTACTAGCATCACCAAAAGAAAAAACAAGTTTCTAAGGCAATGTATAGTAGGAGATCTTCTATGACTAAGCCCCACCCACCATATGCCTTATAATTAAATGCGGACCACTCAGTTTTCACCCAGGCACCTTCCATTTTCACAGTGTGCAGGGCTGCTCTAGGGACTCCCTCCCCCCTCCCCCGGGCCACTCAAGGATCAGCCCTGCCGCGCTCATCAGATGAAGACAGACACTAGGATGAAAGTATTCTGGGTGAGCCCCATGCTTTGTATTCTTTTTAGAAACCTTGTTGAGATTGACCATGGCTGGAACTAAGAGTGGTACATGGCTAGCTAATGTTTTATAAATTAGTGAATGGGGTGAAGTTAATCCCTAAATTATGTTCATTAGAAAGTCTATCACTACCTCAAATAATTGGGGAAAAAAAGATAAAGTTATATTGAAAATTAGGCGCAGTGTTCTAATCTGTCACCTTGTTCGGAGAACGTGGAAGTGCTGGCATTCTCTTGATGCAATTGTTTGCTGTTCTACTTATTACTGGACATATTTTTACTGTACCTGAATACACTCACCCTTTGGTTTATATCCGTCTCAGAGATTACTGCAGGCGGCCAACCAGAGAAGTGCTAGGGGTGGTTATGTGTATGTTGGTAACCCCTACCCAACAGAAGCTATCTTCATAGGAGTCTCCATGCGCTGAGTTTTGTAGCTTGGCAACCCAGCCTCTTTACCTTGCTGTCGATTTTAATTATAGTTCTGTGAAGTTGTATTGTCAGTCTGTCAGTCTAGAATTAGTGTGAGCAGAGAATAGGATATTCTGAGAACAAGAGATGAGAGAGTCATTGTTGAGTCAGGTTTATCTCGGAAGAGATGTTACTGTCACCCTAACCCAGGCATTTTCCATCGAGGGCAATGGATGAATATCATTGTACATACATTCAGGGTATAACTTGCGGCTAAGCTTTGGAGTGTGCGATACAGATGTCAGCTACACTCTTTTAATGCTTTAAAGCGGAACATGTTGCCTGACTCGAGAAGGCATAAGTATTCTCTCATTTATGTTGATTATTGAAATAATTAATTTGAATTATCTAGAAGTAATGAATTAGAAATGGGGAATAGATTTTTGTCTTTGAATAGGCACAATTTAACATCTAGTTTACGTCCTCAAGGACACAGAAGGTAACCAGAAGCCAATAGTCTGTTTTACAGATATTCTGATAGAATCTGCACTCTATACGTCCATTCCAAAGTTTAGATTTTACACCCTTTGTGTATTATCATTATTGCCTTGTTTTATATCCATTACCTAAGGTTTTGGATGGTTTTTAGACTTTTGTAAAAAGAAATTGGAGCTGAACTGCAGGTCCGTTTTTATTTACTATGCGCTGGTTCAGATTTCAGTATCTATTATGCCTTCCTTGTGCTTTTATGGTCTTTGTTCGCTGAATAAAGATTTCTTTGCTTGCTAAGAAGAAGCAAATAGTCTTCCGATGTCCCTCCTGCTCTGCCTTTTTGCAGTCATTTATGTCTTCTTTTTGGGGAGCTCACATCCTCTCTACATCTAATAAAAGTGTGATTTTGCCAGTGATTATCTAGTAGCCAACACTTATTTTGTTGGGGCAAAGGCTACAAGATTTGCAGCAGAATTGCAAAACAGTCACAGCAGACCACCAGTCAGTACAGATGGTGCCTCCTTGTGGAACACAGTCAACTATCAGTCAGTTCACTGTCCAAGCTGCCAAAGGACCCAGTTATTAGCTGATGATGCACGCATGAGTTCACATAATTCCCCCAAACCAGTACAGTTTTTAGAGATCTATAAGGGAGATAAAAGCCATCATTTATTAATAGTTGGCTTAAGTGTTCATAAACAATTCAAGATCACTACCTTGCAGCCAATCACCTCACTGGGTAAATGCTAGTGGCGAATTTGCCTCAATAATATCACTGCCTCAGATTCCTGGTGAGAGACCAATTTCTTCAGTTCTTGCTCTTTCACTTTAGACTAGCATCCTTTGCAGTATTTTGTCTGATGGTGGTCCTTCTACATGGTGAAGGAATCAAAGCCTATCACTAAGTCGATGACTACCTGCTTACCCAGATTGTTAGCAGCAAAGATAGAAGCATCTGGAGGAAAATAGGTCTTGTTAACCACTCTCAAAAGTCCCTTCTGGATTGAGCCTACAAATAAATCATATTGGTGCAATCACTGACAAAGGTTTTAAAACAGTGTTTTTTTCTCAGGGAACAGTAACCCCTGCTCTATCATCCTCTGAAGTCCTTTTTCTGCAAGTCTGCTGCTAGTGTGTATAAGTAAACATTTGTCCAAGGGACATGGCTTAGACACATGCAGTGGGGTGGAGGCACACTTGCATCTAATACCCTTTGTACATCCTTGGCTCAGCTAGTAGGCTTCCAGGTACACATCTTTTCACCAACAAAACCTAGCAGCACCACAGGTGCCCCCCAAGTGAAAAATTGGAGTGCCCCTGCTTAAGGGGGGCCCGCTAAGGGCCCCCAAAGTACATCCCCCCCAGCCTGTGAATGGCAGTTGAACCACCATACACAGGCTGGCGGGGATGCAGCATCCTAATCTGGCGGACGGTGTCTGCTAGGCACCGCCACCATTTTGTGGATGCGGGGTGGGTCCGACAGGCAATCGTAATGATTGCCTTTGTCGGACCCGTTGCGGACTAACTTCCTGTCCGCTACCAATCCGTCCGCCATCCTTATCTGGCGGGAGGAGAATGGGCGCATGGCGGCGGTGAACCCGACACCGGCAGGCTGCCAGTGGCAGATTCACCGCTATCGTAATGACCCCCACAGTCTTTATATTCCTTGAATTTTGAGAGGACAGTTTTGTTTTTTCACGCACTGATGGGGGTATCCTGCCTTGTACAGGATTGTTCAGTGCTTTGAAAATCAGATGGTAAAATAATGTTGGACTGGGTAAATATGATGTAAATGATTACAGTAATATGAGCAGGCCCGACAACTGCAATATCAGCGTATGCCATAACCTGTGCCCACACGACCATGCCAGTACCCTTCAATGCAACGTTAATGTATGTCATAACCTGTACCTGCACAGTAGCGCCAACACCAGCAATGACGAGATCGATGTCTGTCATAATCCATGCTCAAATAACGATACAAGTAATAACAATGCCTATGTAAGTTATTATTTAAGCAAACTTAACCGTGTCAGTACCAGTAAGAACAATGTCAATGTGTGTTATGACAACCGTATGCACAAATTTAAGGATGTCGCTAAAAATGATACCAGTGACTGCCATATTACTTTCAGGAGTTCCAATGAACTCGCTTCATTGTTGTCGGATTCACCCAAAGTCACCTTCCCATCAACTCTGAGTCAGAGATACATGGTTAAAAAAGTTCCACGTCCCACACCCATGTCTATCGAATACCAGGTCCCAGGTAGGGTTTCTCTTAAACTAAAGACAAATGCGCGCCCAGGGAAAACCCTGATCGATCCCACAGATAGATAGCTGCACTACAAACAGGACCAAGGAAATTGTCCCCAATAAAACACTTTTGGTCTAGGGCACATGTTCCCCAAAATACCACAAAGCTAGATACCACATTTAGATAGAATCACTCAAGCAATCAGGATACGACCTGCCCACAACACATAGAGATCTCGCGCTCCTCATGCCGGACATCTGGACACTGGACCACACTAGCTCTCACTGAGGTTAAGAACAGTGGTGACTGGTGATATTTGAAAGTAGTGGGGCGTAAAAGTTTGTGATGAGTCCCGTCACCGGTGGCGAGCGATCAAAACCGACTGTCAAAAGGTGGGTTCAGGAGGGTTTTTTCCGACAAAGTTTCGAAAAAAAGAGTGGGTAAATGGTGCTTTTCCAAGCAATTTTGAGAAAGCCAGAAGGTAAATACAGCAATTGTGAAGTTGTAGTTATGACATCAATAAAGATATATTTCATATGACTATGATGTAGGTAGACAAACGGGAAGGCTTTAGCTGAGAGGAATAGATAGGCAAAGGCTGGTAGATCAACTTTTCCGTATTATCAACAGCGAGACGGGGACCTTTAGCCCATCTTCCTTTCAGTAATTCTACAACCACTGCCTCCTCCAGCTCAACCGTTTTACTGGTTCTTTAAATATTCTGGAAAATGTAAAGCCTATTCTGGGCTTTCTGTCCATCCGGGGCACAAAGGTAAGGTTACTACTCAGATGCTCTGCAGGCTTCCTTGTTTTTATAGCTAGATATACAGTATGCAACAAATTGCCAACAGAGCTGAAAGTCGGGCAGATCTTCAAAGAAATCCCAAACGCTGAATTAAATCGAAAACTCAGTAACCACCACAAGGTGCTATCAAGTGCAGCATTTCACACAATATTCGTTTATCGCCAATCACAATACCAGGGACTCAGATCAGAGGGTAGGGGAGCAAATTCTTGTGCCTTCATTACTTGTCAGGTTTTCAGCTGTGTTGCCCAGGCCAGAGGAGGCAACTGACCCTTTGAGGCCTATGTTTTTTACATCTCTGGTTAAGAGATTGTTTCACAGGGTTGTCTTTTACAACACTTCCGAACCTCTGGTATGAAAGTGTTATCACTTTAGCAGCTTAAGTGGGCAGGGTGCCTCTGGGAAGTGTGTAAGATAAAATCCTTTCAAATGTTGTTTATGACTTCAGCGACTTTGAGGGAAGACCATCATAAATAGCACTGCAAGAGAATGGTATGATGAAACTATGGAATAGGGGAACACATCCAACATGACAACACAAAAGGAAGAAAGGGAGAGAAGGATGGAGCAAAGGATGAAAGGAGAGCAAGATGGATGAACCAGGAATTCTGATCAGAAGAAAGATGTCTGGATGAATAGAAGGAAGGACGAGAGATTGTTGGAGAGATGGGTGGATGGATCAGAAATGAATGGATTTAAGAAGGATCATTGGATGGATGTAGGAAATGATGGATAGGAAATATGGATGGAGAGTAGGAAGAATGGCGAAGGATGAGTAGATGACCAAATTCACAGAGAATGTAGGTGCAAAAGATACCATTTCGCACCATTGGTTTCAGAAGTCCCTCACTGTGGCAGGTGACTGAATACCGGCTCGCCTCTTTCACTCCTTTTACTGTCATTTGGGATATGATGTAAAGTGGAGCTTACATTTATTTTTCTGCCAACTCTATTGAATCTTGGCACTTCGGCAGAGGCGCTTGCTGGAAGTATGGTTGCAAAGGTGCTGCAACACGCCGAAAATAACAAAGCTGGAGTTTAAAAGATGAATGAGCAATAAAGATGCCTTCAAATTTCTTTTTTATCCTGTCACATTTTCTGTGTGTTCAAAGAGGTCAAATGTCAGACTCAATAGTTTGACAAATTGCTGCCTATTTTTTTAATAGGGAGATTGGTGTTTAGTTTTCTGTATCAGATTACAGTCAGATAATTTTGTAAAGTGAACTATGAAGATCTGGTTGGGAACAAAAAAAAAAGAAAAGTTGTAGGATGCCATTTTTTTCTCATAAATCAAAATTCAAATACCTGCTGCGAATGAACTGTACAAACATCCCAGAATGCACGAGCAGTTAGAAAAGCACAAATGTAAGCACATCTCTGTAATTCTGAAATGCGAAGAAAGCAGAGACTCCAATTGAATCAAAACAAATAAAGACACTTTACTTTGTGATGCCTAGATTAAATATTCACTGAACCGCCATTTCCCGACGTTAGCATTTGTGTGGTGGTAGTCCCATCAGCAAATCCAGTGGCCACCTCAACGGAAAACGTGTCATCTGTAAATGACGGTGAGCTGCCGAATGATGCTTTAGTAATATATTTCAAGCACTGAATACATCTGCTATCCTTGTTATTTGTGTGATGCTTTTCCCAATTCCTATGATTTCAGTGATGCAGCACTGGAAAACTGTTCCAGAACAACTGGGTCCTTATCTATGACAGTGAGTGTGGGGAAGTAGTTGGTGTAAGGTTTCACACATGTCAAACGGGAATTTAAAATGCATGCCCCTGCACCAAAACTCAACCAATAGAAAATACATGACATCACACAGCATCATATAGTAAAGCTCATTTTACAGTGTCCCAACCCACAAGTTAATATTTAGGCATATCTAAATAATAATCTGGAAGGCCCGGACAAACCCTTAATTGAAAGCGTAACCCATGAAATGAAGAAACAGTAAAGAAAAGTAGTTTCAGATAATGTGCAAGATAACAGAAACGTAAAGAAACTTAAAATTTAACAAATGTCTTGAATGGTGATTGGGAAAGTGGATAACGATCTTGCAGGAAAATTGGCTTGGCAGGGTCAATTTCAGGTGAAAGACCAGCTTCTGAAATTAACTCCAGCGCACGAAGGAAACCTTAGTTAATGTACACATGACCCACAAAAGGTCAGACTGCTTTGATCGCAGACTACCTTCTGAGGCCTACGTAAAAGGCAACACCAGATGGCAGTCACGACGCATGGCAAAAACCCATGTTTAGAAAAGAAAGTCGTGCACTTTAAAAGCACGCAAAATCACAGAACCTCAGCCCCTCCTTTTGCCATTACGTAGGTAATAGCCTAAACTCATGTCAATCTGAATCTAGGTCTATATCTATTCTCATCAGGTCATCAAGGTGTTGCTGTAACATCATCTTATTATCCTTCACTTCTCTCGGGACTGTTGTCCTCACACAGATCGTAGCACAAAGACTACAAATGGCGGGACCACACTGGATGCATAAACAACACGAGAAAAGGATAGCTAACGCCATACCAAGGAACATCAGAATCTTCCATCCCCATTTGGACAATAATTCCCATAACCATCCCATCAACGACCAGTCTCCTTCGTCCACATGAATAGACTCAGAGATCTTATGTAGTCTAGAGATGGCTTGGTACACTGTCGGGGCATTATCTGGTATGAAAACGCAGCAACTAGATCTAATCAATTTGCACACTCCACCTCTATCTGCAAGTATAATATCTAAAACAAAATGGTTCTGTAATGTCATAAGGCAATCCGCTTGAAGCTCAGCTGTAATATTGCTAAGGGCACCTGCAGTCTCATTTATAGTGGCCTCAACCACTCTCGTAAGCTGACGAATATTCCTACTATAGCCATAGGACCCCAAAAGGGTAGGAAACCCTTAAAGAAGTCTCCAGCTTCTTGTGCGACAGTATCTTTCGCATCGATTACACCTCTACCATATCTTGTCTTATGGTAATTGGAAACAGCAGTGTATGTAGGAGGAAGCAAAAATGCCACGTAACATGTGCCGGAAAAATCAGATGGCAACCATGTGTATGCTCTATCATAAGAGACAAAATACATGCCTTTAGCTGGCACGAACGGAGATTTCTGGGACGTATAAACGTATGTGTGAACACACACACTCTTACCAAGCTGAGCTCTCGGTCTCTGACCATTACCTTGCAAACAAAGATGACCTCGGTGGGGTACAATCCAAATAGGAGGAGACCTTCGCTGCCTTTCTTTCTCCGTCAAGCTAACTCTATATGTCGTCTTATTCCAACCGACATATGCTCGTACCTCATCTTTAGGGATAGCATTATACGCATCAATATATCTAATCATATCGACTATTCCCCGTATCAAAGCATTCTTGCTCACGTTATCGTTAACAGAACGCACTGGAGAGGCTTCGTTCGCATAGATAAACATCGATTGGAGTGCCCAAACTGACCCATTAGGTGAAAAAGGCAAAACCAAATATGGCATTCCCTTGTCTGTAGTATGTGGCATAAGACCACACACCCAACAATTCGTGGTATTTATGACTAGCTGATGCTGATGCAACATCTGTATAAACGAATTATTCACAAATTCTGATCTTCTTGTCTGTTCATGTTCATGTAAAGTATGAAACTCATGTGGAGAAACAGTAGAAAAAGAAAGAGTAGGTTGGGAGGTAGATGTAAGCGGCAATTGTGTGACATAGAAAATCCAACCCACACAAGCTAACGTAATATTCACAAGCATAAGGAAACACATTATTAAAAAACATTTGCTACGAACCAATGTACACATTTTCATTTTGAAACCACTTTTCTCAACACCTTTCTCAGACCCAGAAGACTCCATCCTCTAACCGTGCTGTTCACGGCGGTTGGGTGTTCCGTGCTAAGGAATGCGTCTGTCAGTCCAGGGAACGCCCTGAGACCAACCAGAACCTCGACCTTGTGTTTACGGCTTGCACTCCCAAGTCTTTACACTGCGACCTTACAGCTGAGTCCGGATGGTGACTTGAAAAAGGAAAAAGCAAAAAAAAAGTCTCTTGATCTGACGAGGTGTAATTCACTATATAAAAAATTCCAGTTTCAACTTTATTTGTCCATATGTACAGTCTTTCGCGGTCTTAGATCGTAGCATTCTTTATTAGGTACAGTTGGATCCTTAAATAAAAGTTCCGGATTGGTGGTGTCAATCTTTAGATGAGGAGGCACAGCAGCTTGCAGAACATCATCATCCTCACGTTCTGACCGTGTCCATGTCAAATGAGCATCACTAAATGGAAAAAATCTGGGGACTTTCTCGCAATCTGTGTCAGCTATACCATCCCTCACCCACTGATCATACGGTAAAGGCAAAGGAACCTTTTTCGTATGGGTGGCATGCACCCAGTTCTTTTTACCAGCTACTCTAACAGCAGTTCTAGTGACCAGAAGAACTAAGTAGGGACCAGTCCATCTCGGTTCCAGATTCTTGGTGCGCTGGAAATTCTTAACGAGAACGTAGGGTCCAGGTTCAATGGAATGGCCTGGATCTGTAGTAGCTGTCGGTAAACTGTCATAGACCTGTTGGTGGAGAACACGTAATTTGGCAGTCAAGTCATGTAAGTAATCCACCAACATAGGTTACTCAATACTGCTGTATTCTTTAGGACGAGGCACACCCCAAACATTCGCAGGACGACCAAACACAATTTCATACGGACTAAGTCCCACTCGAGAATGCACAGTCGTCCTTGTTGACAAAAGAGCCAACGGCAAGGCATCCGGCCATGTAAGACCAGTGCTCGCTTGTACCTTAGCTAATTTCAGCTTCAAGGTACCATTGTAACATTCAACAAGTCCAGCAGACTGGGGGTGATTCGCTGCATGGAACTTTTGAATTATTCCCAATCCAGCACACACTTTCTTCATGATTTGACCCACAAATTCACTCCCATTGTCCGACCATACAATTCTCGGCAAACCATACCTAGGGAAGTACTCTCTCAGCAAAACCTTGGCTGTAGACAAGGCAGTATTATCTTTTAGGGGGTAGGCCTCTATCCACCTGGAAAAGGCACAAACAACCACAAGGACATACTTCAAATTATTGCATCTCTCCATGTGAATGTAGTCTAACTGTATCACTTCAAACGGATACGTTGGAGGAGCAAAATGACCAGCTGGAGTTGGAGTTCCCTTACCAGGATTATACTTCAGACAAATCATACAATGTTTCACCACCTCTGCACATTTCGGAATTCCAGCATTCTGCCAAACTGGAGCCAACAACTTGCATATTCCCTTCGAACTTATGTGAGCCATTCCATGAGCCATTGTAACCACTGGGAGCACATACGCATCAGGCAACAACCATCGCTGGTGTTTTGACAACTCAACCCAACAACCTGTCGAATCCAACATACCCGTAGTTTCTCTCCAAACACTCACTTCTTTCTCAGTCGCTTCAGCCTGAATCGTTTTCACACTTTCTATTGTGTCTTCACACATTCCACCAGCCATAACCCAATTAGCTGGACCTGCAACATACATACGGCTCATCATGTCTTTTGCCGTTTCCTTCGCAACTTCATCTGCAAACGCATTCCCTCGACCAACATCGTCCACAACTTTCTTATGCGCACTACACTTCACAATTGCAATCTGCTTTGGGAGAGTGAGAGATTCCAACAGTTCATTCACCAACTGCCCATGCTGTATTTTTGACCCATGCGAAGTAAGGAACCCACGCTCTCTCCACAAACGCCCAAAACTATGGGCAACACCAAACGCATACTGGCTATCGGTGTAAACATTCACTCGCTTTCCTTCTGACAACACGCACGCTCTAGTCAGTGCAATCAACTCTGCTGCTTGGGCAGAATTTGTAATAACAATGCCTATGTAAGTTATTATTTAAGCAAACTTAACCGTGTCAGTACCAGTAAGAACAATGTCAATGTGTGTTATGACAACCGTATGCACAAATTTAAGGATGTCGCTAAAAATGATACCAGTGACTGCCATATTACTTTCAGGAGTTCCAATGAACTCGCTTCATTGTTGTCGGATTCACCCAAAGTCACCTTCCCATCAACTCTGAGTCAGAGATACATGGTTAAAAAAGTTCCACGTCCCACACCCATGTCTATCGAATACCAGGTCCCAGGTAGGGTTTCTCTTAAACTAAAGACAAATGCGCGCCCAGGGAAAACCCTGATCGATCCCACAGATAGATAGCTGCACTACAAACAGGACCAAGGAAATTGTCCCCAATAAAACACTTTTGGTCTAGGGCACATGTTCCCCAAAATACCACAAAGCTAGATACCACATTTAGATAGAATCACTCAAGCAATCAGGATACGACCTGCCCACCACACATAGAGATCTCACGCTCCTCATGCCGGACATCTGGACACTGGACCACACTAGCTCTCACTGAGGTTAAGAACAGTGGTGACTGGTGATATTTGAAAGTAGTGGGGCGTAAAAGTTTGTGATGAGTCCCGTCACCGGTGGCGAGCGATCAAAACCGACTGTCAAAAGGTGGGTTCAGGAGGGTTTTTTCCGACAAAGTTTCGAAAAAAAGAGTGGGTAAATGGTGCTTTTCCAAGCAATTTTGAGAAAGCCAGAAGGTAAATACAGCAATTGTGAAGTTGTAGTTATGACATCAATAAAGATATATTTCATATGACTATGATGTAGGTAGACAAATGGGAAGGCTTTAGCTGAGAGGAATAGATAGGCAAAGGCTGGTAGATCAACTTTTCCGTATTATCAACAGCAAGACGGGGACCTTTAGCCCATCTTCCTTTCAGTAATTCTACAACCACTGCCTCCTCCAGCTCAACCGTTTTACTGGTTCTTTAAATATTCTGGAAAATTTAAAGCCTATTCTGGGCTTTCTGTCCATCCGGGGCACAAAGGTAAGGTTACTACTCAGATGCTCTGCAGGCTTCCTTGTTTTTATAGCTAGATATACAGTATGCAACAAATTGCCAACAGAGCTGAAAGTCGGGCAGATCTTCAAAGAAATCCCAAACGCTGAATTAAATCGAAAACTCAGTAACCACCACAAGGTGCTATCAAGTGCAGCATTTCACACAATATTCGTTTATCGCCAATCACAATACCAGGGACTCAGATCAGAGGGTAGGGGAGCAAATTCTTGTGCCTTCATTACTTGTCAGGTTTTCAGCTGTGTTGCCCAGGCCAGAGGAGGCAACTGACCCTTTGAGGCCTATGTTTTTTACATCTCTGGTTAAGAGATTGTTTCACAGGGTTGTCTTTTACAACACTTCCGAACCTCTGGTATGAAAGTGTTATCACTTTAGCAGCTTAAGTGGGCAGGGTGCCTCTGGGAAGTGTGTAAGATAAAATCCTTTCAAATGTTGTTTATGACTTCAGCGACTTTGAGGGAAGACCATCATAAATAGCACTGCAAGAGAATGGTATGATGAAACTATGGAATAGGGGAACACATCCAACATGACAACACAAAAGGAAGAAAGGGAGAGAAGGATGGAGCAAAGGATGAAAGGAGAGCAAGATGGATGAACCAGGAATTCTGATCAGAAGAAAGATGTCTGGATGAATAGAAGGAAGGACGAGAGATTGTTGGAGAGATGGGTGGATGGATCAGAAATGAATGGATTTAAGAAGGATCATTGGATGGATGTAGGAAATGATGGATAGGAAATATGGATGGAGAGTAGGAAGAATGGCGAAGGATGAGTAGATGACCAAATTCACAGAGAATGTAGGTGCAAAAGATACCATTTCGCACCATTGGTTTCAGAAGTCCCTCACTGTGGCAGGTGACTGAATACCGGCTCGCCTCTTTCACTCCTTTTACTGTCATTTGGGATATGATGTAAAGTGGAGCTTACATTTATTTTTCTGCCAACTCTATTGAATCTTGGCACTTCGGCAGAGGCGCTTGCTGGAAGTATGGTTGCAAAGGTGCTGCAACACGCCGAAAATAACAAAGCTGGAGTTTAAAAGATGAATGAGCAATAAAGATGCCTTCAAATTTCTTTTTTATCCTGTCACATTTTCTGTGTGTTCAAAGAGGTCAAATGTCAGACTCAATAGTTTGACAAATTGCTGCCTATTTTTTTAATAGGGAGATTGGTGTTTAGTTTTCTGTATCAGATTACAGTCAGATAATTTTGTAAAGTGAACTATGAAGATCTGGTTGGGAACAAAAAAAAAAGAAAAGTTGTAGGATGCCATTTTTTTCTCATAAATCAAAATTCAAATACCTGCTGCGAATGAACTGTACAAACATCCCAGAATGCACGAGCAGTTAGAAAAGCACAAATGTAAGCACATCTCTGTAATTCTGAAATGCGAAGAAAGCAGAGACTCCAATTGAATCAAAACAAATAAAGATACTTTACTTTGTGATGCCTAGATTAAATATTCACTGAACCGCCATTTCCCGACGTTAGCATTTGTGTGGTGGTAGTCCCATCAGCAAATCCAGTGGCCACCTCAACGGAAAACGTGTCATCTGTAAATGACGGTGAGCTGCCGAATGATGCTTTAGTAATATATTTCAAGCACTGAATACATCTGCTATCCTTGTTATTTGTGTGATGCTTTTCCCAATTCCTATGATTTCAGTGATGCAGCACTGGAAAACTGTTCCAGAACAACTGGGTCCTTATCTATGACAGTGAGTGTGGGGAAGTAGTTGGTGTAAGGTTTCACACATGTCAAACGGGAATTTAAAATGCATGCCCCTGCACCAAAACTCAACCAATAGAAAATACATGACATCACACAGCATCATATAGTAAAGCTCATTTTACAGTGTCCCAACCCACAAGTTAATATTTAGGCATATCTAAATAATAATCTGGAAGGCCCGGACAAACCCTTAATTGAAAGCGTAACCCATGAAATGAAGAAACAGTAAAGAAAAGTAGTTTCAGATAATGTGCAAGATAACAGAAACGTAAAGAAACTTAAAATTTAACAAATGTCTTGAATGGTGATTGGGAAAGTGGATAACGATCTTGCAGGAAAATTGGCTTGGCAGGGTCAATTTCAGGTGAAAGACCAGCTTCTGAAATTAACTCCAGCGCACGAAGGAAACCTTAGTTAATGTACACATGACCCACAAAAGGTCAGACTGCTTTGATCGCAGACTAACTTCTGAGGCCTACGTAAAAGGCAACACCAGATGGCAGTCACGACGCATGGCAAAAACCCATGTTTAGAAAAGAAAGTCGTGCACTTTAAAAGCACGCAAAATCACAGAACCTCAGCCCCTCCTTTTGCCATTACGTAGGTAATAGCCTAAACTCATGTCAATCTGAATCTAGGTCTATATCTATTCTCATCAGGTCATCAAGGTGTTGCTGTAACATCATCTTATTATCCTTCACTTCTCTCGGGACTGTTGTCCTCACACAGATCGTAGCACAAAGACTACAAATGGCGGGACCACACTGGATGCATAAACAACACGAGAAAAGGATAGCTAACGCCATACCAAGGAACATCAGAATCTTCCATCCCCATTTGGACAATAATTCCCATAACCATCCCATCAACGACCAGTCTCCTTCGTCCACATGAATAGACTCAGAGATCTTATGTAGTCTAGAGATGGCTTGGTACACTGTCGGGGCATTATCTGGTATGAAAACGCAGCAACTAGATCTAATCAATTTGCACACTCCACCTCTATCTGCAAGTATAATATCTAAAACAAAATGGTTCTGTAATGTCATAAGGCAATCCGCTTGAAGCTCAGCTGTAATATTGCTAAGGGCACCTGCAGTCTCATTTATAGTGGCCTCAACCACTCTCGTAAGCTGACGAATATTCCTACTATTAGCCATAGGACCCCAAAAGGGTAGGAAACCCTTAAAGAAGTCTCCAGCTTCTTGTGCGACAGTATCTTTCGCATCGATTACACCTCTACCATATCTTGTCTTATGGTAATTGGAAACAGCAGTGTATGTAGGAGGAAGCAAAAATGCCACGTAACATGTGCCGGAAAAATCAGATGGCAACCATGTGTATGCTCTATCATAACAGACAAAATACATGCCTTTAGCTGGCACGAACGGAGATTTCTGGGACGTATAAACGTATGTGTGAACACACACACTCTTACCAAGCTGAGCTCTCGGTCTCTGACCATTACCTTGCAAACAAAGATGACCTCGGTGGGGTACAATCCAAATAGGAGGAGACCTTCGCTGCCTTTCTTTCTCCGTCAAGCTAACTCTATATGTCGTCTTATTCCAACCGACATATGCTCGTACCTCATCTTTAGGGATAGCATTATACGCATCAATATATCTAATCATATCGACTATTCCCCGTATCAAAGCATTCTTGCTCACGTTATCGTTAACAGAACGCACTGGAGAGGCTTCGTTCGCATAGATAAACATCGATTGGAGTGCCCAAACTGACCCATTAGGTGAAAAAGGCAAAACCAAATATGGCATTCCCTTGTCTGTAGTATGTGGCATAAGACCACACACCCAACAATTCATGGTATTTATGACTAGCTGATGCTGATGCAACATCTGTATAAACGAATTATTCACAAATTCTGATCTTCTTGTCTGTTCATGTTCATGTAAAGTATGAAACTCATGTGGAGAAACAGTAGAAAAAGAAAGAGTAGGTTGGGAGGTAGATGTAAGCGGCAATTGTGTGACATAGAAAATCCAACCCACACAAGCTAACGTAATATTCACAAGCATAAGGAAACACATTATTAAAAAACATTTGCTACGAACCAATGTACACATTTTCATTTTGAAACCACTTTTCTCAACACCTTTCTCAGACCCAGAAGACTCCATCCTCTAACCGTGCTGTTCACGGCGGTTGGGTGTTCCGTGCTAAGGAATGCGTCTGTCAGTCCAGGGAACGCCCTGAGACCAACCAGAACCTCGACCTTGTGTCTTCGGCTTGCACTCCCAAGTCTTTACACTGCGACCTTACAGCTGAGTCCGGATGGTGACTTGAAAAAGGAAAAAGCAAAAAAAAAGTCTCTTGATCTGACGAGGTGTAATTCACTATATAAAAAATTCCAGTTTCAACTTTATTTGTCCATATGTACAGTCTTTCGCGGTCTTAGATCGTAGCATTCTTTATTAGGTACAGTTGGATCCTTAAATAAAAGTTCCGGATTGGTGGTGTCAATCTTTAGATGAGGAGGCACAGCAGCTTGCAGAACATCATCATCCTCACGTTCTGACCGTGTCCATGTCAAATGAGCATCACTAAATGGAAAAAATCTGGGGACTTTCTCGCAATCTGTGTCAGCTATACCATCCCTCACCCACTGATCATACGGTAAAGGCAAAGGAACCTTTTTCGTATGGGTGGCATGCACCCAGTTCTTTTTACCAGCTACTCTAACAGCAGTTCTAGTGACCAGAAGAACTAAGTAGGGACCAGTCCATCTCGGTTCCAGATTCTTGGTGCGCTGGAAATTCTTAACGAGAACGTAGGGTCCAGGTTCAATGGAATGGCCTGGATCTGTAGTAGCTGTCGGTAAACTGTCATAGACCTGTTGGTGGAGAACACGTAATTTGGCAGTCAAGTCATGTAAGTAATCCACCAACATAGGTTACTCAATACTGCTGTATTCTTTAGGACGAGGCACACCCCAAACATTCGCAGGACGACCAAACACAATTTCATACGGACTAAGTCCCACTCGAGAATGCACAGTCGTCCTTGTTGACAAAAGAGCCAACGGCAAGGCATCCGGCCATGTAAGACCAGTGCTCGCTTGTACCTTAGCTAATTTCAGCTTCAAGGTACCATTGTAACATTCAACAAGTCCAGCAGACTGGGGGTGATTCGCTGCATGGAACTTTTGAATTATTCCCAATCCAGCACACACTTTCTTCATGATTTGACCCACAAATTCACTCCCATTGTCCGACCATACAATTCTCGGCAAACCATACCTAGGGAAGTACTCTCTCAGCAAAACCTTGGCTGTAGACAAGGCAGTATTATCTTTTAGGGGGTAGGCCTCTATCCACCTGGAAAAGGCACAAACAACCACAAGGACATACTTCAAATTATTGCATCTCTCCATGTGAATGTAGTCTAACTGTATCACTTCAAACGGATATGTTGGAGGAGCAAAATGACCAGCTGGAGTTGGAGTTCCCTTACCAGGATTATACTTCAGACAAATCATACAATGTTTCACCACCTCTGCACATTTCGGAATTCCAGCATTTTGCCAAACTGGAGCCAACAACTTGCATATTCCCTTCGAACTTATGTGAGCCATTCCATGAGCCATTGTAACCACTGGGAGCACATACGCATCAGGCAACAACCATCGCTGGTGTTTTGACAACTCAACCCAACAACCTGTCGAATCCAACATACCCGTAGTTTCTCTCCAAACACTCACTTCTTTCTCAGTCGCTTCAGCCTGAATCGTTTTCACACTTTCTATTGTGTCTTCACACATTCCACCAGCCATAACCCAATTAGCTGGACCTGCAACATACATACGGCTCATCATGTCTTTCGCCGTTTCCTTCGCAACTTCATCTGCAAACGCATTCCCTCGACCAACATCGTCCACAACTTTCTTATGCGCACTACACTTCACAATTGCAATCTGCTTTGGGAGAGTGAGAGATTCCAACAGTTCATTCACCAACTGCCCATGCTGTATTTTTGACCCATGCGAAGTAAGGAACCCACGCTCTCTCCACAAACGCCCAAAACTATGGGCAACACCAAACGCATACTGGCTATCGGTGTAAACATTCACTCGCTTTCCTTCTGACAACACGCACGCTCTAGTCAGTGCAATCAACTCTGCTGCTTGGGCAGAATTTGTAATAACAATGCCTATGTAAGTTATTATTTAAGCAAACTTAACCGTGTCAGTACCAGTAAGAACAATGTCAATGTGTGTTATGACAACCGTATGCACAAATTTAAGGATGTCGCTAAAAATGATACCAGTGACTGCCATATTACTTTCAGGAGTTCCAATGAACTCGCTTCATTGTTGTCGGATTCACCCAAAGTCACCTTCCCATCAACTCTGAGTCAGAGATACATGGTTAAAAAAGTTCCACGTCCCACACCCATGTCTATCGAATACCAGGTCCCAGGTAGGGTTTCTCTTAAACTAAAGACAAATGCGCGCCCAGGGAAAACCCTGATCGATCCCACAGATAGATAGCTGCACTACAAACAGGACCAAGGAAATTGTCCCCAATAAAACACTTTTGGTCTAGGGCACATGTTCCCCAAAATACCACAAAGCTAGATACCACATTTAGATAGAATCACTCAAGCAATCAGGATACGACCTGCCCACCACACATAGAGATCTCACGCTCCTCATGCCGGACATCTGGACACTGGACCACACTAGCTCTCACTGAGGTTAAGAACAGTGGTGACTGGTGATATTTGAAAGTAGTGGGGCGTAAAAGTTTGTGATGAGTCCCGTCACCGGTGGCGAGCGATCAAAACCGACTGTCAAAAGGTGGGTTCAGGAGGGTTTTTTCCGACAAAGTTTCGAAAAAAAGAGTGGGTAAATGGTGCTTTTCCAAGCAATTTTGAGAAAGCCAGAAGGTAAATACAGCAATTGTGAAGTTGTAGTTATGACATCAATAAAGATATATTTCATATGACTATGATGTAGGTAGACAAATGGGAAGGCTTTAGCTGAGAGGAATAGATAGGCAAAGGCTGGTAGATCAACTTTTCCGTATTATCAACAGCAAGACGGGGACCTTTAGCCCATCTTCCTTTCAGTAATTCTACAACCACTGCCTCCTCCAGCTCAACCGTTTTACTGGTTCTTTAAATATTCTGGAAAATTTAAAGCCTATTCTGGGCTTTCTGTCCATCCGGGGCACAAAGGTAAGGTTACTACTCAGATGCTCTGCAGGCTTCCTTGTTTTTATAGCTAGATATACAGTATGCAACAAATTGCCAACAGAGCTGAAAGTCGGGCAGATCTTCAAAGAAATCCCAAACGCTGAATTAAATCGAAAACTCAGTAACCACCACAAGGTGCTATCAAGTGCAGCATTTCACACAATATTCGTTTATCGCCAATCACAATACCAGGGACTCAGATCAGAGGGTAGGGGAGCAAATTCTTGTGCCTTCATTACTTGTCAGGTTTTCAGCTGTGTTGCCCAGGCCAGAGGAGGCAACTGACCCTTTGAGGCCTATGTTTTTTACATCTCTGGTTAAGAGATTGTTTCACAGGGTTGTCTTTTACAACACTTCCGAACCTCTGGTATGAAAGTGTTATCACTTTAGCAGCTTAAGTGGGCAGGGTGCCTCTGGGAAGTGTGTAAGATAAAATCCTTTCAAATGTTGTTTATGACTTCAGCGACTTTGAGGGAAGACCATCATAAATAGCACTGCAAGAGAATGGTATGATGAAACTATGGAATAGGGGAACACATCCAACATGACAACACAAAAGGAAGAAAGGGAGAGAAGGATGGAGCAAAGGATGAAAGGAGAGCAAGATGGATGAACCAGGAATTCTGATCAGAAGAAAGATGTCTGGATGAATAGAAGGAAGGACGAGAGATTGTTGGAGAGATGGGTGGATGGATCAGAAATGAATGGATTTAAGAAGGATCATTGGATGGATGTAGGAAATGATGGATAGGAAATATGGATGGAGAGTAGGAAGAATGGCGAAGGATGAGTAGATGACCAAATTCACAGAGAATGTAGGTGCAAAAGATACCATTTCGCACCATTGGTTTCAGAAGTCCCTCACTGTGGCAGGTGACTGAATACCGGCTCGCCTCTTTCACTCCTTTTACTGTCATTTGGGATATGATGTAAAGTGGAGCTTACATTTATTTTTCTGCCAACTCTATTGAATCTTGGCACTTCGGCAGAGGCGCTTGCTGGAAGTATGGTTGCAAAGGTGCTGCAACACGCCGAAAATAACAAAGCTGGAGTTTAAAAGATGAATGAGCAATAAAGATGCCTTCAAATTTCTTTTTTATCCTGTCACATTTTCTGTGTGTTCAAAGAGGTCAAATGTCAGACTCAATAGTTTGACAAATTGCTGCCTATTTTTTTAATAGGGAGATTGGTGTTTAGTTTTCTGTATCAGATTACAGTCAGATAATTTTGTAAAGTGAACTATGAAGATCTGGTTGGGAACAAAAAAAAAAGAAAAGTTGTAGGATGCCATTTTTTTCTCATAAATCAAAATTCAAATACCTGCTGCGAATGAACTGTACAAACATCCCAGAATGCACGAGCAGTTAGAAAAGCACAAATGTAAGCACATCTCTGTAATTCTGAAATGCGAAGAAAGCAGAGACTCCAATTGAATCAAAACAAATAAAGACACTTTACTTTGTGATGCCTAGATTAAATATTCACTGAACCGCCATTTCCCGACGTTAGCATTTGTGTGGTGGTAGTCCCATCAGCAAATCCAGTGGCCACCTCAACGGAAAACGTGTCATCTGTAAATGACGGTGAGCTGCCGAATGATGCTTTAGTAATATATTTCAAGCACTGAATACATCTGCTATCCTTGTTATTTGTGTGATGCTTTTCCCAATTCCTATGATTTCAGTGATGCAGCACTGGAAAACTGTTCCAGAACAACTGGGTCCTTATCTATGACAGTGAGTGTGGGGAAGTAGTTGGTGTAAGGTTTCACACATGTCAAACGGGAATTTAAAATGCATGCCCCTGCACCAAAACTCAACCAATAGAAAATACATGACATCACACAGCATCATATAGTAAAGCTCATTTTACAGTGTCCCAACCCACAAGTTAATATTTAGGCATATCTAAATAATAATCTGGAAGGCCCGGACAAACCCTTAATTGAAAGCGTAACCCATGAAATGAAGAAACAGTAAAGAAAAGTAGTTTCAGATAATGTGCAAGATAACAGAAACGTAAAGAAACTTAAAATTTAACAAATGTCTTGAATGGTGATTGGGAAAGTGGATAACGATCTTGCAGGAAAATTGGCTTGGCAGGGTCAATTTCAGGTGAAAGACCAGCTTCTGAAATTAACTCCAGCGCACGAAGGAAACCTTAGTTAATGTACACATGACCCACAAAAGGTCAGACTGCTTTGATCGCAGACTAACTTCTGAGGCCTACGTAAAAGGCAACACCAGATGGCAGTCACGACGCATGGCAAAAACCCATGTTTAGAAAAGAAAGTCGTGCACTTTAAAAGCACGCAAAATCACAGAACCTCAGCCCCTCCTTTTGCCATTACGTAGGTAATAGCCTAAACTCATGTCAATCTGAATCTAGGTCTATATCTATTCTCATCAGGTCATCAAGGTGTTGCTGTAACATCATCTTATTATCCTTCACTTCTCTCGGGACTGTTGTCCTCACACAGATCGTAGCACAAAGACTACAAATGGCGGGACCACACTGGATGCATAAACAACACGAGAAAAGGATAGCTAACGCCATACCAAGGAACATCAGAATCTTCCATCCCCATTTGGACAATAATTCCCATAACCATCCCATCAACGACCAGTCTCCTTCGTCCACATGAATAGACTCAGAGATCTTATGTAGTCTAGAGATGGCTTGGTACACTGTCGGGGCATTATCTGGTATGAAAACGCAGCAACTAGATCTAATCAATTTGCACACTCCACCTCTATCTGCAAGTATAATATCTAAAACAAAATGGTTCTGTAATGTCATAAGGCAATCCGCTTGAAGCTCAGCTGTAATATTGCTAAGGGCACCTGCAGTCTCATTTATAGTGGCCTCAACCACTCTCGTAAGCTGACGAATATTCCTACTATTAGCCATAGGACCCCAAAAGGGTAGGAAACCCTTAAAGAAGTCTCCAGCTTCTTGTGCGACAGTATCTTTCGCATCGATTACACCTCTACCATATCTTGTCTTATGGTAATTGGAAACAGCAGTGTATGTAGGAGGAAGCAAAAATGCCACGTAACATGTGCCGGAAAAATCAGATGGCAACCATGTGTATGCTCTATCATAACAGACAAAATACATGCCTTTAGCTGGCACGAACGGAGATTTCTGGGACGTATAAACGTATGTGTGAACACACACACTCTTACCAAGCTGAGCTCTCGGTCTCTGACCATTACCTTGCAAACAAAGATGACCTCGGTGGGGTACAATCCAAATAGGAGGAGACCTTCGCTGCCTTTCTTTCTCCGTCAAGCTAACTCTATATGTCGTCTTATTCCAACCGACATATGCTCGTACCTCATCTTTAGGGATAGCATTATACGCATCAATATATCTAATCATATCGACTATTCCCCGTATCAAAGCATTCTTGCTCACGTTATCGTTAACAGAACGCACTGGAGAGGCTTCGTTCGCATAGATAAACATCGATTGGAGTGCCCAAACTGACCCATTAGGTGAAAAAGGCAAAACCAAATATGGCATTCCCTTGTCTGTAGTATGTGGCATAAGACCACACACCCAACAATTCATGGTATTTATGACTAGCTGATGCTGATGCAACATCTGTATAAACGAATTATTCACAAATTCTGATCTTCTTGTCTGTTCATGTTCATGTAAAGTATGAAACTCATGTGGAGAAACAGTAGAAAAAGAAAGAGTAGGTTGGGAGGTAGATGTAAGCGGCAATTGTGTGACATAGAAAATCCAACCCACACAAGCTAACGTAATATTCACAAGCATAAGGAAACACATTATTAAAAAACATTTGCTACGAACCAATGTACACATTTTCATTTTGAAACCACTTTTCTCAACACCTTTCTCAGACCCAGAAGACTCCATCCTCTAACCGTGCTGTTCACGGCGGTTGGGTGTTCCGTGCTAAGGAATGCGTCTGTCAGTCCAGGGAACGCCCTGAGACCAACCAGAACCTCGACCTTGTGTCTTCGGCTTGCACTCCCAAGTCTTTACACTGCGACCTTACAGCTGAGTCCGGATGGTGACTTGAAAAAGGAAAAAGCAAAAAAAAAGTCTCTTGATCTGACGAGGTGTAATTCACTATATAAAAAATTCCAGTTTCAACTTTATTTGTCCATATGTACAGTCTTTCGCGGTCTTAGATCGTAGCATTCTTTATTAGGTACAGTTGGATCCTTAAATAAAAGTTCCGGATTGGTGGTGTCAATCTTTAGATGAGGAGGCACAGCAGCTTGCAGAACATCATCATCCTCACGTTCTGACCGTGTCCATGTCAAATGAGCATCACTAAATGGAAAAAATCTGGGGACTTTCTCGCAATCTGTGTCAGCTATACCATCCCTCACCCACTGATCATACGGTAAAGGCAAAGGAACCTTTTTCGTATGGGTGGCATGCACCCAGTTCTTTTTACCAGCTACTCTAACAGCAGTTCTAGTGACCAGAAGAACTAAGTAGGGACCAGTCCATCTCGAATCCAGATTCTTGGTGCGCTGGAAATTCTTAACGAGAACGTAGGGTCCAGGTTCAATGGAATGGCCTGGATCTGTAGTAGCTGTCGGTAAACTGTCATAGACCTGTTGGTGGAGAACACGTAATTTGGCAGTCAAGTCATGTAAGTAATCCACCAACATAGGTTACTCAATACTGCTGTATTCTTTAGGACGAGGCACACCCCAAACATTCGCAGGACGACCAAACACAATTTCATACGGACTAAGTCCCACTCGAGAATGCACAGTCGTCCTTGTTGACAAAAGAGCCAACGGCAAGGCATCCGGCCATGTAAGACCAGTGCTCGCTTGTACCTTAGCTAATTTCAGCTTCAAGGTACCATTGTAACATTCAACAAGTCCAGCAGACTGGGGGTGATTCGCTGCATGGAACTTTTGAATTATTCCCAATCCAGCACACACTTTCTTCATGATTTGACCCACAAATTCACTCCCATTGTCCGACCATACAATTCTCGGCAAACCATACCTAGGGAAGTACTCTCTCAGCAAAACCTTGGCTGTAGACAAGGCAGTATTATCTTTTAGGGGGTAGGCCTCTATCCACCTGGAAAAGGCACAAACAACCACAAGGACATACTTCAAATTATTGCATCTCTCCATGTGAATGTAGTCTAACTGTATCACTTCAAACGGATATGTTGGAGGAGCAAAATGACCAGCTGGAGTTGGAGTTCCCTTACCAGGATTATACTTCAGACAAATCATACAATGTTTCACCACCTCTGCACATTTCGGAATTCCAGCATTTTGCCAAACTGGAGCCAACAACTTGCATATTCCCTTCGAACTTATGTGAGCCATTCCATGAGCCATTGTAACCACTGGGAGCACATACGCATCAGGCAACAACCATCGCTGGTGTTTTGACAACTCAACCCAACAACCTGTCGAATCCAACATACCCGTAGTTTCTCTCCAAACACTCACTTCTTTCTCAGTCGCTTCAGCCTGAATCGTTTTCACACTTTCTATTGTGTCTTCACACATTCCACCAGCCATAACCCAATTAGCTGGACCTGCAACATACATACGGCTCATCATGTCTTTCGCCGTTTCCTTCGCAACTTCATCTGCAAACGCATTCCCTCGACCAACATCGTCCACAACTTTCTTATGCGCACTACACTTCACAATTGCAATCTGCTTTGGGAGAGTGAGAGATTCCAACAGTTCATTCACCAACTGCCCATGCTGTATTTTTGACCCATGCGAAGTAAGGAACCCACGCTCTCTCCACAAACGCCCAAAACTATGGGCAACACCAAACGCATACTGGCTATCGGTGTAAACATTCACTCGCTTTCCTTCTGACAACACGCACGCTCTAGTCAGTGCAATCAACTCTGCTGCTTGGGCAGAATTCTGTGGTCTGCGTGCTGTCTCAACAACTGTCTGTAAAGTTGTAATTGCATACGCTGCAGTCATTTCACCATTCGGAAGCTTAAAACACGAACCATCTACCCATAGGGTACCATCTACATCCGTAAGGGGAGTATCCCTTAGATCGACTCTAGCTTTCGTTTCTTCCTCTGTACGAAGAAAACAATCATGCTGTTCCTGAGGATCCATCTCTGTAGAGATCGGTAACAACGTAGCTGGATTCAGCACATTACATCGTTTAATGTGAACATGACTAGCCAACAATGTCAACTCGTAACCTTACAGACGTGCACTAGTAAGGTGCTGTGTCTTAGTTCTGTTTAATAAGGTATCTACTGCATGTGGGACCATCACAATCAACGTATTATCCAACACCAAACCAGCAGACTGTCGGATAGAAACAGCCGCTGCAGCTGTAGCTCTCAGACAACTCAGCAACGCCTTAGCAACTGGGTCTAACGTTGCTGAAAAATACGCGCATGGACGCTGCTTGTCCCCAAATGGTTGTGTCAACACTGACAACGCACAACCTTCTCTCTTGTGCACGTACAACGTGAAAGGCTTACTATAGTCTGGAGTACCCAACACAGGAGCCGAACACAATGCATTGCGTAGTTCAGAAAAACTTTTCTGACATTCGTCAGACCAAGGAAGAGGATGCGGAGTATCTTTCAGAGTCAATGCCAACAAAGGTTTCGCTAGCAAGGAAAAATTGGGGATCCACTGTCTACAATATGATGTAATACCTAAAAAGGCACGCACTTCTCTCTGTGTGGATGGTACATTCATTTGCGCAATCGCTTGAATTCGTTCTGGGGTCAATCTCCTTTCCTCCTTCGACAAGAGATGACCTAAGTAGGTCACTTCTTGGCGACAATATTGCAACTTTGAAGGTGACACTTTATGATGAAGGTCAGACAAATACCGCAGCAAAGAAAGAGTAGCCTGTTTACAAATCTTTTCATCATCAGCAGTAACCAACAAATCATCGACGTACTGAATAAGAGTAGCACCAACAGGTAACACAAAACCGTCAAGCTGAGTTTTCAACGCTTCACTATAGATGGAGGGACTTTCACAATAACCTTGTGGAGCTCTCTTAAACCGGAAGCTTCGGCCTCCTAATGAGAAGCCAAAAATATCCCTACTCTCCTCAGCAATAGGAATACTGAAGAAAGCATTCTTCAAATCGATGACAGAAAACCAAGCTGCTGTAGCAGGAATCAAAGTCAACAAAGCAGTGATATCAGGTACCACAGGAAACTGTGGAACGACTATCTTATTGACCTCTCGAAGGTCGATCACAAACCGGTGCACAGGTGGCTGAGAAGCATCAGTACGTTTAAGAACAGGCAAAGCAGGACTGTTACACACATTACCTCTCGTTTCCTCAACTACACCCTTCTCAACCAGATCATAGACAATCGCTAAAAGAGCTCTCTCACCATCGCTCGAAATCTTGTATTGGGGAATACGAGGTAGCCTAGCATTTGACTTAAGGGTGACAACATAAGGTGGAATCTGCAAAAGACCAACATCATTTGGACCTGTAGCCCAAAGTGTATCAGGAAGCGAACGCAATTCCAGTGGCAAACAATCCTTAGACAAATACATTGGAGAAATCACTTTCTTACCAAGGGTAAGTTGTACTCCCGAAGGAGAACAATGCAATGTCGCATACAATCTTTTCAGCAAGTCCAAACCCAACAGATTCTCACCACAACCAGTCGTTAAAATAAGTGGAGCTTCCAATTCACAAGGGCCAATGGTAAGGGACAAAGGACTAGAAACCGGATTACGAACTGGGGCGCCTGAAAATCCTACTGAAACATTGGTCAAGCCAGACAAAGGTGCGCCAGGAAGTTTAGAGTGCATAATAGAACTCTTCATCGCACCAGTATCCAAAAGAAAAGGTTCTACCACACCTGATGTAATCACTTCAACATAAGGTCCTGTCTGGTCTACTGGAACTGACACTACTCCCTCTCTTTGTCCTTGGCTGTCCTAGTTATCATTATAACCAGAACTCTCACCTTCGACATAGTAATCCTCAACATAATACTGGGCAGACTGACCACTCGGAACATTCTGTCTGTCAAAATAATTCGCAGAATTCTGTACGGAAGAGGAACGCTCATTCTGAGGGATCACACCACGTCCCCTACCCCTAGGAGCTTGCTGAAAACTACCACGACCTCTCTGACCAGATACACCATTCGCACGCTGTAACAAAGCCAGGCAACTATTCTTGTAATGACCTTCCTCTCTGAAGCACACTGATTAGGGCCAGGAAAGAATCGCTGAGCATAGGGCTCAGGCTTCTGTAACAATCTCTGAAATTGTGGAGGTTGCTCAAACTGAGGCTGATTCTGACGAGGCGGATAAGCTTGCTGCAAAAGAACTTTTGTCTTTAACTCTTTAGTTTTCTTCTCCACTTTATCCTTCTCATTTTTATCCCTATTCCTGTAATATTGTGCAGTAGCCAATATCTGGGCCGACGAAGAGACAGCCCATGAACTCTCAGAGGGGAAACATCACTTACAACGCAACTTTTACCACGCAATGCTTTTACATCGCAGCTTTTACAACGCAAACCATTACAACGCATTGCGCTGGGGGGCGCTCTAGGATAGGGAATATATTTAATTTACTATCCAACACCTTCCCTACTATCCACGGGGACTGGAGTTGGAATAGTAAATTAAATAATTCACTATCCAGCGCCCCAAAGCACTATGCGTTGTAATGGTATGCGTTGTAAAACTCGCGTTGTAAAAGCATGCGATGTAAAAGCATGCGTTGTAATGTCGTACATCCCTCTCAGAGTCCTTTAACTTATTAGAAAGTTCGGGAAGCAAATTAAAGACAAATTTATCCACAAACAACCTTTGACCACCCTCCCATCTCATATCCTGACCACTATGATCAATAAACGTCTCTTCAAACCTAGTGAAGAAATCAGATACACTCTCGTCTCTCTTCTGCTTAGATCCTGCTAACTTATCCCAATTTACTCGTAAAGCAGGCATCATCGTTTTCATCAGATTAATAATTCTACCTGGTAATTCTGAAACTAGAGGTTCAGGTTTAGCACCTCCCTCCTGTCTACCATCTGCGGCAACAATATTCGCCCAGGTATCACCTAATTCAGCAGCATGATTCTCATGACGAATCTTCGCCCACAAAGGTTGGGGGACTACATTACCCATCAACATATCGATGTCAGCTAAATTCATAATACACGCTTCAACTGTCTGGGATAACTCCTTGTAATAACCAGCAGGATTCTTACGAGGGTCAGGTAAGGTCTGTTTAAGAGCCAAGACCTCTGCTCTCTTCCAAAGGGACATGTACTCATATTCGTTGAAAATGAGCCGGAGCGGCCTGAATACCCAAATTTACATTAGCCTGAACTGCGTCTTTCCATACAGGAGGAACTTCTCTCATAGGGTACTGTCTCGCTTTTCTTCTAACAGAGGAATCAGGTTCGTACAATGTCTGAGGCGGAAGGCTAGATCTAAAAGCCAGTATCGTCTCTACAGCATCTGTAATATCAGATTCTACTATCATCCCTTTAGCAAAATCCGACTGAACATCAAGTAGTTCCTGCGGGATCAAACCCAAATCATTATCTTCCCATTCCTGACGCAAAAACATACACATCACATTAAAAACATACCTTTGCTTAGGCGGCTCCCACTGAAAGAAAACATCCATAACCGCTGGCAAACTATACCTTGAGGCATTTATAATCCATTTACGAGCCAACAAATCCAACACAGCTCGTTCCTCAGAACCAGGAAGCTGATTACGACTCTGCTTACGCTCCGAAACAGGGGTCATATTCAGTGACCCAAACAATGGTGACAACAAATTAGAAACCGTTTCTGTCATTCGTTTTCGAACAGAAGGAGAAGAAGCAGACATAAGAACAGGAGAATAAGTATTTTGAGGCAAAGAAGGTGTAGAGACAAGAACAGTAGAAATCGAAGATACAGAAGCAGAAGGCAAAGGTGTTTGAGGCAAAGCTGGTAGCAAGGCTGGCGACCCTAGAATGGGTTGCGCAGGAGGAGGCAAAACCATCTGTGGAGCACCGGGTGGCTGAACAACAGCAGGAGGTTGAACAACAAAGGGTGGAACAACCGGGGGTAATAGAGGCGCAGTAGCA
Organism: Lissotriton helveticus; assembly: GCF_964261635.1. Lineage (NCBI taxonomy): Eukaryota > Metazoa > Chordata > Amphibia > Caudata > Salamandridae > Lissotriton > Lissotriton helveticus. The sequence goes on from NC_136059.1 coordinate 1,689,562,962, forward strand.
CCCTGCACATAGGGAGGTGGCAATCTCAGTAAATGAGAGATCAAAGGATCTTTTTCAAGGTCTTCAATCACTTTTGGAGGAGAAGACGGCAAGGCCGGATAACATTTATCTATGGCCATACAACGCTGTCTATCTAAAACTTCACTCGCACGCTCTTCTCCATCTTCCTTAAACTGTCTAGCAGATTGTAGTACTGACATATTCTTATCTTTCCTATCTCTCTTTGGTTGTTTAATTTCTCTCTGTTTGGCTTCCTTACGCCAAAGGCGGAAAGAGTCAAACATTGCCGGCCGGGCTTTCTTCTTAAATAGCTTAACTTCTAGATTGTCTAAAATCTCTGTTTCAAAACTACCATGTGGGGGCCATTGCAAAACACCATCCTTTTTACTGTAGTGGACCCATACTTCATTATAAGTAATGGGACCAACTCCGTGTTTAGAATAGAGCTCATAAGTCGGAGTTCCAACCGGAGGTATCGGACATGAATCCTCCAATCGGGAATCCCTGTTACTACTGATGGAGCGAGATAGAAAACAAAATTTTGTTTAAACTCGCAAAGTCACATTTCCATAACATGAATAATAATATTAATGATTTGTGATGTATTTTGCTAATACAATTTAGATTAAACTTTACACATGGGGGGACTAACATGTGTGCTCATAAACGTGCATAAATGTTGCATCTTTTTGTTCGTGCAAAATAATAAAAATAATTTGTTGTTTTCGTTTTTGTCATTATTAACTGCAGCAAACTTAAAAGAAGCATGTGCTTATTTTGCTTTCTCTTGTCTATGTGATGTCATTTCTACTATTTTAGGTGCACATAAGTTTCATGGATTCATGAAGACTGGTAGATATAAACGCTGCTTTATTTGTTTGCATTTGCTAGGTAACATTAGACTAATCGGGAGGGTTAATTAATTAGTAAACCTAGGGTGGATACAGAATCAACATTATTTCTTACATTAATACTTTTCTTGTGTTTGTTTATTACTAGAAAGCATAAGTTGCCTGCTTTTGGGCCTAGTTTGCTCGAGTTTACTAAAGCTGAATTTTACTTCTGCACAAGTCACGAGATGCCCATTCTGAAAAAGTGTTCGTCAAAGCTGCATTCACTAAGCAAATCTGACTTGCTGTCACCATTTTGTCGGACGTGGCCAAGGTCGGAAGTCAGTGATAAAGGACAATTTTGTCAGCTCTAACTTGGCACCCGCGGAAATGAAATGAACACTGTGAGAACATTAATTTATAATTGTTGCAAACCAAGGAAGCTCCTGGTTGCATTCGGAAAAGACAATGGTCTTTAAGAAACGTGACCTAATGGAACTTTTGAAATGTGGGTGACATGTCACTTGTCACTCTCAACCAATGGGACTTTGTGGATTTATGAAAACTTTCCTTCGCTTAGTTTAGCTAGCATAGAAAGGTATAAAAAGTCATGCCCTTATGGATGGGCTGGCTGCTGCTTTCTGACTTTCCGATGAGGGTGAAGTGCTGCTGGACTTTGCGTGGAGCACGTAAGAATCCTCAAAGAACTTTACTTTATTTTCCATTTATTTAACTTAGCTAGGGACATAGGCTTTAGAAATGCTAAACTGTTAAAATCTTACTTAAACCTTGAATTTCTTACTTAAACTGTATTTTTCTCATGAAGCTTTTCAAACATGCTTACTTTAATGCTAATAAAATTACAATAATAAAATTACATTTTGAAATACCATAATTTAGTAAATAAAATCTTACTTTTGACAAACAAGCTGGTCTTGGTTATTCAGAAGTGCAGGTTACTATTAGCTAGATCCCATCGCCAATGGTGGTCGTTTAAATGGTTAGGATTTATTCTAATGACAATATTTCTTACGCAGATGTATAAATTTGTATATAGTTTGTAAATAATGTGTATATAGATTTAATCTGACCACCTGATTCAGTAGGCCCAAATATGTCATGTTTATAAATGGGTCCATAAGTTAGTGTAAAATTTTGTTTATAGGTTATGAAGTTGGGTAGCGTTGTTTATGATATATTTTCTATAGGCCGCTGGATCAATTCTCTGGTAGCATTGCAAAAGCATTACCAGGTTGCTTGAAAGCAGTTGCAGCTACAAGTGTTAGTCTTGAACAGAGTGAAGGAATCATTATGGGATTTCCTGTAAAAGTTTTTGTACCTCATTCAGTTGAAATATTGCTGACAAGAGGTAAAACTCAGCATTTGACAAGCAGCAGATTGACAAAGTATGAGAAAATCATACTAGGAGCAGATAATGTTTCGATTTCAAGATGTTTAAATCTAAATCCTTCTACATTACTGCCTGATTCTGAGATCGTTGATAACATCGAAACAGAACATGAATGTTTAGATGTTATGGAATTCTGCACGAAACCAAGACATGATATCAAAGATAGACCTCTATCTGAATCAGATTTTGTCTACTTTGTAGATGGCTCATGTTTGAGATCAGAAGGAGGTGTCTTGAAAGCCTCATATTCAGTCTGCACAGTTGCAGATGTTGAAGAAGCATCATGTCTTGAAGGAGTTCGATCAGCACAAGTAGCTGAATTAATTGCTTTGATTCGTGCTTGTGAAATATCAAAGGATATAAGAGTTACCATCATTACTGATAGTCAGTACGGATATGGAGTTGTACATGATTATGGACAACTCTGGTCTCAGAGAGGCTATATGACATCAGCAGGGTCTCCGATTAAAAATGCAGTTTTCATTAGGAGATTAATTGAAGCAATACAATTACCGAAAGAAATTGCAATTGTCAAGTGTGCAGCGCACACTAAAGGAGTTGATTATATCTCAAAAGGCAATGCATTTGCAGATGAAACGGCAACATTTTGTGCAAGAAAAGGTTATGCATACAATCGGGAAAGGAGTAAAGAAACTGATTCAAATTCATTAATGCTAACAACAGTTGTAGAAACATGGAATGAGATTAGAGAATTACAAAATGAAGCAGATGATGAGGAAAAAGATCTGTGGTTAAGATCAGATTGTAGACCACGTGATGAAGATGGAGTGTGGGTTTACAAAGATGGCAGAGTAGTCTTACCAAATTGCTTGATTGCAGATATGGCCAGATTATATCATGGTCCGGCTCATCTTGGAAGAGATTCTATGATCAGACTTTTTCGAGAGACTTGGTTCAATACTAAATTCAGAACAATTGCAGAATCTTTTTGTCAAAGGTGTTTATCATGCCAACAAATGAATCCAAATAGAAAATCATTGGTGGGGACAGGAATAATTGGTCGAGAGGGTGGTCCTTTTACCAGGTTACAGATGGATTTCATTGAAATGCCCTTACACAATTGCTTAAAATATGTTCTTGTGATTGTTTGTTTATTTTCAAGATGGGTAGAAGCATTTCCTACACGACATTGTGATTCAATGACAGTAGCAAAACTACTGCTCAGAGAAATTATCCCAAGGTACGGTTTTCCAGTCACTATTGAGAGGGATGGAGGAAGCCATTTCGATAACAAACTGATGAAGTTAATTTGTGAAGATTTGAGCATTGAGCAGAAAGTACACTGTGCATACAGACCAGAGGCATCTGGGGTAGTTGAACAGATTAATGGAACAATTAAAAACAGAATTGGAAAAATGTGTCTTGAAACAGGTGTAAAGTGGACAGATGCTCTTCCACTTGTTTTGATGTCATTAAGAAGTACACCAGATAAAAAGACAGGTTTGAGTCCTCATGAAATTTTAATGGGAAGAGTTATGAGGCAAGCCTTTGTACCAGTTGGTAAATTGTTGAGCATAAATGACAGTGCTATTTTGGATTACTGTAAAAGGTTATCTGATATAGTGACTTCTGTATCTAATCAGGTGGGAACTGAAGCACAATCAAATGAAAAAGTTTTGACACATGACCTGAGACCTGGTGACTGGGTCAGAACGAAAGTACATCGGAGAAGAAATCGTCTGGCTCCTAGATGGCAGAAGCCTAGGCAAATAATTTTGATCACTACTAATGCTGTAAAATGCAAAGGATTGAAACGTTGGATTCATCCTAGTCATACTATTCCAGTACCAACTCCTGAGAGTTCTGATGTTGAAAGCGATACTACAGATGATTCTGATTCTGAAGCAGAAGGTGAAATAAATCCAGATTGTGAAGATCGACAAGAAGGTCGACATCTGGAACCTGTACCTGTGAATGAAAATTCAACAAGAAAAGACTTGGAAATTATCGAAATAGATTCTGAAGGTGAAGAGAATCTGTTAAAAGGAAAGATAACTGAGGATTCAGTTGTTTCTATTAAAGACAGAGAAGCGAAACAAAAAGAAGTTTCAGACCAGGAGAGTATCGAAAAGCAGAAAACAAACTCTGGAGTAAGGAACAGAAATCCAAAGTCTGGGAAGTTGGAGGTAATTGAAGAAGAAAAAGAAGACGAATTACCAAGTACCAGTATAGGAAATCAGAGAAGTGTTCCTGAAGGAGTAAAACTGCCGAATAGAGAAGTTCCTGAGTCAATTGAAATTTCAGACTACGAAACTGAAGAAAGTGACGTGGATGGTGCAAGTGAAAACAGAAAGAAAAGGGCTTGGAAGTCAGAATCAAATGCTTCTGAACCAAAGAAGAAATACGTGAGAAAAGCAGACTACTGGCCTGGTGGAAGATTGAGAGTCAGGTTGATCAAGAAACCTAAAGAGCAAGTTGAAGAAATCAGTAGTCAAAAGAGTCCTGGAAAGGAAGTGGGAGTTGGAAGGAAAATTGAAGTGGTGTCGAGAAAAGGAAAAAGAATAGTGAGACCAAACCAGAAATACAAGTCTCCTGAGTGGACTTATTTAGTAATTCCACCCGTTATTGACATTTATGGTAGTAGTGAAGAAGAAAACGAAATAGATGAAATTAGTGACAATGATTGAAGTACAGAAATTTTAATTTGGCAAAAGGCTGAAGAAATTTTGTTAGCTGACATAAGGTCGAAGAAAAACTGTTTAGTTGAAGAAATCTTATGTATGACATAAGGTCGAAGAAAACTTGTTTAGGGTTTTAAAAATAAAATTATTTTAAAAGGGGGGTATAAATAGTTTAATTCTTAGAAATTTTAAAATAAATTTTGTTTTTAATTTTGAGGCAAAACTAACCAAACATGCCTTATGTTAAGGAGAGCACTTCAAAGTGTTCTGTTTTTAAGAGATGCTGTAAGATGACTCTGGTGTGTCTGCTCATTTTAATTCTGCTCTGGTTAGTTTTAGCTGTGATCATCCCATTAGAGATGAATAGAGAATTACACAAAGTTAACATGACAAGCAAAGCTTTGGTTAGTCAAACTAAACATAGTGCATCTGATAAAGTTATTGATCATCAACCTAACATTCATCAAGATAAATCTATTAGTGATTTTTCAAGTAATACATTTACAAAACTTTTGAGTGAATATGTCAAGGTAATGGATGCTAAAGACTGCTATGTCTGTGTCAAGTTACCTGCTTCTGTTTCTGAGGGAGTGACATACAATATGCTTCCTCTTACATATGGTGTAACATGTAGTGTGTTAACTAGCTTATTTTATCAAACTGGACGCTTAGAATATTACTATTCAGATTTTGACGAGATTTTTGCGAATATAAAGATTGAGGGTGCTTTAAATAAGCACAAGAAAGCTAAACAAATGAGAGAATTTTTCCTTGTTACTAATGAACTCACTTACGAGTATGCTTACAAGAATAATCTAACCTGCAAATTGAGTGCTGAGGGAAAGAAATTTTTGAATATGGTAGAGGAGAGAAGAGCAATTTACAAAAGAAATGAATTAGTCAAGCAGACTAAGTCAAAATTTTGGCAGAAAGAGGATGAGAAGTTAAATGGCAAAATGCTTGAAAATGTTGCAATTCACATAGACAAACCAGTTAGTGGAAAGCTTTGCATTAGAAGAGATAATACACTTTTTGATAATTATTTTGTAGGTGCAAGTAACTGTGAAGATACTTATCAGATTTTGGGAGGTTGGGGATTCAAAGGTGGAAAAGATCCAATCTTCCCTGGAATTTATTTTGTTTGTGGTGACAAAGCCTACTACAACCTTCCAGACCATTGGTATGGAACTTGTTATGTGGGAATTGTTTTTCCTAAAGTGTTTCATGTTGACAGAGATTCAGAAGGATTGTTCAAAATTCATAATTATGTAAATA